>NC_051318.1:10724793-11032739 GCF_015220235.1 Choloepus didactylus
CTAGTGTGGCCTCCTTGAAGCTCTTTTCCTTCCATCCAAATTTTCTCTATACTCATCCACTGTCCCTTTCTTCCTGTCTTCACGGCTACCCTCTCCACTGTACCTCTGACATCATCCCACCTATCTGTTCCAGGACTCGCTCCATCTTCCATCCTTGCTTGCTTTCATCTCCAAACTCCCTCACTACCAGATCCTTTCTCTCAGAACACCAGCGTGCATAAAGGTGCTTAAAAAACACAGCAAAACTAAAGACAAAACAAGAAAACTTTCCCTGCTACTCTACTAAGCTATGGTCCTCCCTCTTTTCTTCCAACAAACTTCTTAACAGTAGTCTATACTTTCTACCTTCATCCTCCTCATCCCTTGTAACCTAATATGGGCCCTCACACGTTTTGTTCAAACTAACTTCAAAGCCACCAGTCTGAAGACTAATCACTAAGTCTGAAGAACCATTTTCCCTACATTGAAACTTTTCGGCTTCTGCAACACAGATGACATTGACTGACCATGTTTTTCCACAAACTTCTCTTTTGGTTTTGGCGATGCTGACCGTCTGTGACGCTTCTCCCAGCTCTCTGGCCACGCCTCCCCTATGGCCACACCTCCTCTATGGCCATGCCTCCCCTCTGGCCACACCTCCTCTGGTTCTGTGCCCCCTTCACTCCCCGAGGTATATAGCCTTCTCGGAATCTTTCTTCAGCCCTCTTTCCATCTTATTCTACACGCACTCCTTCACTGAGGTCAATCATGCTCCCAACATTACTTACTTCCCGTGGCCACACTCCTTAATTTCAGTCAAGTAGTTCTATCAACCGTCTGGACATATTTGTATGAATGTTTTCTGGGGCCACAACACAACCAAAACTGAACTCACTGTAGCCCTCAAACATCTGCAAACCCGCTCCTCCTCCTGTACCCACAGAGCTGTGAGTGGCACCGGCGTCCTCCCAGCTCCGATCCCTTCTCTCAGGCGCTGATGGCCTCTGGGTTCTGACTCTCATTTCTGGCCCTTTCATCCCGTTTCCACTGCCGCCCCCCAATTTCAGGTTCCAGTAACTCTCTCCTGCCAACTGCCACCTGGTATGGAAACCCAGAGGGACCTGGGCTTCATCAGGTATATTATTTTCTTTCCCACTGAAAGCAAACATAGCTATCATTTTGCAAGACGACGAAGCAAGATAGCACGTACTGTTGACAAAGTTCCTGTAAGAAGTCAGTATTGGTCTAAAGTTATTCTTGCTTGCTTTTTAATATTTCCTCCCTGCCATTGTCCCTAGAGGAGTTTGAGTTGTGGCAGAGTGTTACCCCTGACCTATAATTTCTGCTAAGATACAAGCAATAAAATGTATGAAAACCTTCCCCTCATCTGCCCCCCGACCTCTGTCCTGGCCTTGCACCAGTAATGCCCAGCGTTAGGCAGAGAGCAGGGGCAGTGAAGGCAACTTTCAAGTAGCTCACAGCCCTACATTTTATAGGAAATAAAACCTTGGGCTGCTTTCCGTTCAAACAGAAAGCAACCTTGGGCCGCTTTCTGTTCGTGTCCTGAAATTTCCAACTCATTATGACAGGAAAAATAACAAAAATGAGGTCTGTCCCAGAAGGGAAATGTCCCTAATTTTGGAAGAACCAAGATCTCTCACCCCCAGTCTCCTTATTTCAAACACTTCACTCACCGTTATCTGTTAATTTTCTTGAATGCAGTTCTGATTATTCACCACCTAAGAACCACAAATGGTTCTGGGGTTTTTTGTTGTTGTTGTTGTTTACAGAATAAAGTCTCAGAATCCTAGGTCTTCAAGGCCAAAAATCATCCATTCATTTAGTCCAATCCCTCCCAACTTTAAAAGAAAAAGCTGAGTCCAGTGAACTTAACTAACTTTACCAAAGAAAATTCTATAATCATAGGTGATGATTTAAATGCATATTATGAATTCTTAACTACTATTTCCATAGTTCAAAATTGTTTCTTCATTAAACATCTTGAATGAGCTAGAACACTCTAGAATACAGCACTTAAAAACCTGATAAACATTTTGCAAGACAGTGTGATTTCTAACAGTTTTGCCCAGTATCCGAGCCAAGGTGGATAAACCAGCTGTTACTTTAGCAGTAAAGAAAATATTTTCATTTATAGGCATTTCTGAATAATACCATGTTCTCCTTTGCAAATGCGTGGGAAGGAAGGAAAGAAAAGAGAAAGAGAAAGAACAAAATGTGTGGGAATAATTGGGGAAATTAACAGCAAGCTTCAGTGAAAATGATTCTATTTTTTCCCTATAAAGAATACATTAAATTACTTCATTACAGATTCCAGGGAAATAGATATTTAAATCCATCAGTGATATTTGTTTGACTTCTTCATTTCCAGAGAAAATCAGAAGCTTATTCGGGTTCTTGTTCTCCTACTTCTCTTCTCCCCACCCACCCAAACTGGGTTGAGATGTTTGATGAAATAAAACTCTAGTATAATGGAAAACAGACTCCAGCAAAATGGGAAGCTGAGTGAACCCTTTATACACTGCAAAAGCAAGTGTTCCCACTTTTTCCCAACAGACATTGAAAAGGCACAGAAATAAAATCAGATCCAATACTCAGTTCTGAGCCCAGGTTTTAAATGCCATCAGCTTAGATTAATGTGCTATGTGTTAATCACCTTGCATAAATATGTTTCATTTAAAGGGAACCCAACTGAATGTAGTTTCTTTTTTTAAAATACAATTTTAACAAGAAATATTCATACATCATATAAACCATCAAAGTATACAATCTATGGCTCCGAGTCTCACACATAGTGTACATTCATCACCACAATCAATTTTAGAACATTTTCATTACTCAAAAAAAGAAATAAAAATAAAAAAGAAAACCCAAAACATCCAATACCACTTATCCTGCCCTATTATTATTTTTAAAAGTTTTATTTACACACCGTACAATCCATATCATCATACCAAATGGCTCTTTGTATAATCACATAGTCACACATTCACCATAACTGGGTATGTTTTTCTTCTAGTTTGTGTTGATTGTATTTTTTCCCCAAAACCATCTGTGCTGGTTTGGATGTATTATGTCCTCCAAAACACCATTGTCTTTGATACAATCTTGTGGGGGAAGACATATTAGTGTTGATTAGGTTGGAATCCTTTGATTGTTTCCATGGAGATATGACTCAATTAACTGTGAGTGAAACATTTGAATGGATTATTTCCATGGAGATATGGACCCTGCCCATTTAAGGTGGGTCTTGATTTAACAGCTGGAGTCCTATAAAAGAGCTCACAAATGGAAGGACCACAGAGCAATTGAGAGTGACATTTTAGAGAGCAGCTCAGAGAGACATTTTGGAGACAGCTGCTGAAAGCAGACTTCTGCTGACACTTTGGGGATGCTAGCCCAGTGTTTGCTCTGGAGAAACTAAGAGAGGACAAAATGCCCCAAGAACAACATTTTGAAGAAAGCATAGGAGCTGAGAGAGGAGCTGGAACACAACCCAGCATCAGCAGACACCAGCCACGTGTCTTCCCAGCTAACAGAGGTTTTCTGAATGCCATTGGCCTTCCTTTGCTGAAGGTATACTTGTGTTGATGCTTTAATTTGGACATTTTCATGGCCGTCAGACTGTAAATTGTAAACAAATAAATCCCCTTTATAAAAGTCAATCCATTTATGGTATTTTGCATAATGGCAGCATTAGGAAATTGGAACACCATCCCATTTTCAACACCTTGCAAAGCTGATACACATTTGTTCTCTCTCATGTAAAAACATTCTTATATTTGTACATTTAGTCACAATCATTGACCACTCTAGGTTTCACTAAGTTATACAGTTCCAGCCTTTATCTTCTATCTTTCCTTCTGTGTCATATATACCCCTAACTTTCCTCTTTCAACCGTACTCATAGTCATCTTTGTTAGTGTACTTATATTATTGTGCTACTATCACCCACTATTGTGCGATCCATTTCTGGATCTATACAATCAATTCTCTTGAACATTCTATACTTGCTTCAGCATCAAATGCCTGATCTCTACCCTCTTTCTATCTCCTGATATCTTTATCTCTACACTCTTCTTCAAACCTCTCTCTCTTGTCTTTTCCCATCTGTCTGCAGCACTCCCTTTAGTATTTCCTGTAGGGGAGGTCTCCTGTTCATGAACTCTCTCAGTATCTGTTTATCTGTAAATATTTTAAACTCTCCCTCATTTCTGAAGGACAGTTTTGCTGGATACAGGATTCTTTATTGGCAGATTTTCTCTTTCAGTATCTTGAATATATCATACCACTGTCTTCTTGCCTCCATGGTTTCTGCTGAGAGATCCACACTTAGTCTTACTGAGCTTCCCTTGTATGTGGTGGATTGCTTTTCTCTTGCTGCTTTCAGAGTTCTCTCTTTGTCTTTGACATTTGAAAATCTGATCAGTAAGTATCTTGGAGTGGGTCTATTTGGATCAATTCTGTTTGGGTATGCTGTGCTTCTTGGACATGCAACTTTATGTCTTTCATAAGAGTTGGGGAATTTTCATTGATTATTTCCTCTATTATTATTTCTGCCCTTTTCCCTTCTCTTTGCCTTCTAGGACACCTATAACATGTATATTCATGTGCTTCATGTTGTCATTCAGTTCCCTGAGACCCTGCCCATATTTTTCCATTCTTTTCCCTATCTGATTTGTGTGTGTGTGTGTGTAGGATTTCAGATATCCTGTCTGTAGTTCACTGATCCATTCTTCTGCCCCTATAAGTCTGTTATTATTCATCCATTGTGTTTTTCATGTCTTCTATTGTGCCTTTCATTCCCATAAGTTCTGCCAGTTGTTTTTTCAAGCTTATGAATTCTTCCTTATGGTCACCCTGTGTCTTCATTATATTCTTCATCTCTTTTGTCACATTTTCTTTCAACTTGTTGATTTGATTTAGAAGATTTGTTTGAACATCTTTAATTAGTTCTTTCAACTCCTAAATCTCAGTTGAGGTACTAGTTTTTTCCTTTGACTGGGCCATAACTTTGTGTTTCCTGGTGTGTCTCATTATTTTTTGCTGTTCAGGCATCTCATTTTCTTGATTAGTTTATTCAGAAGGTTGTTTTCTCCCTTTTGCCTAGGAGTTCTGGTTGGTTGTTTTTGATCTCTATCTTTTCTTTGTTTCTCTTGCTGGCCGGTTGTCATATTGGCTCTGCTCCCCTGTCTTCTCCACAAAATTAGGCACCCACATGGCCTGCCAAAAGGATGGGAGGTAGGCACTAGGCACCCCAGCAAGTTCACTGTGTGTGATAATACAAATCTGCTGGCTTCTAGTAGTGCTCTGTTTTCCACCAGCCAGAAAGACCTGGGTTTGTTTTAAAGCCCTGTTTTAACAGTTGGGACTTCTATATTTCTCAGCCAAAACAGGGCCAGGTTTCTGTACAGGGCATGTAGACCAGCTCCTGTGGTCCTAGGAAAGGGTGTGGAGCATCTTTTTAAAAGTGTTTAAATTCCCTTGCACCTTCCAGACTGTCCAGCAGGTGGCAATGTTTGGTAACTTAATTGTCCTCAGAAGCTGCTTCACCTCCGAGCACACACTGCATCTACACAGGTGAGCTGAAACTGTGGGATACCCATGCCCTCACTTTGCTTGCCAAAATATGCCTTGATGTGGGACTCCGTCTGCGGCAAAGTACTCCCTCCGTTGACCCGGTACTCCACCCATCCCCAAGGCAAGGAAATGGCTGCTGGCTGCTGCTTCCCTCAAGGGTGGGGGAAGGGCTTTCAGACCCAGGGCAGGAGACACAATCTCTGTTCACATTTTCTCAGTCTCTTTGTCCCTCACTGACCTGGGCCTTAAATGTCCTCCCCTGTCCCCTGGGTCTTCAAATGATGGGGGTATGTCTCACTGCTATGAGAGATTTTATAATCTGTACCTGTGGTGGGAGGGGTCCCATTTGCTGATTCTTTCCCACACTGAGACCAAGTGAAGAGGGGAGACGACTGGCTGGTCTGGGATGGAAGATTGCTACCTGATTATTTCTTCTCTTTCTTCAATTCAGCATTTGCAGGGTCCTTCTGCAGTCTGTATCCTCCTCCTGAGTTTCAAACAATTCAGAATTGTCTTTTTTTTTAATTGAATCTCTGGAGAGAAGTTTTCAGTAGCTGTTTATGTCACCATGTTGATGATGTCACCCCTCCTGAATGTAGTTTCTTAAGTGATTATAAGTTAAGGGCATGGCAAAGCAATTTCAATAAAGATATCAAAATATGGCTTTCCTTGCCTTTAGTTTATAAATACTCAGCCATAAGCTTATAGCCCCAAAGTAAGAGATTCCCATGAAAACTAACTCATCAACTGATAACTGCCACCTAAATGTCTGATAAATGATGTATGTTTAGATTAAAGCTCAGCAAGGCATGCACTATATATGTGGGAAGTGATTATAAAAATTCAGAACTGCAATGAATGTCATCTCACTGTCCTAGATATTGCCTAGACGAGCATCTTCCTTACCACATACCAGACATCACAAACCCATCATGGTGTTTTCCCCACTGAGCCTCTGAAGCTTTCTCAACACACTACTTATTGCAAATAGCCAATGGCCAGAAATGGGCTCAGAAACATTATTATTATTGTGCCAGGCCCCGTTTTAAGCACTTTACATATATTAATTCCATTTAACATTCCCATCAACCCTATGAGGGAGGTACTATTATTATTATTTTGCAATGAGAAGCAGAGGCACAGAGAGGTTAAGTAACTTGCCCAAAGTCACAGAGCCGATAAAGGGCAGAGGAAGGATGCACACCCAGGCAGTCCTCCTCCAGATCCCATAATCCTGAACCACTGTGCTATCTTGCCTCTTAAGAAATGAAGCCCCAAACCAAGAGAGGTTGGATTTTTACCCTTTATTATGGAAATCTAAAAATATACCCAAAAAGTGAAGTAACAAGTATAATGAACCCTCACAGTTCCATCACCAAGCATCAAGAATTATCAAAAATTTACCCATTTTTTTCCATCAACTCCCCGCCTCCCTCCAGTTTTTCTCTTTGCTGGAATATTTTAAAGAAAATCTAAAAAGTTGTCATTACCTAAAACCAATGTGGGAAAATCAATAATAGGAATGATAAAATCTGAGGATGTGATGCAACAGCACTGAGTCAGCCAGTCCCGAACCTCCTTCTCATCCCTCTCGCCCCACCCACCCAGAGGCTGTGCCGGCTTCAATCAGGGCCACACTAACATTTCCCTGCCGGTATTAACTTGCATATCCCCATTTCCCAGCTGCATTCTAAGCTCCCCAAGGGCAAGGACCAAGGCTTTCTGGTCACAGTAATCCCTGCCCCAGGTAAAGGGCTTCCCCATAGTGGAGGCTGAATGAATACAGGATTAGGGTATGGGAGAGACAATCTGATCTTCAAAACAAGAAAGCCAAGAAATGTGAGATGGTTAAACTAGGTATTATTATTACCATAAATAAAAATACTATATTCAATGTGACGGTTAACTTTAGGTGCCAACTTAGCTAGGCCATGGTGTCCATTTTTCTGGCCAAGCAAGCACTGGCCTGGTGGATTTATATCATCAGTAAGTTGACTGCATGTGGCTGACGACATCTACAATCAACTAAGGAGGCTGCCTTCAAATATGAGAGAAGTCTCACCTAATCAGATGAAGGTCTTAAAAGGAAAACTGATGATTTCAGCAGTCAGAAGGAAGAATTTCCATCTCTACTTCAGCCAGCCAGATGCTCCTGGGGAATTCCCCAAAAACCTTCATTGGAGTTCCCAGCTCGCAGCTCACCCCACAGCCTTGGGACTTGCCCATCCCCACATTCCCATGAGCCAATTCCTATAAATTAGTTATGTTTCCCTGGAGAACACCGACTAATACATTCAAACTTTCAGTTTATCTGATTTACAACTATAAATGGTTAACTTCCTTAAAAACAAAGCAAAACAAATCACATTTACTTTCCAATGCCATCTCTGGAAGGACTCAATCATTTCCTTAGAGTTTTGACAGGGAATGAACAAAGCTTTCAATAAGGCTTAATCTCAAATAGGCAATAACATCTCCAAAATCTGATCTCACAATTTACTTTCAGCTCCTTTCTCCATGAATAAAAAATGACTCCTTCTTTATCAATGGGACATGAGCTAGGTTACTGGCTGTTTCTGTAGAAGTTATTAATACTTCTTGTCAACTCTGATCTCATTTAAAATGCACTTCAAATGTAGAAAATCAAATGTCTTATGTATGTAAATGTATTTTATATTATTCATGATTACAAATGCTGAAGTTAATTTTGCAAAAAGCTTTCATATTAACCCTCATTTTCATTTTAACCTTCCAAAAAGACTATTTCCCACTTCAGATTATCCCCAGAACCAAAATCCTAAAATCCTATTAAATAATTAAAATAGCATTTACTTGTTTAAGTATTAAAACAAGAAAATAAAACTCTGGAACTTAATGAGAATATCTAATCTCTCCAAAGTGAGACATCTAACTTTGGAAACTTTAAAATTCTCTTATGAACAGTTACAACAATAGGGTTTTAAATATATATATATATATATATATATATATATATATATTATTCAGATTGTTCACATACCATACAAGTATACAAAGATCCAAAGTGTACAATCAGTTGCCCATGGTACCATCATACAGCTCAGCATCCATCATGACAATTAATCTCTTTTTCAATTTTTGGAATATTTTCATTACTCCAGAAAAGAAACAAAGACAAAAAAAAGGAAACTCAAATCCTCCCATATCCCTAACCACTCCCCCTCCATTACTGATTCATAGTTTTGGTATAGCACATTTGTTACTGTTGATGAAAGAATGTTAAAATACTACTAACTGTAGTATATAGTTTGCAATAGGTATATATTTTTTTCCTATATGCCTCTCTATTAACTTCTAGTTACAGTGTCATACATTTGTTCTAGTTCATGAGAGAGATTTCTAATATTTGTACAGTTAATCACGGACATTGTCCACCACAAGATTCACTGTTTCATACATTCCCATCTGTGCCAGTTTGAGTGTATTGTGTCCTCCAAATGCCATTATCTTTGTGGTCTTGTGTGGGGCAGACGTTTTGGTGATGGTTGGATTTGCTTGGAATGTGCCCCACCCAGCTCTGGGTAATGATTCTGATGAGATGTTCCCATGGAGACGTGGCCCCGCCCATTCAGGGTGGGCCTTGATCTGTGGAGCTATATAAATGAGCTGACTCAGGGGGAGGGAACTAACAGAGTGCTGCTGGGAGTGATGTTTTGAAGAGGAGCAAGCTTGCTAGAGAGGAATGTCCTGGGAGAAAGCCGTTTTGAGGCCAGAGCTTTCGAGCAGATGCCAGCTGCCTTTCCAGCTAACAGAGGTTTTCCGGACGCCATTGGCCATCCTCCGGTGAAGGTACCCAATTGCTGAGGTGTTACCTTGGACACTTTGTGGCCTTAAGACTGTAACTGTGTAGTGAAATAAACCCTCATTTTATAAAAGCCTATCCATCTCTGGTGTTTTGCATTCTGCAGCATTAGCAAACTAGAACACCATCTTTTAACCTACAACTTCTCTTCTGGTGACACATGTGACTCTAAGCTTACCCTTTCCACCACCTTCACGCACCTTTCAGCACTGTTAGTTATTCTCACAATGTGCTACCATCACCCCTGTCCACTTCCAAACATTCAAGTTCACCCTAGTTGAACATTCTGCTCATAATAAGTAACTGCTCCCCATTCTTTAGGCTCATTCTATATCCTGGTAACTTATATTTCATGTCTATGAGTTTACATATTATAATTAGTTCATATCAGTGAGACCCTGCAATATTTGCATTTATGTGTCTGTCTTATTTCACTCAGTATAGTGCCCTCAAGATTTCTTTATCAACCCATTTCTTTTAAGACGGTTTTGTTCACACACCATATATTCAATCAAAAGTAAACAATCGTTGGTTCCCCGTATAGTCACGTATTTGTGTATTCAGCACCAGTGCCACTATCTATAAAAGGACATCTCCATTTCTTCCACAAAGAAGGAGGAAGAGTCAAAGAAGGCAGAAAGACAAAAGAAAAAGAAACGAGAAAGAGAGAGAGAGAAAACATGACAGCTAGAAAGCAACAAAAGGAAGATAGCATTAACCTAAAGTAGAATAAAGAGTCAGACAACATCACCAATGCCAGGAGTCCTACATCTCTCCCCTATTCCCCCCCTCATATGCATTTAGCTTTGGTATATTGCCTTTGTTATATTAAAGGAAGCATAATATAATGTTTCGTTAATTACACTCTCTAGTTTGCATTGATTGTACTTTCCCCCAATCCCCCCCCCATTTTTAACACCTTGCAATGCTGACATGCATTTGTTCTACCTCATGTAAAAGCATATTTGTACCTTTTATTAAAATCGTTGAGCACCCTAGGTTTCCCTGAGTTACGCAGTCCCAGTCTTTATCCAAAGTCTTTTGTTCTGGTGTCCCACATTGTCCTAACCTTCCTCTTTCAACCATACTCACAGTCATCTTTGTTCAGTGCACTTACATTGCTGTGCTACTATCTCACAAAATTGTTTTCCAAACCTCTCACTCCTGTCTTTTCCTTTCTGTCTGCTGTGCTTCCTTTAGTGTTTCCAGTAGAGCAGGTATCTTATTCACAAACTCTGTCATTGTCTGTTTGTCAGAGAATATTTTAAGCTCTCTCTCATATTTGAAGGATAGTTTTGCCAGATATAGGATTCTTGGTTGGTGGTTTTTCTCTTTCAGTATCTTAAATATATCACCCCACTTCCTTCTTGCCTCCTTGGTTTCTACTGAGAAATCCACAGACAGTCTGATCAAGCTTCCTTTGTATGTGATGGATCGCTTTTCTCCTGCTGCTTTCAGGATTCTCTCTTTATCTTCGACATTTGATAATCTGATTATTAAGTGTCTTGGTGTAGGCCTATTCAGATCTATTCTGTTTAGGGTATGCTGAACTTCTTGGATCCATAATTTTTTGTCTTTCATAAGAGATGGGAAATTTTCATTGATTATTTCCTCTATTATTGCTTCTGCCCCTTTTCCCTTCTCTTCTCCTTCTGGGACACTCATGACATGTACATTCTTGCTTTTTGTTTTGTCCTTAAGTTCCCAGAAATGTTGCTCATATTATTCAATTCTTTTCTCTATGTGCTCTTTTGTGTGTAGGCTTTCAGGTGCCTTGTTCTCCAGTTCCTGAGTGTTTCCTTCTGCTTCTCGAGATTTGCTATTTTTTTGTGTGTGTGGTTTCAATTTGCATTGTTCTCTCTCTCTCTTTTTTTTTTTATTAAATTCAGTTTTATTGAAATACATTCACACACCATACAATCATCCATGGTATACAATCCACTGTCCACAGTATGATAACATAGTTAGGCGTTCATCACCACAATCTATCTTTGAACATTTTCCTTACATCAGAAAGAACCAGAACAAGAATAAAAACTAAAAGTGAAAAAAGAACACCCAAATCATCCCCCCATCCCACCCCATTTGTCCTTTAGTTTTTATCCCCATTTTTCTACTCATCCATACACTAGATAAAGGGGGTGTGATCCACAAGGTCTTCACAATCACACTGTCACCCCTTGTAATCTACATTACTATATAATTGTGTTCAGGAGTCCAGACTGCTGGGTTGGAGTTTGGTAGTTTCAGGTATTTACTTCTAGCTATTCCAATGCATTAAAGCCTAAGAGGTGTTATCTATATAGTGCATAAGAATGTCCACCAGAGTGACCTCTCGACTCCATTTGGAATCTCTCGGCCACTGAAACTATTTCGTCTCATTTTGCATCCCCCTTTTGGTCAAGAAGATACTCTCAGTCCCACGATGCCGGGTCCACATTCATCCCCGGGAGTCATACTCTGCATTGCCAGGGAGATTTACACCCCTGGGAGTCGGGTCCCACGTAGGGGGGAGGGCAGCGAGTTCACCTGTCGAGATGGCTCAGTTAGAGAGAGAGAGGGCCACATCTGAGCAACAAAGAGGTACTCAGGAGGAGACTCTTAGGCACCATTACATACAACTTTAGACTCTCCTCTGTGGTAATGAGCTTCATAAGGGCAAGTCCCATGCTCGAGGGCTCAGCACATCAAACCGCCAGTCCCAATGTTTGTTACAACATCAACACCAGTCCAGATGAGGATGTCCAACACATCCGCACCTTCCCCCAGATCCTCAGGGCTGGGGAGGGGAAGGCTGTAAATATATTTTTTATTATCTGCCCAAATTATCAAGATTTGCTATTGTATGTTTCCATTGTATCTTTCATCTCTTGTGTTGTGCCTTTTGTTTCCATAGATTGTGCCAGTTGGTTTTTCAATTTCTGCCTTATGTACACCCAGTGTTTTCATTATACGGTTCATCTCTTTTGCCATATCTTCCCCAAAATTTTTTAATTGACTTAGTATTAGTTGTTTAAATTCCTATATCTCAGTTGAAGTATAAGTTTGTTCCTTTGACTGGACCATAACTTCATTTTTCTTAGTGTAGGATGTAGTTTTCTGTTGTCTAGGCATGGTTACCCCAAACAGGTTTTCCCAGACCAAAATGGGCTCCAGTCCCAGAAGGAAGAACTATTCAGTATCTGGTTTCCCTGAGGGTGTGTCTTAGAAAACTGGTACACCCTGTGAGGCCTCAGGTCACTGTTCTTTTCTGCCCAGCAGGTGGCACTTGTCTGCCTGTAACTCCAGACTGGTATAAGGAGGTGTGGCCCATGGCTGTTTCCCCCAGGCTCTGGGGTCTGGTTCTGAATGGAAGTCAGGTAATAGAGCTGGGCCCCACTCTTTCCTCTTAGGGAAGATAGACCCCCTAGGGAGAGGCCATTAGCATTTCAATGATCTCTCTCTGCCTGTGCTATTTCCACCCTTATCTGGGTCAGAGTGCTGGGAACTGAAAATGGCTGAGGCTTTCTCCACTGAGCCAAAACAGGGACAGAAAGCCTTTCAGGGCCAGTCTGAAGCTACCCTCTGGCTCTCCAAGGTCAGTTGTCACCCAAAGCCTCTGTCCGCTTGCTAGGGATTCATAGCCTATATTGAACAGTCCACGTGTGCTAATTAAAACCCCAGTTGGAGTTCAGCCGAGCTGCACTCACTTGTTCAGAGAGAGCTGCTCTCTAGTACCATAAGGCTTTGCAGCTTGGATCATGGGGGAAGGGGGTTCCTGGTTTGAATCTGCAGTTTTCACTTAGTGATTTTATGCTGCAATCTTGGGCATTCCTCCCAACTCAGGTTGGTGTATGTTGAGTGGATGGTCAGTTTGTTCCCCCACAGTTATTCTGGATTATTCACTAGTTGTTCCTGGTTGTACATCAGTTGCTCCAGGGGGACTAACTAGCCTCCACTCCTCTCTATGCCACCATCTTAGATCTCAACCCAACAACAGGGTTTTAACCTGATTCTTTAAAAATAACTAATTATATATGAGGAGATATATAGGTTATTATACATTTGTAAGACAACTAGATCAATTTACATGATGATTTATCTCTAAAAATAATTATACTTTAAATGGCTTATCTTTTCAGTTTTATAGGTTATCTATAGATATACCACAGTCAATGAAAGCAACATATTAGAGAGCCCAGAAAATTTTGAAAACCATAATGCTGAACTCTGCCACTGTTATACCTGTGAATAAAGTGAAAATGTATTCCCATTTCAAAATGCTTCTGAAAGCCACCAAAGTTACTCTCAAAGGTCTCTCTTTTTCTATACTCTTGAATAAAAAAAAAAGTTTCTATTGAAATTCTGTTAGAATAAAAGACAGTGTTAGGTAGTCTGGAGGATGCCAAAATTATTAAGATTATAACTATATACTATCTAGTATAAGGATATACTATCCTCAAGGAGCTTAAAATCTAGGGAAGATAGGATAAAAAAATGAAATAACTAAATGAGATAGTATGTGATAATCCACAAAAATAATACCAGCGGAGAGGAACCTAAGATGGCAACTAGGTGAGACAGAGAAAAAAACACCTCCGTGGAAAACACTAGATAAAAAACCAGAAAGGACCCAGAACACCACTTCCAAAGTAGCACCAGCTGGACAAGTTCTGCTAAAGCCACAGGGAATGTGTGTTTGGTGAAACCAGGAGTCTGCATTCTGAAACGAGTGAGTGAGTAGGCTGAATCCCTCGGCCACGCTGCATTGGGGGGAAACAGTGGGTTGGACTTTTTTAAAAAAATAAAAGAAGCCTGGGAACAGCTGCAGATAAGACGGGAGCGGTCTGGACTAACGTCTCGGTGTCTGGGGTGGAGGATACCACTTCCCACACCCACTGCTGATTGTCTCGGGTCCAGGGAAACAAAGGGGAGACACACAACTTGCAGCAGTCTCCCCAGCAGGCGGGGCTATTCCTGCCCGGGCTGAGCACACAGCACAGAGCCCAGCCGAGACACCCAGCCTCACAGCCGTCTCCCCAGTGGGCGGGGCTACTCCTGCCCAGCTGAACACACAGCACAGACCCAAGACAAGAAACCCAGCCTGATGGAGTCTTTCCCGCAGCATCGCTCACACAACACAATATCGGCCGTGGACAGTGGCATTGAATACACCCACGGCTGACTGTCCCGGAGCTGGGAGAGCGGAGCTGTGTGGAGAGAGGGAAGTTAACGCATCCCATTCAACCATCTTTGAAGTGGGCTGGGAACACCCCTACACAGCCCAGGGGCCCAGGGCTTCCCTGGAGGCTGGCGCTCACTTGTGATGTGGCACGGCCCACCCCCCCTCAACAGAGGTCCTGGAAAAGCACAGCAGGGAGGGGGGAATTGCTCAGAAATCCCAGGGAACCTATGCCAATACCAAGGACTTTTGTGTCAGCGGCAGAGAACAGCCTTAAATCACTGGGAACACCTGCGAGATTTGATTGTTAAACCTGCCCTTCCTCCCTAACCACTCAGGCACACGCCCCTCATTGAGGGCAGACAGCACCGACAACACACCCAAATTAAGTGCACCAATTGGACCCCAAAAGAATCAGATCCCCACATACCACAAAGTTGGGGAGAACTGACTTGAGGGGAATAAGTGATTCACAGATGCCATCTGCTGGTTAGTTAGAGAAAGTGTATGTCACCAAGCTGCAATTCTAACAAATTAAAGACTCACAGATGCCATTTGCTGGTTAGTAAGAGAAAGTGTACGTCACCAAACTGTGTCTCTGAAAAATTAGATCGATATCCTTTTTTTTTTGATACAACTTAAAAGAACCCTATCAAACAAAACAAATGCCAAGAGGCCAAAAACAACAGAAAATCTTAATGCATATGATAAAACCAGACAATATGGAGACTCCAGCTCCAAACACACAAATCAAGATATTGGAAGAAACGTTATACCTCGCAAAATTAATTAAAGAACTACAATTAAAGAATGAAAACATGGCAAAGGATTTAAAGGACATCAAGAGGACCATGGCCCAGGATATAAGTGCCATAAAAAAGACCCTAGAAGAGCATAAAGAAGACATTGCAAGACTAAATAAAAAAGTAGAAGATCTTATGGAAATAAAAGAAACTGTTGGCCAAATTAAAAAGACTCTGGATATTCACAATACAAGAGTAGAGGAAGCTGAACAACATCTCAGTGTCCTAGAAATCCACAGAACAGAAAACGAAAGAACAAAAGAAAGAATGGAGAAAAAAATTGAAAAAATCGCAATGGATCTCAGGGATACGATAGATAAAATAAAACGTCCAAACTTAAGACTCATTGGTGTTCCAGAAGGGGAAGAGAAGGGTAAAGGTCTAGAAAGAGTATTCAAAGAAATTGTTGGGGAAAACTTCCCCAACCTTGTACACAATATAAACACACAAAGCATAAATGCCCAGCAAACTCCAAATAGAATAAATCCAAATAAACCCACTCCGAGACATATTCTGATCAGACTCTCAAATACTGAAGAGAAGGAGCAAGCTCTGAAGGCAGCAAGAGAAAAGCAATTCACCACACACAAAGGAAACAATATAAGACTAAGTAGTGACTACTCAGTGGCCACTATGGAGGTGAGAAGGCAGTGGCATGACATATTTAAAATTCTGAGAGAGAAAAATTTCCAGCCAAGAATACTTTACCCAACAAAACTCTCCTTCAAATTTGCGGGAGAGCTTAAATTTTTCACAGACAAACAAATGCTGAGAGACTTTGCCAATAAAAGACTGCCCTACTTCAGATTCTAAAGGAAGCCCTACCAACAGAGAGACAAAGAAAGGAGAAAGAGATATAGAGAATTTTAACAGACATATATAGTACCTTACATCCCAAATCACCAGGACACTCATTTTTCTCTAGTGATCACGGATCTTTCTCCAGAACGGAGCATAAGCTGGGACATAAAACAAGCCTCAAGAAATTAAAAAAAAAAAAAATTGAATATACTCAAAGTACATTCTCCAAACACAATGGAATACAAATAGAACTCAATAATTTTTGAACTATAACTCCACTATTTACTTCCTACATGATAAAAAATACACAAACTCTAAGAACAAATCAGTGGTTCTGAACTCAATGTAAAATATGTAATTTTAGACAACTATATAAAGGTGGGGGAATGAAGGAATATAGGAACATAGTTTATGTGCCCTATTGAAGTGAAGGTGGTATCAAAGAAAAACAAGATTGATATAGATTTAAGAGGTTAATTTTAAGCCCCACAGTAAATACAAAGAAATTATCAGAGAATATAACCATGGAGATGAAAAGTAGAGTTTGGGATAAGAGAATGGGGGAAGGGGCAATGGGGAGTTAAGAAAGGAGTGTAGGGTTGCTGTTTGAGGTGAAGGGAAATTTCTAGTAATGGATGGTGGGAAAGAGCATAACACCATTCTAAATGTGATTAATCCCACTAATGGAAGGCTAGGGAGGGGGTGGAATGGGAAGATTTAGGCTCTATATATGTCTCCACAATTGAAAAAAGAAAAAAAAAAATCTAACTGGATGACAATTGAATGCTAAGGATGAACTTGGATGGGATTGGAGGGTGGAGGACAGGTGGCTTGAAGGGACACAGTTGAGACATAAGGAAAAGGAAATATAGAATGTAAGCATTGTATCATTGTTGAATCTCTTATACTTCTTACCTGTGCTTAATGGAATTACATAAAAGAATGTTCTTGTTCATGGGAAGTACATAAGTGAATTATAGTGTATGTTCAAGGATGTGTGCAGCTAACTCTCATATGTTCAGAAGACAGAGAAATATATGATGAATGATAGATAGGGAGGGAAAGAAATAGTGATGGGACAGCATGTTAAAGTTGGTGGATTGAGCTATCAGGGGAGGGGGGTCAGGGTATGGTGGAATTCTGTGTATGGAGCTAGTATTGTTTTTGCAACTATTCATGTAACTTTGAATTTATTTCAAAATTAAAAATAATAATAATAATAATACCAGCAAAGAGTCCTAGGAGTTCCTGGGAGGAAAACATCTCTTTGCATTCACAAGAAGGAAGGCTTTTTAGAGGAAGTGGTATGTGAACTGGACCTGGAAAGGACAGAATCTGAAGACAGAAATGATGAGAGGGCACTGCCATTGCAGAGATGAATGGTTTCAACCAAGACCCAAAGGCAAGAAACACAAAGCCCTTGGAGGAAAATGTGAACATTTCTAGTTGGCCCGTTGATGATATAAATCAGGGAATGGTACAAGGTAAAGATAAGGAGACTGAGCCCAGGTCATCTTCAAGTTCACTGATTCTCCCTTTTGCATGCTTGAATCTGCTGTTGAAACCATCTAGTGAGTTTTTCATTTCAGCTATTGTACTTCTCAGCTCTAGAATTTCTATGTTTCATTTTTACATTTTAAATCTCTTTATTGATAGTCCCTATTTGTTCTTACATCATTTTTCTGGTTTTCTTTTTAGTTCTTGGTCCATGTTTTCCCTTAGCCCTTTGGGAATATTTTAGACAGTTGATTTAAAGTCCTTGTTTACTACGTCTAATGACTTGGCTTCCTCTAGATGGTTTCTGCCTATTTATTTTTGCCTGTGAATGAACCATTCTTTCCTGTTTCTTCGCCAGTCTTGTAACTTGTTGAAAATTGTATATTTTCAACATTATAATGTGATAACTCTGGAAATCAAATTCTTCCCCTTCTCCAGAATTTGCTTTTGTTGCTTGTTGAGAGCTGCAGTGGTCCTGTTGCTTAGTGACTTTTGCAAACTATTTTTTTGCAAAGACTGTATTCCTTATTGTGTGTAGTCACTGAAATCTCTGTTCTGTTATTTCAGCAGTCAGCCAGTGACTGAACCGATTTCCTCAAATGCCTTCCACCAAAAAGAAAAGAAAAACAACTTCTGGTCTTTGCAGATTTTGAGCTGGGACACTCCAACACTTAACCAGACCACCTACAACTCTGCCTTAGCCTTCACCTCCTGCTTTCATGGGGCCAAAGGAGCCCAAGTCTAGGGAAAGGACACTGTACTCAAAAGCCATTCAAAGCTTTTATTATCCCAAGGATCCTCCTCCTCACCCTCCTCCTTTCCAGGTTTTTGGGTCTATCTGCTGCTCACTCCTTCCACTGTCCCTTGCCCCAGGTGGGGAGACTTTAGCTTTAAATGCTCCCAACACCACCTGGAAGTCTACTTGAGCCTGGGGGAGGGCACAGAGGTGAAACAATGGGAAACTTTGATGCCAGTCCCTGAGGACACCTCCCAGACAGGTCAAAACACATGTCCACAATTGTTTCTAAAACAAAGTCAGTACTGACTCCACCCCAAACCCCCCCAGACCCTGGTCCAGCACCAGCATTAGGAAGCTGCACCAGGAACACAGACTACCGTCTCCAAAGCCACCACCAAGCTGTGGAATGGGGGATGGTAGGCGGGTGAGAGAAAGTACCACAATACTCTCCTACTGAATTTTTGCAGCCTCTTTCTTCATTTATCACTCTCCTGGTTGCTTTAAGTATTTGATTAGAATCCAGAGTCCCCCAGAAGTTGATTTAGATTCTTTTTACTGGTTCATTGGCTTTTTTAGTGAAGGATTCTTGGAGTGTCCTACTCTGCCATTTTGACCGTGACATCACTCCCTACCCCCAAATGTTTTTGACTTTAAATTACACTTATCTATCAGAGTAATTGCTTTGCTCTTTAAGTTTCTATCACTTAAGGCATATTGGGGAATTTTTCCTTATCTGAAAATTGTAAAAGGATTTTGAGCTACATACTGGAGGAGACCTGAACACAAGTGCTTAAATGCTATGATCTGAATTTAGAGGACTACTTTTTGTCCTTCAGTTTAAATGGAAAAAAAAAATCTGTTGGTCACTAGCATAATTTTAAGTTTTATTTGGGTTTCTAAATGGGCCAGTCTCAAACTCTTCATACAATGAACCTGTAAAGGAGAGAAGGGAGCTGCCTACAATCACTCTATGACTGTCTCAAGCATGGGGAAGATAAAGAGTGTATTAATCCAGAAGAACTGTGATTAATAGTCAGAAACTGCAAGGAGGCAGCCTGAACCCATACACAGTGCTTCCTAACAACAACAGCTCCAGGAACAGAGCTGGGTTCCTTCCTTGGGACTTGGCCCCCATCACTTAAAGTCTTCATGCAGGGGCTGGCTGACAGGGCATGGGAGGGGGGACTGGCCTGAGGTTCTCTCAAGGCAGCTCTGACTCTAAGATTTGCTTCACTAAGAGAAAGGAAAGACATTTAATTCATGGTCATGTTTTCACCATAAACGGCAGCTTTAAGAACTGAGTGTAGGAGGAGGAGCCCTGGCCTGGGACCCATTCTGATCTCAGTTTGCTCATCTATAAAATGAGGGAGTTCAACTGGATGGTTAACTCTAGGGAGCCATGGACATAACTCATCTCCCTGTGTCTACTCCATTTGCAAATCCTTGTGAAAAAGGAAAAAGACACAGAAGGGCACTTGACTTAAAGAGCTAAGACAACCCTCTACCCAGTGGGGCTGAGGTGTTGGCAAGGGGGCCTGAGCCCTGTGTGGAGGGTGGATTCCACACAGGACAGTGGAGATGCAAATGGCACTGCCACCTCATGTCAGGTTGCTGCATGGAGGTCTTTAAGTGAAAAGTTATTTCCTCTGGCACATAACTGCTCTTATCTCCCCTGGGTGCTCGGGGGTCCCTATTGAAGCATCCTCTGAAGCTGAGATGAAAAGAAATGCCCCAATTATACCTGGAATCATTCCTTCCATACCTGTCAGCTCTCCTTTAGCAAAAGCTGCGGCCATGGGGACATGGCTCAACTTACCTGAGGCTAATTTTTTGTTGTTGTTTTAAGAAATCAAAACCTTAATTCTTTCCTTGAAAAGATGAGAAATTTTTCTGTCATGCTCTCTCTAAATGAGAAGCCTACTATTGGAAATTGTATTACTAAATGAAGACTTATAGGTGCTCCCCTATTTCCAAATCTTCATACTGTTAATCACATATATCTAAAAATGCATAATATATTACTATACTTTTGCAAATACTTCTTTGTTATATTCATGTTTCAGATTTTGAGACATCGGCCACACAATGATGCAGTCCCTCGTTGCAGGGGCATCCTAAAATGAATCCTATGTGAGAGCAGGGTCTGAGCCATAGCGCCTCCCTCCAGGAAACCAAATGAGCAAGTACCCTCTCAAAAGCCACTTTGGGACACATCAAGACAAAGGAAGGTGTAATGCATTACTTTTATGAATAACTAAATAGGTCAAAATTTAGAACTCTAGAGGTGCAAATGTTCTCCACACGCCTGTAAATCCAAGAAGGGCAGAGACAGAGCAAGCTTGGAGAAAGGAAATTGAAAAAAAAATAATAAAAGTTCCTTCTCTTCTCTCTTCTTCCCTCTCTTTCCTCCAATTTGATTTCACTTCCATAATCCCTTCCAACCAGCTCTCCCCAATGAAGCTTCTAAGCCCATCCTGGCCCTCTAGCAAGTTCTTGCTAAACAACATCCAAGATAGTCACAACTTCAGATCGAAAAAGAATGGCTTTGAAGTTGGCACAGCTAAGAAGGGGTCCAGTCATCAAAGATTTGGCAGAATACACCAGCCTCCAGACCTTCTCTAGGGACAGTGGCCATTGGGAATTTCCCAGGGGGTTTATTAATTCATACTTCAAAGTCTAGTCAACAACATCAGTGTCAGGAAACAGGCCTGGGTGATATCCTCTCAGCCAATGGGGACTTTCATGGGCAAAGACTAGAATAAACTCACGTGTTTTTCTAATTTTAACATCATTTAGTTAACCTTTAGAAATCTAGTCAAGTGCTCCACTAATTTGAAGGTATTACAGATAATCACAAAAAAATTTTTTTCAGCTAATATTTAATACATAATATGTTTCATAATGGCACAATGTCCTCATATCCGTCATAGGCTCTTTCCTTGACTTCTTACCTGGAATCCAAAAAGCTCCTGGAATCTGTCTCTAGATAAGTCATTTTCTAGATTGTAAGAGTAATTAACATTTTTTATCCAGCACATTAAGTTCCCATAACTTAGAAAATGTTGGTACCAAACCAGTTATTTCTCTTCAGTATATGATTTTTTTTTAAATCCCAACAAAAGAAGATTAAGGTGTTCAACCCAAAGTCCTAACTTCTCATGCAAAGAAAACGAAGCACGACGGTGGAGCCATGCTGGTTCACTTGGCTCCCATGCGGGTTCCTGCCCGCCCACTTACGGTTGGCGGCCGCCGGGCTCTGCTCGGCCTGGGTGTTGCCCTCGGACTGGACGCTGGAGACTGAGGACACACTGGAGCTGTGGACGAAGCCAAAGGCGGCCAGCTTGGCTGCCGGGAGACGCGAGTATCCAGGAGGACGAAGTCCGGATTTCGATAGACTCGATTTTACAGCATTTGGACCGGAGACTTTCTTTAAATCTGTCAAAATGAACCCAATCCAAAAAAAAAAGTGTTCTCAGTTGGCAGACAAGATAGAGAATGGCACAGATGGTGACTACAGAGCCAGGTAGACCAACATCATCACAATTAATCCTGAAGGGTTTGCTTCGGCACATTCATAGGCAAATCTTTTTTGAGAAAGGCGCATTCCTGTGAGCCAGCTGCTTCTGAGGACTTAAGGAGGGGCAGCTGGCACTGGAGAAGTTCACAGAAGGGTTGAGGACATCCCTTATAAAAAGAATTATAAGGCCCTAAGGGAAGGTACGAAGGGTGTAGAAAGTTGATTGGTAAGAGAACACTCGCTGTTACAAGTTACTCTGGACTTCTGAAACTGACATACACCATTGTTACGGTTTGCTAATGCTGCCAGGATGCAAAATATCAGAAATGGATCGGCTTTTATAAAGGGGGTTTATTTGGTTACACAGTTACAGTCTTAAGGTCATAAAGTGTCCAAGGTAACACATCAACGATTGGGTACCTTCACTGGAGGATGGCCAATGGTGTCCGGAAAACCTCTGTTAGCTGGGAAGGCATGTGGCTGGTGTCTGCTCCAAGTTCTGGTTTTAAAATGGCTTTCTCCCGGGATGTTCCTCTCTAGGCTGAAGCTTCTCTTCAAAATGTCACTCTCAATTGCTTTTGGGGTATCTGTCCTCTCTTAGGTTCTCTGGAGCAAGAGTCTGCTTTCAAAGGCCATCTCCAGAATGTCTCTGTAAGTTGCAGCTCCTCTCTCAGCTCCTGTGCATTCTTCAAAGTGTCCCTCTTGGCTGTAGCAAGCTCTGTCCTTCTGTCTGAGCTTATATAGTGCTCCAGTAAACTAATCAAGGCCCATGCTGAATGGATGGGGCCACACCTCCATAGAAATTATCCAATCAGAGTTATCATCTACAGTTGGACGGGTCGCATCTCCATGGAAACACTCAAAGAATTACAATCTAATCAACACTGATACATCTGCCCACACAAGATTGCATCAAAGATAATGGCATTATGGGGGACAGATACAAACTGGCACAGCCATTAAACTTGACATACGATGGGCAAAGGACTTTAGTGGCAAATATTCATTAGTGGCTATTTCCAGAATACAGTGCCTTATAAAAGCACATCCGAAGAATCACCTTAGTAACTGTGCTGGATTGAAACTGTTATGTCCCCCAGAAAAGCCATATTCTTCAATGCAATCTTGCAGGGGCAGACTTATTAGTCTTTTGATTAGGGTGGAAACTTTTGATTGAGTGTTTCCATGGAGATGTGACTCACCCAATTCTGGGTGAGATCTTTGGATTAGATCATTTCCATGGAGGTGTGGCCCCGCCCATTCAGAGTGGGTCTGGAGTACTTAGGAGAACTCAAGAGCCAACACAGATGCTGACACTTGGAGATGTTTGGAGATGTAGACAGAAGGATGTCTGGAGATGCTAAGCTAATGATGAAGCCCAGAGTTTGCCCCAGAGAAGCTAAGAGAGGACCCCCAGATGCTTAGAAAGAAATGCCCCAGGAGAACCAAGCAGAGAGCTGAGAGAAGCTAAGAGAAACAGAAGCCCAGAGACATTTGAAGAAACCCATTTTGAAACACAACCCAGGAGCAAAGGACCAGCAGGCTCCAGCCACATTGCTTCCCAGCTGACAGGTGTTCCGGATGCTATCGGCCATTCTTCAGTGAAGGTATCATCTTCTAGATGCCTTAGTCTGGACACTTCTATAGCCTTAGAACTGTAACTTTGTAACTTAATAAATTCCCTTTATAAAAGCCAATCCATTTCTGGTATTTTGCATAATGGCAGCATTAGCAAACCAGAACAGTAACCTTTGGTAAGTTTAAGGGGTGAAGTGCAAAGAACATCGACTGTGGCCATAGTTTGGGTGAAGTCTGGGCTCTAGCAATTACTACCTGTGTAACTTCAGGCTGTGACCTAACCCTTGGAACCACAATTTCCATCTACATAAAGAAGGGGGATGGTAAAACTGGACAGGCAGGTTTAGTATAAGTCTTACTGCTTATAACACAGAACTCGATACGTAGCTGGTGCTCAGATAAATGTTAGGTTTCTTCTCTCCTTTTACCATTTCTGGTATGTGTTGGTGTAAACTTCAAAAGTTGTTCACAGATATGTGCAAAGCCAGCTTGTTGCAAAGAATAAAGCCACACCATAAGCCCATCATCTTAGGTCACCCTGTAATGAGTCTGAACTGCCTCCACAAATAGACACTGCAATGAGCATCACAGGGTGAAACAGGACCAGAATGCTGGCAACACACAAATATGCTTAATCTGAAGTTTAAAAGGGAAAACAGCCAAGCTTCCTCAAATTCTGTACAATCGTCCTAGCCAAACCATTGCACAACTTCTGCTTGGGTGTTTTTACATGGATCCTCTTATTCTATAGTTAGTCAAGTCTTTATTATCTAGTAAACCAGGCTGCAGATTAAACACAACTAAAAGAAAGAAAATGTCCATTTGTAAACAATTCAATGTCTATAATTTAAGGAAATATCTACCTATTAAAAAGAACACACTGTTGTGGAAATATGTAAGGAACCAACAGCTGCCATGCAGGGTCTACGTGACCCAGGGAGAACTGTCTCTTCCTCTCCAGCAGCCCTGCCTGAAAGGAGGCGATGGGCAGTGGGGTGTCCAGGTGAAGGGGGATCTGAGCAGCAGAGGTTTCCTGACTCCTAGGACAGGACCAGGATGGGAGAGCCAGGTGAGTGCATAAGGAAGAGGGAACAGGGGGCTGGAGCTGCAAACATGCCCACCTCAGGTCCTGTCCTCCCGCGTGGAAATAAGAAATGTTAGGATATGAAAAGGAGAAATAATACTCTGTTTAACAAACAGCAATGATCCCTTTTCCATCAACCAATTAATATCCATTTAACACCTTCAAATTGTTATTCTCATAACATTTTGTATATTTTTAGACTGTCCACAGAACAGCAAAGTGTTCCTATTATTAGGTATTTTTTTTTCATAATAAATTTATACCAAATCTATTTGGGATGATGCCTCTAGAGAGTAAGAGTTGGTAAAAATCAGGTGTAATTTATACAATAAGTATACACCAAACCCATCACATTGTGATACTGTTTTCATTTATCTGTAATCTCCTTTCCTAAAGTAGTTAATCAATAAGTGACTTTAGATTCCAAAAGATCAAGTAAGAAGAAAATGAATAAAACAGTTTTCAGGAAAATAAACCCAAATTGGGAAAGAATGAAAAGTCAGGATTCCTAATGAAGCACCTTGCCAAGCAGTAAGTGCCCATGTATTATTTATTAAAGAATGAGAACTAAGTTTACTAAATCATTACACAATGCAAAAAAGCCATTAAACATGTTCAAACAGAAATTTTATCATATTCTTCCCTTCTCTATAGTTAATTATTATTCATTCCATCACCAGAAAGAGAGGAAAATAAATCATCAGCACAGGATTTTGTTGACATAAGAAGTAAATCTCTAAATTATTTTCTAGCTTTCTCTTTCCCCTAGTCTCTTCCCCAGCTCTTCCTTTTAATAAAGGATATTGTGCATGTGTGTGTGTGCATAAATACATGTGCATGGATAGATGTACAGGCTGTTTGGCAGAGTATGCCTTGCTCCAATGCCCTGTGTATGCAACTTTAATAAAATTAATGTAAACAATCCAATACATCAAATTACTGTATAATGATCTCTCCTTCTGCCAGATTAATCTTCTCACAAACAGAATATACTCCTTCAGGGTTTGGAGGAATAGGTCTTATTCCTTTTATAAACCAGTCCCTAGAATAGTAGTTTCCACAAGTTTTCATTCAATTAATGCTTAGTTGAAGTACGCATTACCCAAGCTTGTATTAATTTCATTTAGCCCACAGAAGATTGAATATTTCCACTAGTCTATTTGCACTAGTGTGGGGTTGGGTCCAAAAGTCTGCTTTTTCCACTAGCTCTTCAGTGATTCTGATTCAGGTGGATCCTGGATAATGTACTTTTTTTAAATCTTCATTTTATTGAGATATATTCACATACCACGCAGTCATACAAAACAAATCGTACATTCAATTGTTCACAGTACCATTACATAGTTGTACATTCATCACCTAAATCAATCCCTGACACCTTCATTAGCACACACCCAAAAATAACAAGAATAATAATTAAAGTGAAAAAGAGCAATTGAAGTAAAAAAGAACACTGGGTACCTTTGTCTGTGTGTTTGTTTGTTTTCTTCCCCTATTTTTCTACTCATCCATCCATAAACTAGACAAAGTGGAGTGTGGTCCTTATGGCTTTCCCAATCCCATTGTCACCCCTCATAAGCTACATTTTTATACAATTGCCTTCGAGATTCATGGGTTCTGGGTTGTAGTTTGATAGTTTCAGGTATCCACCACCAGCTACCCCAATTCTTTAGAACCTAAAAAGGGTTGTCTAAATTGTGCGTAAGAGTGCCCACCAGAGTGACCTCTCGGCTCCTTTTGGAATCTCTCTGCCACTGAAGCTTATTTCATTTCCTTTCACATCCCTCTTTTGGTCAAGAAGATGTTCTCCGTCCCACAATGCCAGGTCTACATTCCTCCCCAGGAGTCATATTCCACGTTGCCAGGGAGATTCACTCCCCTGGGTGTCTGATCCCACGTAGGGGGGAGGGCAGTGATTTCACCTTTCAAGTTGGCTTAGCTAGAGAGAGAGGGCCACATCTGAGCAACAAAGAGGCATTCAGGAGGAGGCTCTTAGGCACAATTATAGGGAGGCCTAGCCTGTCCTTTGCAGCAACCGTCTTTCCAAGGGTAAATCAGAACAGAAGTCCCCAATGCACTCTGTGAAATAACTGGATTCAGCTGCTCTGATAGAACATGAAATTAATTTAATCTGTTTCTCATAAAAGGGATTTATTTATTTAAAAAAAAAAAAAAACGTGCTCCTTACTATTTCTCAAATAAGTCCACCATATCAGAAGAATATATTTTCCAAGCATTTGTGTCGTTGGGCTGGTCAAGAATATAGACTTTGCCAGAAGTAATAATGTATCAAGCACACAGTAAACCCTCCATAAAATGATACTTATTAATATTATAATAAGAATGAAAGGACACATTGAAGAGATGATGCAAAGGCTGGCATAAGGCGCCCCACGGACATGTTCTCCAGTGAAACAACCACAACTGATGAAAATTATGTTTAAAAAAAAAATGTTTAAGTCTCTAGAAATTGTTCTATGTGCATCCAGCCACTGGAGAAACATTATATAAGAAAATCTCCTAAACCTTCATAAAACCTCTGAGAGCCTGTGACACTTGAACCACATCCCATTCCTCACCCACCTATGTGGCCCCAGCTCAGCATGACAGAATATCTACTCTGGGTGGATGTGGCCAAAAGATGGGTTTTCTCTCCTTGAAGTTCCCAATCCAGGGCTACAAAGTATCCCCCAGAGGCACAGACCCCCAGCATTTCTCATCTCCTCCCTCTCCATGATGCAGAGGCTAAATTCCAAGTGAGTAGAGCCAAGGAGTCAGGGAGCCCTTCCTTCATCCGTCCCCAAGGCATGGCGTAGAGGCACCGCCAGGCACAGAAAGCCATGAACACGGGACTCCAGTTCCTCTTGCCCACGCTTGCAGGTTAGAGGTTCAACACTAGGCGAGCTAAAAAGAGGAGACCCCCACCTAGCACTTCATTATAAGTGAGAATCACTCTCAGAGAAGCAGGCCACACCTGCTTCAGCACCAGGGGTAGGGGCAGGAGATCTCCAGAGCCCTAAAGGAATGCACTTCATTTTGAATGAAGCCTGAGGAAGTTCAAGCCCAAGGGCACTCTTGAAATCAAGGGAGATTTTGATGGTAAGCAATTAGGAGGAGGCTGGTAACTCCATGAAAGCAAGATGCTAAATTGCGTGTCCAAGGCTGCACCCTCTGCTACTTCAAAAGACATAAATTATATAGAGTAATAATTATAAAATGTATCATTAGGTTTGTAATATGAATAGACACAATAATTACAAAAATGTATCATTAGGTTTGCAACACAGACAGATGTAATATTTATAAGAACAAAAGTAGAAAAAGGGGGAAGAGGTAATGTTTATGTTTCACTGACATTGTTAGTATAAATTTTAAGGAGATATGGATAAGTGAAGATGTAAGCCCCAGAATAATCAATAAGAAAATAATTCAAAAGATAATAGTTAAAAAAATCATTAAAGGAATCAAAATGTAACACTAGAAAATATTCACTTAATGCAAAAGAAAGAAGTAAATGATGAAGAAAGGAATAAAAAAGATGAGACACACAAAAAACAAAAAATAAAATGGGACACATCATTTTCAATAATAAAATTATTTGTGAATGGATTAAACCATCTAATGATAAGGCAGACAGAGATTGTCAGTTTGGATGGAAAAAAAAAAAACCCAACCATGTACTATCTAAAGGAGACACACATCATATTTAAATACACAAACTGATTAAAAGAAAAAGGATGGGAAAAGATATATCATGCAAAGAAGAACCATAAGCAAGTTGATATGGCTATACTAGTATCAGACAAAATAGAATCTTAAAAAATGTTACTAAATAAAAAGAGGGACATTTTATAATAATAAAAGGGTCAATCCACCAGGGAGATATAATAATTATAAGCATATAAGTATCTAACAGCAGAGCCCCAAATACGTAAAGCAAAAACTGCCAGCATTAAAGGGAGAAATAAGCAATTCAAAAATAACAGTTGGAGATTTCAGTACTCCACTTTCAATAATGGATAGAACTGGACAGAAGATCAAAAAAGAAACAGAAGACTTGAACAACAGTGTGAACCAATTAGCCCCAACAGACATCTATAAAACACTCCAAACAATGACAGCAGAATTCATACTCTTCCCAAGTGCATAAACAACAGCTTCCAGGATAGACCATATGTTAGGCCACAAGACAAGTCTCAATAAATTTAAAAGGATTAAAGTCATACAAAATATGCTCTAATCACAAGGTAACAAAACTAGAAATCAATAACATAAAGGGAAAATTAATGAAAATAGATTCAAAAGTTAACAAACACTTTTTTTTTTTTAACTCCAGCAACAAATATTCAAAGCCAATGCGAAGAATCTAAAGTGAACTCATTTCTTTTATTTTTATCAAGATTTTTTGGGGAAAAAAAAGAATACTCTTGTTTGACAACAAAAGAGATTTTGCTGCTATTGAACATTTAAAAGATATACTGCTTTTTCAAAGTAACACTATTGTTCTTTTGAAAGATAAATCCTTTGAAGAAAGCAAATCGTCACATTTTGATGAAAATTTAGGAATTTCATTTGTTTTGCCTTTTCCATTTTGTATTGGTTCTCCTTTAAATAGAACTCTGTAATGTTAGAAAAATATCTCAATCAACTAGAATCAGACTTTAGAGCTTCTAGGGTTCAATATTATATTAATAAAGATCCATTCATCATTGTCCAATATTCTTGACATCCCAGGCAGAAAAATAAAGAAGTTAAGAAAGTAAATGTATATTAATCTGATTTGATATGCAATCACAGACACCTACCATTGGCAAGGCACTTCACAAGGTGCCGTGGGAAATTCAGAATCAAAGAAGGAGCATTCCTGAATGGGGCTGACAACATACTGGGGCAGAGGCAAATATTCATAAATGACCACAGCTAAGAGAGAAAGGAGAGCAGTGCCAAAACAGCAGTGAGACCAAATCCTATGGGAAGAAAAGAACTAAATTAAGGTAAAATCTTCAAACAATGAAGGTTTTTGTTCAAGGTCATTTTCTCCATATAAGTTTATATTTGAAGCATTTTCTTCAGACATCTTTATACATATGGTATAATACATCATTTGAACCAAATTATTTTCTTTGAAAAAATTTTACTAGTTCTTCCTCATTGCTTTTGCAGAGAGGTGGTTTGGTTTGTTAACACAGCCGAGAAGCAATTCTTCTGTTCTCACCATGCTTGAGATTATGAAAAAAAGCAGCTGCTTTTACTGAGCTTCCTTCATTCTTGGAAACAGTAAACAAAATCCTTTAATATTAAGACTGCAACTGAGCAAAGAAAGGAAGAAAAGGAAGTGGTACTACAGACATAGGTTTGATACAATTACTATCAAGTGTATAATCTCAAGCCAGATTCACACTCTCTGAACCTCAGTTTCTGCACATGAAAAAAGGGATAAAACCATCGACCCATTGTAATGATGGAAGAGAAACTGCATCTAAGGCACTTATCATGTTGCCTGGCCTGTACTAAACACGTAATTACTGATAGGCAACATCATTGTTGATATCATGCAAGCCATTGTTGTTGCAACTGAAAAAACCACCCCTCTCCCCAAAAGAAAAAGGCAAGCAGAAGTCAAGGTGCTTGGTAGCCAACTTCCACACTGGCTCTCCAACGATCCTCACCAGTGAATCAGTGTGACCCTGTGTGACCAATAAAATACCATGGAAGTGACAGTGTGTGACTTCTGGATCTAGGTCATCAAAGACATCACAAGATCCTTCCCAGGACTTTTGGATTGCTTATGCCAGGAAAGGTTAGCCATGCCAGGAGGAAAAGTCAGCAGCCCTATGCTGAGGTCCCCACGGAGTGGAAATGAGGCCACCTGCCAACAGCCAGCTCCAACTTGTCCACCTTGTGAGTGACCACTTCACCCTGGAAGTAAGGCTTTCAGATGACTGCACTTCCAACCAAATCTGACTGCAACTTCGTGAGAGGCTCCAAGTCAAAACCACTCAGCCGGGAGGCGGGGCAAGATGGCGGACTGGTGAGCTGTATGTTTTAGTTACTCCTCCAGGAAAGTAGGTAGAAAGCCAGGAACTGCGTGGACTGGACACCACAGAGCAATCTGACTTTGGGCATACTTCATACAACACTCATGAAAACGTGGAACTGCTGAGATCAGCGAAATCTGTAAGTTTTTGTGGCCAGGGGACCTGCGCTCCTCCCTGCCAGGCTCAGTCCCGTGGGAGGAGGGGCTGTCAGCTCCGGGAAGGAGAAGGGAGAACTGCAGTGGCAGCCCTTATCGGAAACTCATTCTACTGATCCAAACTCCAACCATAGATAGACTGAGACCAGACACCAGAGAATCTGAGAGCAGCCAGCCAAGCAGAGAGGAGACAGGCATAGGAAAAAAAAAAAAAAAAACCACGAAAAACTCCAAAATAAAAGCGGAGGATTTTTGGAGTTCTGGTGAACATAGAAAGGGGAAGGGCAGAGCTCAGGCCCGAGCTCAGGCCCTGAGGCGCATATGCAAATCCCGAAGAAAAGCTGGTCTCTCTGCCCTGTGGACCTTTCCTTCATGGCCCTGGTTGCTTTGTCTCTTAGCATTTCAATAACCCATTAGATCTCTGAGGAGGGCCCTTTTTTTTTTTTTTTTTAAATCCTTTTTTCTTTTTCTAAAAGAATTACTCTAAGAAGCCCAAAACAGAAAGCTTCAAAGACTTGCAATTTCAGCAGGTCAAGTCAAGAGCAGAACTAAGAGAGCTCTGAGACAAAAGGCAATAATCCAGTGGCTGAGAAAATTCACTAAACACCACAACTTCCCAAGAAAAGGGGGGTGTCCGCTCACAGCCATCATCCTGGTGGACAGGAAACACTCCTGCCCATCGCCAGCCCCATAGCCCAGAGCTGCCCCAGACAACCCAGTGTGATGGAAGGGCTTCAAATAACAGGCACACACCACAAAACTGGGCGTGGACATTAGCCTTCCCTGCAACCTCAGCTGATTGTCCCAGAGTTGGGAAGGTGGAGCAGTGTGAATTAACAAAGCCCCATTCAGCCATCATTTCAGCAGACTGGGAGCCTCCCTACACAGCCCAGCAGCCCAGAACTGCCCTGGGGGGACGGCACTCACCTGTGACATAACACAGTCATCCCTCAACAGAAGACCCGGGGTGCACAGCCTGGAAGAGGGGCCCACTTGCAAGTCTCAGGAGCCATACGCCAATACCAAGGACTTGTGGGTCAGTGGCAGAGACAAACTGTGGCAGGACTGAACTGAAGGATTAGACTATTGCAGCAGCTTTAAAACTCTAGGATCACCCGGGAGATTTGATTGTTAGGGCCACCCCCCCTCCCTGACTGCCTAGAAACACGCCCCACATACAGGGCAGGCAACACCAACTACACACGCAAGCTTGGTACACCAATTGGACCCCACAAGACTCACTCCCCCACTCACCAAAAAGGCTAAGCAGGGGAGAACTGGCTTGTGGAGAACAGGTGGCTCGTGGACGCCACCTGCTGGTTAGTTAGAGAAAGTGTACTCCACAAAGCTGTAGATCTGATAAATTAGAGATAAGGACTTCAATTGGTCTACAAATCCTAAAAGAACCCTATCAAGTTCAGCAAATGCCACGAGGCCAAAAACAACAGAAAATTATAAAGCATATGAAAAAACCAGACGATATGGATAACCCAAGCCCAAGCACCCAAATCAAAAGACCAGAAGAGACACAGCACCTAGAGCAGCTACTCAAAGAACTAAAGATGAACAATGAGACCATAGTATGGGAGACAAAGGAAATCAAGAAGACCCTAGAAGAGCATAAAGAAGACATTGCAAGACTAAATAAAAAAATGGATGATCTTATGGAAATTAAAGAAACTGTTGACCAAATTAAAAAGATTCTGGACACTCATAGTACAAGACTAGAGGAAGTTGAACAACGAATCAGTGACCTCGAAGATGACAGAATGGAAAATGAAAGCATAAAAGAAAGAATGGGGAAAAAAATTGAAAAAATCGAAATGGACCTCAGGGATATGATAGATAATATGAAACGTCCAAATATAAGACTCATTGGTGTCCCAGAAGGGGAAGAAAAGGGTAAAGGTCTAGGAAGAGTATTCCAAGACATTGTTGGGGAAAACTTCCCAAATCTTCTAAACAACATAAATACACAAATCATAAATGCTCAGCGAACTCCAAATAGAATAAATCCAAATAAACCCACTCCGAGACATATACTGATCACACTGTCAAACACAGAAGAGAAGGAGCAAGTTCTGAAAGCAGCAAGAGAAAAGCAATTCACCACATACAAAGGAAACAGCATAAGACTAAGTAGTGACTATTCAGCAGCCACCATGGAGGTGAGAAGGCAGTGGCACGATATATTTAAAATTCTGAGTGAGAAAAATTTCCAGCCAAGAATCCTTTATCCAGCAAAGCTCTCCTTCAAATTTGAGGGAGAGCTTAAATTTTTCACAGACAAACAAATGCTGAGACAATTTGCTAACAAGAGACCTGCCCTACTGGAGATACTAAAGGGAGCCCTACAGACAGAGAAACAAAGAAAGGACAGAGAGACTTGGAGAAAGGTTCAGTACTAAAGAGATTCAGTATGGGTACAATAAAGGATAATAATAGACAGAGGGGAAAAATATGACAAACATAAACCAAAGGATCAGATGGCTGATTCAAGAAATGCCTTCACGGTTATAATGTTGAATGTAAATGGATTAAACTCCCCAATTAAAAGATACAGATTCGCAATTAAAAATGAACCATCAATATGTTGCATACAAGAGACTCATCTTAGACACAGGGACACAAAGAAACTGAAAGTGAAAGGATGGAAAAAAATACTTCATGCAAGCTACAGCCAAAAGAAAGCAGGTGTAGCAATATTAATCTCAGATAAAATAGACTTTAAATGCAGGGATGTTTTGAGAGACAAAGAAGGCCACTACATACTAATAAAAGGGGCAATTCAACAAGAAGAAATAACAATCGTAAATGTCTATGCACCCAATCAAGGTGCCACAAAATACATGAGAGGAACACTGGCAAAACTAAAGGAAGCAATTCATGTTTCCACAATAATTGTGGGAGACTTCAACACATCACTCTCTCCTATAGATAGATCAACCAGACAGAAGACCAATAAGGAAATTGAAAACCTAAACAATCTGATAAATGAATTAGATTTAACAGACATATACAGGACATTACATCCCAAATCACCAGGATACACATACTTTTCTAGTGCTCATGGAACTTTCTCCAGAATAGATCATATGCTGGGACATAAAACAAGCCTATATAAATTTAAAAAGATTGAAATTATTCAAAGCACATTCTCTGACCACAATGGAATACAATTAGAAGTCAATAACCATCAGAGACTTAGAAAATTCACAAATACCTGGAGGTTAAACAACACACTCCTAAACAATCAGTGGGTTAAAGAAGAAATAGCAGGAGAAATTGCTAAATATATAGAGACGAATGAAAATGAGAACACAACATACCAAAACCTATGGGATGCAGCAAAAGCAGTGCTAAGGGGGAAATTTATAGCACTAAACGCATATATTAAAAAGGAAGAAAGAGCCAAAATCAAAGAACTAATGGATCAACTGAAGAAGCTAGAAAATGAACAGCAAACCAATCCTAAACCAAGTAGAAGAAAAGAAATAACAAGGATTAAAGCAGAAATAAATGACATACAGAACAAAAAAAAAACAATAGAGAGGATAAATATCACCAGAAGTTGGTTCTTTGAGAAGATCAACAAGATTGACAAGCCCCTAGCTAGACTGACAAAATCAAAAAGAGAGAAGACCCATATAAACAAAATAATGAATGAAAAAGGTGACATAACTGCAGATCCTGAAGAAATTAAAAAAATTATAATAGGATATTATGAACAACTCTATGGCAACAAACTGGATAATGTAGAGGAAATGGACAATTTCCTGGAAACATATGAACAACCTAGACTGACCAGAGAAGAAATAGAAGACCTCAACCAACCCATCACAAGCAAAGAGATCCAATCAGTCATCAAAAATCTTCCCACAAATAAATGCCCAGGGCCAGATGGCTTCACAGGGGAATTCTACCAAACTTTCCAGAAAGAACTGACACCAATCTTATGCAAACTCTTTCAAAACATTGAAGAAAATGGAACACTACCTAACTCATTTTATGAAGCTAACATCAATCTAATACCAAAACCAGGCAAAGATGCTACAAAAAAGGAAAACTACCAGCCAATCTCCCTAATGAATATAGATGCAAAAATCCTCAACAAAATACTTGCAAATCAAATCCAAAGACACATTAAAAAAAATCATACACAATGACCAAGTGGGGTTCATTCCAGGCATGCAAGGATGGTTCAACATAAGAAAATCAATCAATGTATTACAACACATTAACAAGTCAAAAGGGAAAAACCAATTGATCATCTCTATAGATGCTGAAAAAGCATTTGACAAAATCCAACATCCGTTTTTGATAAAAACACTTCAAAAGGTAGGAATTGAAGGAAACTTCCTCAACATGATAAAGAGCATATATGAAAAACCCACAGCCAGCATAGTACTCAATGGTGAGAGACTGAAAGCCTTCCCTCTAAGATCAGGAACAAGACAAGGATGCCCGCTGTCACCACTGTTATTCAACATTGTGCTGGAAGTGCTAGCCAGGGCAATCCGGCAGACAAAGAAATAAAAGGCATCCAAATTGGAAAAGAAGAAGTAAAACTGTCATTGTTTGCAGATGATATGATCTTGTATCTAGAAAACCCTGAGAAATCGACGATACAGCTACTAGAGCTAATAAACAAATTTAGCAAAGTAGTGGGATACAAGATTAATGCACATAAGTCAGTAATGTTTCTATATGCTAGAAATGAACAAACTGAAGGGACACTCAAGAAAAAGATACCATTTTCAATAGCAACTAAAAAAATCAAGTACCTAGGAATAAACTTAACCAAAGATGTAAAAGACCTATACAAAGAAAACTACATAACTCTACTAAAAGAAATAGAAGGGACCTTAAGAGATGGAAAAATATTCCATGTTCATGGATAGGAAGGCTAAATGTCATTAAGATGTCAATTCTACCCAAACTCATCTACAGATTCAATGCAATCCCAATCAAAATTCCAACAACCTACTTTGCAGACTTGGAAAAGCTAGTGATCAAATTTATTTGGAAAGGGAAGATGCCTCGAATTGCTAAAGACACTCTAAAAAAGAAAAACAAAGTGGGAGGACTTACACTCCCTGACTTTGAAGCTTATTATAAAGCCACAGTTGCCTAAACAGCATGGTACTGGCACAAAGATAGCCACATAGATCAATGGAATCGTATTGAGAATTCAGAGATAGACCCTCAGATCTATGGCCGACTGATCTTTGATAAGGCCCCCAAAGTCACTGAACTGAGTCATAATGGTCTTTTTAACAAATGGGGCTGGGAGAGTTGGATATCCATATCCAAAAGAATGAAAGAGGACCCCTACCTCACCCCCTACACAAAAATTAACTCAAAATGGACCAAAGATCTCAATATAAAAGAAAGTACCATAAAACTCCTAGAAGATAATGTAGGAAAACATCTTCAAGACCTTGTATTAGGCGGCCACTTCCTAGACTTTACACCCAAAGCACAAGCAACAAAAGAAAAAATAGATAAATGGGAACTCCTCAAGCTTAGAAGTTTCTGCACCTCAAAGGAATTTCTCAAAAAGGTAAAGAGGCAGCCAACTCAATGGGAAAAAATTTTTGGAAACCATGTATCTGACAAAACACTGATATCTTGCATATATAAAGAAATCCTACAACTCAATGACAATAGTACAGACAGCCCAATTATAAAATGGGCAAAAGACATGAAAAGACAGTTCTCTGAAGAGGAAATACAAATGGCCAAGAAACACATGAAAAAATGTTCAGCTTCACTAGCTATTAGAGAGATGCAAATTAAGACCACAATGAGATACCATCTAACACCGGTTAGAATGGCTGCCATTAAACAAACAGGAAACTACAAATGCTGGAGGGGATGTGGAGAAAGTGGAACTCTTATTCATTGTTGGTGGGACTGTATAATGGTTCAGCCACTCTGGAAGTCAGTCTGGCAGTTCCTTAGAAAACTAGATATAGAGTTACCATTCGATCCAGCGATTGCACTTCTCGGTATATACCCGGAAGGTCGGAAAGCAGTGACACGAACAGATATCTGCACGCCAATGTTCATAGCAGCATTATTCACAATTGCCAAGAGATGGAAACAACCCAAATGTCCTTCAACAGATGAGTGGATAAATAAAATGTGGTATATACACACGATGGAATACTACTCGGCAGTAAGAAGGAACGATCTCATGAAACATATGACAACATGGATGAACCTTGAAGACATAATGCTGAGCAAAATAAGCCAGGCACAAAAAGAGAAATATTATATGCTACCACTAATGTGAACTTTGAAAAATGTAAAACAAATGGTTTATAATGTAGAATGTAGGGGAACTAGCAATAGAGAGCAATTAAGGAAGGGGGAACAATAATCCAAGAAGAACAGATAAGCTATTTAACGTTCTGGGGATGCCCAGGAATGACTATGGTCTGTTAATTTCTGATGGATATAGCAGGAACAAGTTCACAGAAATGTTGCTATATTAGGTAACTTTCTTGGGGTAAAGTAGGAACATGTTGGAAGTTAAGCAGTTATCTTAGGTTAGTTGTCTTTTTCTTACTCCCTTGTTATGGTCTCTTTGAAATGTTCTTTTATTGTATGTTTGTTTTCTTTTTAACTTTTTTTTTCATATAGTTGATTTAAAAAAGAAGGGAAAGTTAAAAAAAAAAAAAAAGAAAAAGAAAAACAAGGAAAAAAAAAAGATGTAGTGCCCCCTTGAGGAGCCTGTGGAGAATGCAGGGGTGTTCACCTACCCCACCTCCATGGTTGCTAACATGACCACAGACATAGGGGACTGGTGGTTTGATGGGTTGAGCCCTCTACCATAAGTTTTACCCTTGGGAAGACGGTTGCTGCAAAGGAGAGGCTAGGCCTCCCTATATTTGTGCCTAAGAGTCTCCTCCCAAATGCCTCTTTGTTGCTCAGATGTGGCCCTCTCTCTCTGGCTAAGCCAACTTGAAAGGTGAAATCACTGCCCTCCCCCCTACGTGGGATCAGACACCCAGGGGAGTGAATCTCCCTGGGAACGTGGAATATGACTCCCGGGGAGGAATGTAGACCTGGCATCGTGGGACAGAGAACATCTTCTTGACCAAAAGGGGGATGTGAAAGGAAATGAAATAAGCTTCAGTGGCAGAGAGATTCCAAAAGGAGCCGAGAGGTCACTCTGGTGGGCACTCTTATGCACACTTTAGACAACCCTTTTTAGGTTCCAAAGAATTGGGGTAGCTGGTGGTGGATACCTGAAACTATCAAACTACAACCCAGAACCCATGAATCTCGAAGACAGTTGTATAAAAATGTAGCTTATGAGGGGTGACAATGGGATTGGGAAAGCCGTAAGGACCACACTCCACTTTGTCTAGTTTATGGATGGATGCATAGAAAAATAGGGGAAGGAAACAAACAGACAAAGGTACCCAGTGTTCTTTTTTACTTCAATTGCTTTTTTTCACTCTAATTATTATTCTTGTTATTTTTGTGTGTGAGCTAATGAAGGTGTCAGGGATTGATTTAGGTGATGAATGTACAACTATGTAATGGTACTGTAAACAATCGAAAGTACGATTTGTTTTGTATGACTGCGTGGTATGTGAATATATCTCAATAAAATGAAGATTAAAAATAAATAAATAAATAAATAAATCCACATGTCCAAAAATTTATGAAAACAGTTAAACCTCAAAAGAATCAAGGAAGTGAAGACTAATAGTCATTTTGGAACCATATTGGTTTAAAAAATTCAAATGATATATCTAGATGTTTGGGAGTAAAATGCAATAAATACAACTGGCGGGAAAAAAAAAAAAAAAAAAAAAAAACCACTCAGCCAAGCTGCTCCCAAATCTGTGACTCACAGAGACCATTACATAATAAATGACCATGGTAGCTTTAAGCCACTGAGTGTTAGGGTGATCTGTTATTCAGCAATATATGTAACTAATACAGATTTAGGTACCAGGACGTGGGGTGCCACCATACTAAGAACCTAATAATGTGAGAGTGCCTTTGGAATCAGGTAGAGAGTAGAAGTGTAAGGAAATTGAGGAGCACTTTAGTGAAATCCTAAAGGGCTTCAAAGAGAATTTTCATAGAAGTCTTATGGCCCTTAAAGAAGCTGCCACTGAGGGCTTAAAGTAAGATGAAGAAACTGCTGAAAAGCGAATCCTTGTCATTCAGTGGCAGACAGTTTAACAACAGTATTGCCTGCTCTAATGTGGAACGTAGAAATGGTCCCTAATCAACTTGAGAATCCAGCAAAGGATCTTTCCAGGTAGGGTACTGAAGGTGCCACCTGTCCTCTACTTACACTTACAATAAAATGCAAGAGGGCAAGCTAAAGAAGTTAACATAAAGAAGCTGTTAAACATAAAGGAGGTAGGACTTGGATTTGAAAAATCTCAGCCTTTCCAGATGGCAAAAAATACCAAAATTAAGAAATGGCTTCTCGGCAAAAATCATATACAGGTCCCTATCAAGAAAATGTAGTCTAAAGATGAAGCCAATGGTGTGAATGTAAAATCCTTTAAGAATTCAGAAGGATTTAAGGCAGTATCTTATATAACTGTTCAAACAACAATGCTACTAAAAAGCTTATGGTGTTGTTGATCTTCAGTGGCCTCAGAAGCCCAAGGTAGAAAAAGGCTTATCTCAAAATGATTTGGGGGTACAGCTTTTGTCTAATGACATGAACCCAGTAATATTCATAGGAGACCCACTGTGATGGTTTGAAGCTGTATGTACCCCAGAAAATCATGTTCTTAAAGTTAATCCATTTCTGGGGTGTGGACCCATTGTAAGTAGGACCTTCTGGTGAGTAGGATCTTAACTTAAGATGTGAGCCACCTCATTCAGGGTGGGTCTTAATCCTTTTACTGGAGTTCTTAAAAGCATGAAATTCAGACAAAGAGAGAGAAAGGCAACAAAGCCCAGAAGAGAAGGGAGAGACCAGCAATTGTCACCATGTAACTTGCCACATGACGGAGGAGTCCAGGATCACCAGCAGCTGGTCTTTGGGGAGAAAGTATCACCTGCTGATACCTTGATTTAGACATTTTCCTCAGCCTCCGAACTGTAAGCTTATAAGCTTGCAGTTAAAGCCAATGCATTTTATGGTATCTGCTTTCAGCAGCTTAGCAAACTAGAACACCTATAAAAACTTTAAGAGAATTATACTACAAGAAACATTGTCAACTTGAACTGAAATGGTCAGAGACAGTACTAAATGGAAGGCAGTCCTTTGACACCCAAACTTGTACAGGTAGGAAACACATTCAGATTGTGACACCACTCAGATTCAAATCTTCTATTGTAAAGGAAAGATGACTAAGAAGGCAGAACCGAGACCCCAGTGGGTGGAGCCAAAAGTCATGGAAAAAACATTCCCAGACAGGTGTACCATTTAGTCCTAATCAAGGAACCAGCACCATGTGCCTGCAGCATCTTACAATTGTTACGGACTGTTGTCTCCTGTGTGCTTTCAATTATCTCTAATTCTTTTAAATAGAAAAGTCTATTGAAGTTATCCTGTGTCTGTTGGGTGGGGAGGGGATAACTTGTCTCTTTAGATTACAGATTTTTGGTTCAAGAGGAATTGTGCTCAAGGAGCTATACTCAAGCTTCTCTACCAAGAAGCTTCTTTCACACCTGTACCTGATTCAGATGATAACATTTTGGACTTTGAGCTGATGCTGTAAAGGATGAGACTGTGTGGGGCCCTGAGAGGCGGTGAGTTGTTTTTTGTTTGTGCAGGGGGCATGAGTCACTGGAAGCCAGGGAGTGGACTGGGGTGGCAGCCTCCAGGATCCTGGCCTCCTCAAACTCACGCGTTGTGTCATTCCCTCCCACAGCGAGTCGGGGCTGGCCTGGGAGACTAATAGAATATTAGTCTATCAAGGAAGCTGAAGACTTCTGAGGCTGGGTCATAAAAGACGTGGCGGCTTCCTCCTTGGCCTCCAGGATAGTTCTGTCTGAGGGAAGCCAGCAGCCATGCCATGAGAACACTCGAGCAGCCTTCAGAGGCCCACATGGAAGGAACTGAGGTCTCCTGCCAACAGCCAGCACCAACCTCAGCCATCTGGGTGAGCTGTTTTGATAAGGATCCTCCAGTCTCCAGCCTGCAGAGGGCGGCGGCCCTGCTGACAACTATCTGAAACTTCACAAGGAAATCTCAAGCCATAACCACTCAGACGAGCTGCTCCTGAATTCCTGACCCACAAAAACTGTGAGATAATAACATGATTACTGCTGTTTTAAGCCACTGAGTTCTGTGGTTATTTGTTACACAGCAAGAGATAACTAACACAGGTGAGGAGACAACAAACAGCTACTCCCCTGAAAACAAAGGGGCCAATTTCTGTGCATCAGCCAGAGTGACTCTTACAAACTGTAAGTAAAGTTCCATCAGTCCCCTGCTCTCAATGTTTCAGGAGCTATAATGGAATTCAAAGTTGGTACCCTGGCCATCAGGATCTGGCTGCTTCTGACTTCATTTTCTGTAGTTCTGCCTGCCCTACCCTCTCTCTCGTTGCCCCCACCCCCACACTTGTCTTTTTGCTACTTCTCAAGCACACCAAGTACATTTGTACCTCAGAGCCTTCACACCTGCTGTTTACTGCAGTGTCTACAAAGTTGGTGGACACACTTAAAACCAGTGAATCTATACTTTAAATTGGTGAAATATATGGTACGTGAATTATATCTTGAAGCTGCTTTTTAACAGAGACAGACAGACAGACACTGACTAATTCAAGGAAAGGAAAATAGAGGCAAGACAGAGATATAGAAAAGTAGGTAAAAGACGAATGAGCAGATCAGCCCTTTTCAACCCATAAGGTAGAGACTAAAACTGAAGCAGTGATGGTGTCAGCAAATAGCCAGCCCCTTGAGAGTAGCATGAAGGGTCAGAGAATGAAAATGACCTTGGGGAAAGTAACAGTGAAGAAGCAGGAGAAGGAAGAGAAGGATGATAGACCTGCACAGCTTCTGGCTCCGTTCAGTTCAGCGGAGTTTAAGAAACATGGATTGAACATACACCATGTACCACAATAGCTCTTGTGAAACAAAAATACATGAGCACAGTGCTCACTTTGGCAGCACATATACTAAAAATTGGAACAATACAGAGAAGATTAGCATGGCCCCTGCGCAAGGATGACACACAGATTCGTGAAGCGTTCCATATTTTCATGCAGCTCCCTGGGTATCGATCCTTCGCTGGTTATCACTGAGGAAAAGCTATGTGTCAAAGCAACATGTATGGCATCTAATATTACAGCTGTGACTTTCTGGCTGTAGGTTTATAAATAAATTAAATAAATAAATAAACAAACAAATAAATAAATAATACATGAGCATAATCCCTGCCTTCAAGGCTAACACCAAACTTGGTCACTAATGCAGAAGACTACAATAAGGTGTGCCCAAGGGCATGATGGAGGCATAAAGCCAGAGCTGTGGAAGCACAAAAGGGAGGGGACCGCTGACTCAGCCTGCATTGATCCAGGAATGGCTTCTTGGAGGAGAACTTGAATTGAGTTGTATAGGACAAAAGGAGTTAGCCAAGTAAGGAACTGAGAAGGGAAGAAGGTATTTCACAGGGGGGGACTGCTTGAGTCGGGAGGGAGGCCAGGCTGGACTGGAGAACTTTGGTGGACATCAAAGCCCCTGGTCCTTCTCCTGACAGCCAGGAGGAGCCCGTAGAGAACTTTAAAGGAGGAGGGTAGAGTTTGACTTGCTAAGTGGAGGATGGGCTGGCAAGGGTAAGATGGAAGTCAGCTGGGAGGCAGCAGGTAGGAGAGAAGTCCTGATATCCTCAGGGCAGGAGTGGAGTGGAGGGTGGACTCAAGTTATAACATCAGCAGGACTTGGCTTGGTGACTGACTGGTTCCAGGGGAAGTCGAGGGTGAAATGGCCACCATACTGGAAGATCTCCAGGGGAACCACTGCAGTTACTCCACACCCCACCGAGACCATGCACACCTGAAAACACAGTAATTTGATGGGACTTTAAGAAAATCCTTCTCACTTCAAAAAGAATATAGCCAAGCGTTGGTTCTGCAGTCCGAGCAGCAGGACAGCCTGTGGTCAGGCCTGGGGACTTAGACATGGAATCCCAGAGAGGCCTGTGGGGAATTACAACCAGCAAGGTTGGGAATGGGGAGGGATCTCGGGCCCTATAACTTGCAGCTTAAAAAAAGACTGGGAGGGAGGAGGGACAGAGGGATATAAAAAGTGCTCAAATTTCATGACAAAAAAAGGAGGATCTTTGAGATGCGCACATGACCTGGAAGGGGCTGGCAGGAGAAAAACTTAACAGACTCCATGATGGTGCCTCACAGGCAGAAGCCAATGCCCAGGCCAGAAAAGGCAGTGAGCAGAAGCTGTGTTTAGTTTTGTTGGTTTTCAGGATTATGAAAGGATGTGTCTAACGTAAAAACAGAACACTGTGTTAAGGGATCAATAATCTAAAAAAAAAAAAAAAGAAAGAAAGAAACACAAATAAACCTACTTACACAGTGCCTTTCATTGAGCTCCAAAATTCCCACAAGACTTTTAAAAAATCTTGAGTTTCTCAGTTACCATTTTGATAACAGTCTACAAAACTGAGTGTAAGCATTTTTGGATTATTTAGAGAATGTCCATATAACTGGGTCCTCCATGTAACCGAGTCATTTGAAACTGATTGCATTTAATCAAGAGATTCACAAATATCCAGGGATATATTTTCCCACTGCATTAAAATAAAAAAAAAAGGGAGAGTTAACCTATCCACACATGTTTTAGTCAGTGCGTAAATGAATCAAAGTTTGTGTGTGAGAGAAAGAAATAGGAAAAGGGGGTGGGGAGGTTTAAGGAACTGGCATGGGGGAGAGAGTGTTTCAAAAAGAACAAAATTAGCAGAAGTTAAAATAATGTAAATATTACAGATGTCATTTTGTTGCTGGACAGATCTATTTATAAAAAGAAGCTGTATAAAATTTTATGTCAAATACAGAGTAACATTGTACTAGCACATCTTACAGAATTAGAAGAGTTGGTCGATTATTTTGTACAGACCCTAAATCTACTAAAGCTACTAAACTGCTATTATATGTGTGGACAGATAAAGCCCCTGGGTCCTGTTTTATATCAGTGATTCTCAGGGAAACCAACAGAGGCTCAAAGGTAATAAAAAGGAACAATATTGTTATGAACAAATGCAAGTGCATCAACTGTGTTTTCTGATAAACTGCTTTAGCATTTGAAAGTAGAAATTTTAAGGTGCTTATTCTAATTTGCTTGGGAATAAAACTCAAAAAACTATAATATGGCACAATATGTCTTTTCAATGGGATACATTTAGAAACAGTTCTCACAATGATTTTACAATACTCATGAAATTGATTCACTTTGCAATCCCTAACAGTCCCCTTCGAGTGCTGGTAATCCACTTTGGCTAGATTTTTGTAGACAGAAGACAGGTATTTTTATTCTTTTTAACAGAATAGACTTTAAAATGAAAGTAATTCAATTTCAGGAATGAATGATCATAGAGAATTTCAGAAAACACTCCAGCATAAAACAAACACAAAATACAGAAACAAAAAAGCCCAAGAAAAGGAGAGGGACAGACTGCCCCTGAGAATATAGAGAGAATTCAAGCTACAAAAGATACTTTTAAAATTTTAATTAGTATCCTCAAAGAAATCAGGGAAGATATTACAACAATAAATAAGGAATATGTTATGAAAGAAGCAATCAGAAACCAAGAAACATTTTTGGAAGTGAAAAACACCAAAGCAAAAATTCAACAGAAGGGTTTAAAAACAGCCAAGTAAGAAAGTCCAACATGTAGAAGGAAAACATGAGAAAAGCAGCAAGAAAAGGTAAAGTGATAGACAATCATTTTAGGAGGTCCAAAAATAAAAAATTAAAAAATTAAAAAAAAAAAAAGAGAAATTCCAGGAAGAAAGAAAAAGAAAACTGAGAAGTAAAGATTACCCAGAAAACACAAGATTGCCCACAGCTGAAGGTGACACAAGTCTTCAAACTGAAAGATTTTAACAGGCACTAAGCAAATACATCTCCTCTTCCTCTCCCTCCCCCCTCCTCCCTCCCCCCACACCTGGAAATTTCAAGACATCAAGGATAAGAAAAGATTCTAAAGCTTTCAGAGAGAAAAATGAGGTCACCTACAATTATGTTTACCAGACGGCATCAGGTTTCTCATGAGCAACACCAGTATTCACATCTTAAAAGTACTTTCAACCCCCCAAATTATTCTTGATCTAATGAATGCAGACTGAAGACAGTTTCAGAAATGCAAAAACTCGGCAAGTTTGCTTTCCCTGAAGTCTCTTCTAGGAAATTACCAAGGATGTACTCAAGCAAAATAAGCAAGTAAGTCAAAAAAGTGGAATGTGTGGGTCCATCCCAGGAGAAAGACAACGAGAACTTCCAGTAGAGCAACCTCTGGTTGAGAAGGCAAATAGAAGCTGGAAGATGGAGGGTTCCAGAGGGAGGCCCCAGGAGGAACAGGAAAAGGCACCCTCAGAATAGAAATGCAAACAGTTGGTGTCTAGTAGAAGCCTGCTGCATGATTCGATTCCCTGATTCTCCCTATTCAAGCCACTAAATACTCTCCAACTTCTGAACCTGTACTCTGAGGTTGTGTTTTTCATATGGTTTTTGGAATAAAGGAGAAGAGGAGTATATAAAGATAAGAATACAACCTCTTTCCATATTACATAGATCAGTGGAGCCAAGCTTTGTGCTAGATCCTCGGGTAAAATGGAAAACAAGACAGACACCTAGAGATTCAATCAAAGGTCAAAAACAGCAGGACAAAAAGTCTAGGTTATCCATCCTCATCTTTGCTGTCACTTAAAAATGCAAACAGAATTTAAATGGACCAGCTAATCACAAGGGCCATGCTGCTGAGCTGAGTCCCGTGAGAATTAATAGTGAATTTTTGCTGTAGAGGGGAGCAAGAACTCGTACGTCTTTCCCTTGCTATTTACTCTTTTTTGGGGGGGAGGGGGGCATTAAAAAAATTTTAATTTCATGCTTCAAGTTCTTACATGTATATTAAATACTACATAAAATTGTCTTTAGGAGATCAGTATTAGACTTGGGGCAAAATTATGTCATCTAAATTTATTTGGAGAAATACAACTTAGCCTTTCTGCTTACAAATATCAAAAAGAGCTGCAAATTTAGAAATTAGGGCATTTATAACAGTTTTTAATCTAAACTGCCCCCCCCTCACTTTTTTAATGTTCTGTTGGGTTAACTGTTGTTTAACATTTATCCTTAAGATAGGTTAAACATGTTACTATTTTGCATAAGTGGTCCTGGGTTGCACTTACAACAAAATAAAACACACTGGCATCGTACAATAAACTATACTAGTATCAAAGGTTAAAAAATCGGTGAAAGTCAAAATGGATCTTTAAGGTTGGAGGGATCCTTTAATATACATCTTTGGGCTTAAGAAAAAAAAAACAGTCCTATAATGCATTTCACATCTTTTAAAAATAGGAAGTGTTTTGGCAGCTTAAATCTTTTCAGTTATAATATACAACTTCTTACACTGGGATTTACTTTGAGGAATAATTTACAACCATACCAATTACAACATACATACACTGGCACTTTAGCACAGGGGCAAACTTTAAAATTAATCTGAATGCTACAGTATAAAAAAAACAGCCTATGGTCTTACACTTAGCAAATTCATACCAAAATATTCTATTTTTGTGGGCTAAAGGCCAACAAAATTTTACATATGCCACAAGTTTAATACTTGTATTCACATGGCTCTTTCTTCCCTAGGTACATAAAACTTTTACATTATACCATTCCCCATTTAACGCCAACCTCACGGGGATCATTTGAAGCCAGATGCCAGTCAATACCTTGCACAGTGTTAGAATGCAGAAAACATATTTTTGAAAGCTACTCAGTGGCCACCAAATACTGTTCCTATAAAAAATGGTTTGGGAGCATGTACTGGCAGATACCTATCCACTGTCTGTAAAAACAGGGCCATCGGGATGTGCTGTGCCTCATTCTAATAAGCCCCTAATGCCCTTTCCACATGAACCCCTGTAAAACTTATTAAAACATACTTAACTATTCATTAAAGGAAAACTCACTTTTTCTCTTGGCAATGCATTAGGTTGTTGTCATATTACTTGTCTGGTTATTTGCAGGACATTACCTTTCAAATGTTCAACCAGTTCTCAATCACTCTACATCTTAGCTAGATGTTTGTAATCTGATTCACTAGCTTTCAACAAGTAAATCTACTGACCCATGAGTGATAACTTTAAATTAGTCGTTTCCCTCAACAAGCATTAGGGGGAAATTCTCCAAATCTAAATTTGAATGGCTTTTACTTGAGCTATTCAGTTAAGAATACCTAAGTTCAGTCATTAATAATTTAGTTATTTTAAGCAGCACTGATACTACCATTACCTCATCCTGCCTACAACACATAAAATAAGTGAGATGAAGTCTAATCATATTTTCTACACTAGCAGTTTTACACAAATAGAGTACTTTCCTAATGAATCTGTTTCAGACCAACTGACAACTAGTCTTAAATGTGATGCCTAAATTTAAACATTAGTATTTTCTTATTTTATACTTGTACTTTAAGTAAGGCTGTAAGTTGAAATGTCATTACTTCCTTATCAGAAGGACTAAAGGAAACAGGAACCCCGTGGCTCGGTGGTTTAGGAAGAACACTTAGTAATGGTGGCTCATGAAATTTGGCTCCAGCATAGTTCTGACTAGTTTGAGACTTAAAAAGTAAGCTGGAACTTGATAAGCTAGAATTCCAGTGTTGATTATTTGAAAAATGTACTTTGCTCTTCCCCCATTTTTCATGGCCTGTCACGCAGCTGCTGATGAGTTGTAACCATGTCCTCTTTCTGTTTTCTTATGAACAATCTTCATCTGGGAATTCTGGCCCTTGGTCTTCTGCCTATTAAGCTGTTGCTGGTTCCTCCTAACATTTCTAGATTGGGGAACTGGAAGGTTCTGCCTCTCTCCATCACCCATCGTCAGGTTCTTTGTCCCCTTTCAGTCTGCTTTTCAGATTGCAGGATTTCACTACCTGTCCTCTTGCTTAGTGCCAAGCCCAGGATAGCAGGTGTTGCTTTCTGGCAGAGCCTTTCCTTTGTCTGAATACAGAAGCTTTCATGGGCCGATCTGCTGAGCACCGCCCGGGAGCTGAGGCCAATGTCTGAGTGTCCTCAGCACACAAGTTTGAGAGAAGACCCAGCAACTTCAAGCTCGGAACTGTGACAGCAGCTGAACCTATCCCACATTGAAGCCCCCTCCCCTTCCAGGGAGAGACGAGGCACGGAACGAACAAAGCCCAAGAGCACTGACAAACTACTGCTGACCACCCCAGCGTCCGCTGACCCGACTGCTATTTATTCTTTAATTTTTTTCCCTCCAATCTATTCTGGTGTCAGGAGGTTGGTCAAATGTACCTGTGACAATCCATCTCCTTTCCACCCTCACCATCAACACCTTGACTGTCATTTCTGGTAAACTGTAACAGCCTCCTAAAGGGTCTCTTTGTCTCCAATCCTTCTCACCCCACCCAACTCCATCTCTGTCCTCAATCCATTCTCAAAAATACAGTCCAACTGATATTTCTAAAAGAAAAATATGATCCTATCAACTCCTAATAGCCCAATATTGCTCTTAGGATAAAGCCCAAATCTCATAACCTAGCTGGCAGTGTCATCGAAATCAGAGCTTTGCTTTCTTCTCCCATCACTTCTTTTTTTTCCATCTTTCCCCTGACATTCCAGCCATTCCAGTCTTCCCACATACCATTTGCTCCACCTGGAATACTCTTACTTCCACTCCTACCATACACTCGCCCCTCACCCCACATATCCGAATCCTTGGCCTTTATACTATCCTGTATCCTAGAAACTTTCCTCGGCCCCACATCTGGGTTAGATCCCCTCCTGGGTTCTCCTGAGCTCAGAAGACTTTGTCATCATAGCATTAAAACACCCCACGTTGTAATTGCCTCTGGGACCTCATCTATCCTGTTTCAATGTCAGTGCTTAAGACAACTTGATACATAGTAAGTGACCTATTACAGTAGACAAAAATATAATATACCATAGTAGGTTTGTTTATCTATCAAATATATAAACAGTGTTTCTCCAAATACATAGAGAGCCAATACACGGGAGCCATTTCTAATAAGTTCCTCATTATTAAGCATTTCTAATAAGTTCCTCATCATTAAGCATTCCCACTTGCAATGAAAGTTAGGCAAAGATGGGGCAGCTCTGGTTGCTGAATGTACAATGAAAATACAGTCATCGTCAATGCCCATTTCAACAGTTGGAATGGGTAATGGTGCGACACACACTAAGACAACAGCTGGACTAATCGAATGGTTCCTTTGAAGCCCCCAAGAGAAAACCTAAGGTCATTTGACCCCAAAGGCACTGAGACTAGCCGTTGTTCCCTTCTAGCACCTGCACAGTTCACTAGTTTGTCTCTGGGATGTTTTCCCATCTGACTTAGATCTTCCTTGGAAGATGCTATAGTTGTCCTATTTCTGTGAAGCCAAGTAATGGTGGTAAAATAGTGAAATGGCCCTCAGGTGATGTCACTACACTGTTCTCATTCTTAATATAGGAATCAACACTTCACTCACTGTTTTCCTCTATTTCTTTGTCTTAGGAGAAACACCGCAACTTTTATTCCAAGGTTTACCCTGCTGCATGCAATCTTCATCCCATTATCTTCCGCCTTGACCATTTACCACCACCGCACCCTTCATCAGGTTCTCCCCAGGGGCTCCTCTCCCTCTCCCGCATGTTTCAAACTAATTCCAATCTCTCCCACGGCACTCTGAAAACAAAAAACAAAAACTCAGCCCCACTTCCCCCTCAAGCTGGTACCCACTGCTTTCCTTCCCTCATCAGCACAGTTTTAGAAACAGCAGTCTATTCTCACTGTGGCCACTTCCTCACTTTCCATTCACTTCTGAACCCACTCATAGGTGATTTCCACCCCCACGATTTACTAAAATTGCTCATTCACAACTAGGTCACCAGCTGCTTCCTCATTTCCAATCCCAACAACCTCCTTGCATTATTACTTGTCCTCCCTTCTGTGAGACAGTTTTGACCATTTTCTACTTTGGAAATTCCCTCTTCCTTGCACTCTGGAAACACTACACTTCCTGGTGCCCCCAACTCTACAATGTTCTTTCCCTCGCTGGCTCCTCTTTCTTCAGCTCTGCCTCACATGCAGGTGTTGTGCAGAGTTCCCTTTGGATTCTCCCTTACTCCACACTCCCTCTCCCTTCCTGAATTGGCTCATCCATTTCCACAGCTTCAGCTCTCATCTAAAGGGCAATGACCCTCAAACTCATAACTTCGACTCAAGACTTGTCTCCAGCCCCAACTTTTGTCTTTTGAAATTTCTACCTAGACATCCCCTAGGAACCTGAAAGTCTGCACGTGTCAAATAAGCTAATTGTCCACCACCACCCTGAATCCTATAAAACATCCTGCAGTATTCCCTACTCGTGTACACTTTTAAGGATTTCTCTCTCCATATTGTCATGACTTGTTTCTTTATTTCCCCCACAAAGTCATGGACTATATATATATTTTTTTATATTCAGTTTTACTGAAATACATTCACACACCATACAATCATCCATGGTATACAATCCACTGTCCACAGTGTGATAACATAGTTATGGGTTCATCACCACAATCTATCTCTGAACATTTTCCTTACATCAGAAAGAACCAGAACAAGAATAAAAACTAAAAGTGAAAAAAGAACACCCAAATCAACCCCCTATCCACCCCATTTGTCCTTTAGTTTTTATCCCCATTCCTCCACTCATCCATACACTAGATAAAGGGGGTGTGATCCACAAGGTCTTCACAATCACACTGTCACCCCTTGTAATCTACATTATTATATAATTGTCTTCAGGAGTCCAGACTGCTGGGTTGGAGTTTGGTAGTTTCAGGTATTTACTTCTAGCTATTCCAATACATTAAAGCCTAAGAGGTGTTATCTATATAGTGCATAAGAATGTCCACCAGAGTGACCTCTCAACTCCATTTGGAATCTCTCAGCCACTGAAACTATTTCGTCTCATTTTGCATCCCCCTTTTGGTCAAGAAGATACTCTCAGTCCCACGATGCCGGGTCCACATTCATCCCTGGGAGTCATACTCTGCGTTGCCAGGGAGATTTACGCCCCTGGGAGTCGGGTCCCACGTAGGGGGGAGGGCAGCGAGTTCACCTGTCGAGATGGCTCAGTTAGAGAGAGAGAGGGCCACATCTGAGCAACAAAGAGGTACTCAGGCGGAGACTCTTAGGCACCATTACATACAAGTTTAGACTCTCCTTTGTGGTAATGAGCTTCATAAGGGCAAGTCCCATGCTCAAGGGCTCAGCACATCAAACCGCCAGTCCCAATGTTTGTGACAACATCAACACCAGTCCAGGTGAGGATGTCCAACACATCCGCACCTTCCCCCAGATCCTTGGGGCTGAGGAGGGGGAGGCTGTAAATGTATTTTTTATTATCTGCCCAAATTACTCTAGGATGTGTCACTATTTCACTCCAGCCTATACTAACCTACCGTATCTCACTTCCTATTCAAAGTCATGGACTATATTTTAATTTGTGCATCCTGAATGCATAGACCAGCATGTGGTTAGAAAATCTCTGCTGAACAACTGAATGAACAATATATTGAATAAAGGAATGGACCTGCTTATCCCAAAGGTTGGTGATGCTCTACCGCAGCAGTTGACAAACCACGGCCCCTAACACCTGTTGTTATGGGAACACAGCCATGCTCATCATTGACACACTGCCTATGGCTGCTTTCACATTACAATGGCAGAGGTGAATAACTGCAACAGACACCACATGGCCTGCAAAGTCTAAAACAGTGTCTATGAGGCCCTTTAAGAAAAAATGTGTCCACCCCTACTCTTTTAGTTTCTCAGCTGCTAAAACAAATACCATAGAATGATTTGGCTTAACAATGGGAATTTATTGGCTCATGGTTTTGAGGCTAGGCGAAGTCCAAAACTGAGTCATCAGCAAGGTGGTGCTTTCTCTCCAAAGAGTGGGGTGTTCTGGGGCTGGGTGCCAGGTACCCTCGGGTTTTCTTGGCTTTTCTGTCATGGCAACGTCCTCTCCTTTCTCTTCTGGCTTCTGGCTTCTCATGCCTTCTCTCTCTGTGGCTTTCTCTTTACGAACTCCAATAATAGTATTAAGACCCATCCTGACTGAGGTGGGCCACATCTTAACTGAAGTAACCTCTTCAAAGGTCCCATTTACAATGGGTTCACACCCACAGGAATGCATTACGTTTAAGAACATGTTTTTCTGGGGGTATATAACTCCAAGCCACCACAGTCTGTATTCTGGACCCCAAAAAAGATATGCTTTTCCCATAGGCAAAATACATTCATTCCATCACAACCTCCCAAAAGCCTTAAGCCATTTTAATAGTAATGCTAAGTACAAAGTCTCATCAATATCATTATAGATGTGGTCCATCCTGGGGCAAAATTCCCGTCTGATAGACCCCTGAAACCTAGGAAACAAATTACCTGCATCCAATATACAAAGGTGGGGCAGGCATAAGATAAACATTCCCACCCCAGAAGGGAGAAATTGGATGGAAAACAGGGGTCATGGGTCCCAAACAAGTCTAAAACCCAGCAGGGCAATTCCATTAGCTCTTAAGGTCTGAGAGCCATCTGCGGGATGATGCTCTATCCACCAGCCGGATGGAGCAGCAGCCCCACCCCTTGCAAGCACTTGTGCAGCAGCTATGCTCTCCCTGAACACTGGGGTGCAGGCCCCACCATCTCCAAACATCAGAACAGCAGCCAGGTGTCTGCAGACACAGACCCCACCATCTCCAAGCACTGGGGTGGCAACACTCCCTGAACAATGAGATGCAAAACCTCTCCCTCCAAGCACAGGGGCAGACCTGCCCTTTCCACACACGTGGGGGGGCCTGCTGTCTTGGCCTGAGGAAATCTTTTCGGTACAGACCTCAGCTTCCCTGGTTCTGCCCATGAAGTCATTCATCCTCCCATTTGTCCCTTTTCTGTCCTTTCAGTCCAGGCTGGCAGTAGTTCTGCACATACGAATTTTGCAAAAACCCATCAGCTTCACATGCAGTTCAAGCAGGTCTAAACCATCAGAGAACAGAACTTTCCAAAGATCCTTCCTGGAAAATTGCATTTCCAATCCTGGGCTTCCACTGAAATGGCTGACGGGATCCATGCTCAGCCACACCCTCTTTAGCAATGGGTTGTTCAGTTCAGCCCCCACATGGAGCCCTGTTCTCCAGGGACTCACTTCCCAGAAGCTCAGGGAGGTGTCTGCTAGAGCCACGTCTGGCCTTAGCCTCAGAGCACAGTACCTGTACAGGCTGAGACTCTTCCAGATTACTGATTGCTGGTCTCCTTGTGCTTACCAGTTCGATCTTCAGTTTATCTCTTTCCTCTCTGACTTCACTATAAGCTAAAAGGAGAAACCAGGCTGCACCTTCCACACTCAGCTTGGAAATCTTCAAGTTAAAGATCCAAGTTCATCGCTCGAAGTTCTGCCTTCCATCTGACAACAGAACTCAATTTTGCCAAGTTCTCTGCCGCTTTATAACAAGGATCACCTTTCTTCCAATTTCCAATGAAACCAATTTCCAATGAAACATTCATCATTTCTTTCTAGGTTTCGCCAGAAGTACCTTAACGTCCTTATGCCACCAACATTCTGTTCATGACAAATTAGGTATTCTCTACGATGATGCAAATTTCTCTATGGCTCTCGTTCCTTTTTGAGCCCTCACAATTCTTCCAGCCTCTACCCATTACCCAATTCCAATGTCATGCCCATATGTTTCAGTATTTGTCACAGCAGCAGCCCACTCGCCAGGAACAAAAACTGTTTGACCGGCTCTAAAATCTCCCAGGACCTTACCGCTTCTCAATAATGACAAGAAATGCAACAAAAATGATTACTGCTGTTGCTATCATGAACATTTACCCAACAGAAACCGATGTTACGAATTCTCCTTTATTCACGGAGTATACACTGCAGTGGGGTGAGAGACAATAAATACGTAAAAGCAAAATAAGAGAATTAAAGACCTTGATGAAGACTGAGAAGGAAACTAACAAGATGATGTGGTAGAAAGTTCCTGGTTGGGAAGAGCCATTTTAGAGAGGCTGATCACAGGGGCTTTATCTCTGGAGCAACAACATTTAAGTTGAAACCCAGAGGATGAGACACAGCCAGGCTTGGAAAATGTTGGAGGAAGAGAGTTCCAGAAGGTGGAGCAATTACCCAAGTCCTTAAGTCACAAAGAGCTTGGCATGCTTGAGGAGCCGAACGGAGGCACCCACGGACAATGTGGAGTGAGGAGGGGAAAGGGGTGCAAGCAAGGCTAAGGGAGGAGGCAGGAGCCTCGGAGGCCAGAGAGAGGCATCTGATCCTCTGATTACATTCTGAATGCCAGGCAATGCCAAGCACTTCCATTCAATTCTCTCAACCATCTACTCTTCAGTTCAATTGTTATTCTCATTTTATATATGAAGAAAAAGAGGCTCCGAGAGGTACAGATTAAATAACTAAAGAACAGAGATGATGAGAAGCGGCCCTACGTCAGAATGACTCTGACACCAGCCCTGGTCGTCTCCGCCGGCCCTCAGCCCCTCCACTACACAATCTCCCCTTCTGCTCCAACTTGAAGCCTAGAGTGAAGACACACAATTGAAAAATAATTATTCTTAATAAAAGAGCAATATATGGCAGTGTGCCAGTTTGAATATATTATGTCCCCCAAAACACCATTATCTCTGATGTAGTCTTGTTGGGCAGATGTATCAGTGTTGATTAGACTGTAATTCACTGAGTGTTTCCATGGAGATGAGCGCCACCCAACTGTGGGTGGTAACTCTGATTGGATAATTTCCATGGAGGTGTGGCCCAGCCCAATCAGCACGGACCTTGATTAGTTCACTGGAGCACTATATAAGCTCAGACAGAAGGAACAAACTTGCTACAGCCAAGAGGGACACTTTGAAGAATGCACAGAAGCTGAGAGAGTAGCTGCAGATGAGAGGCAGTTTGAGGACGGCCATTGAAAGCAGACTCTTGCTCCAAGAGAAGCTAAGAGAGGACAAACACCTCAAGAGCAACTAAGAGTGACATTTTTGAGCAACTGCAGCCTAGAGAAGAATGTCCTGGGAGAAAGCCATTTTGAAACCAGAACTTTGGAGCAGACGCCAGCCACGTGCCTTCCCAGCTAACAGAGGTTTTCTGGACACCAATGGCCATCCTCCAGTGAAGGTACCGATTGTTGATGACTTAGCTTGGAAACGTTATGGCCTTAAGACTGTAACTATGTAACCAAATAAACCCCCTTTTCTAAAAGTCAATCCATCTCTGGCGTTTTGCATTCCAGCAGCATTAGCAAACTAGAACAGGCAGCATAAAAAACTGCAAAACATGAAAAATATAAAAAGCCTTATTTTCTCATGCTTACCTTACTATAGCCATTCCCTAACTGGCCTCCCTGGCCATCCAACCATTAATCTCCCATACTGCTGCTCATAAGTTCACAATGTTCCCTTCAAAATATAAAACCATGTCAATTCTGTATTTAAAAACCTTAAAGGATTCCAATTCTCTACCAAAAAAAAAAAAAAGGCCCAAACTTAGCCTAGCACTGAAAGCCCTTCAAAATCTGGTCCTATTCTACCCATTTGGCTTTGTTTCCAGTGACCACACCCCAAACCATAAACCCTACCTCCAGCCATAAAACTGACCTCTGTTTCCTAAAGGAGCCACAAGCCGCCAAGTCTCTGCCGCATTCTTCCTGCATGAACTGCACGGTTTCACCTTCCCTAACTTGTGAATTCTCCCGGCCCAGCTCCCATTCAGCCCTCAGCCAGGACCTGCCTTATTTGCCCACTCCGTGTTAAGTTGCTCCCTAGCGCTCTGCCCCAGGAAAAACACTCTCCCAGGACACAGCAGGGCATATTTACAGAATGAATCCATGGTTTTCCAAGCCTCATCCTTTCTATCCTGATCTCTGCTGGGATGTGAAGAGGTGGAGATGGTCCTGCTGCTGCCTGGAGGTGTTTCCGTTCACTAAAGCTGCCAGAATGCAATATAACAGGAATGGGTTGGCTTTTTCAATGGGGATTTATTAGGCTACGAACTTACAGTTCGAAGGCCAAGAAAATGTCCCAATTAAGGCATCAAGAGGTAGACACCTTCTCTGAGGAACGGCTGCTGGCATCCGGGGTTCCTCTGTCATATGGGAAGGCCCGTGGCAATGGCTGCTGGTCCTTCTCTCCTGGTTCTGGTTTCAATGGCTGTCTCCAAAACGTTTCTCCAAAATCTCTCTCTGGGTATTTTTCTCTCAGCTTCTCTGAGCTCTCTGAGTTTCATCTGCCTTTTATTCCCTCATGGAGGACTCCATTCAAGGTGGAGATCCACCTTGAATGGGTGGGTCACATCTCCATGGAAACAACCTAATCAAAGGTCCCACCCAACAACTGGTCTGCCCCATAGGGATGGATGAAGAGAACATGGCCTTTTATGGGGTATAAAACAGCTCCAAACCAGCACAGGGGGTACCCAAATGATTTCACCCTAATATCCTTCACAGCCATGGAATCCACCAAAACTGACAGCCATATAGTGCAAGGCAGAAGGTTCAGATTTATTACCTGCTCTAGAAAGAAAAGACACATGCCATGGGGGGGGGGGGGATAATGCCATCATATTATGATTCTTACACTAGAAACATCAAGCATCTTCTTACCTTTTGCTAAATTTCTGCCCTCATTGTGGTTGTTTAGATTTTTCAGCAAATGTTAACTGCAAGTGTGTTTTAAATTGTTCCAATCAAGTTTACTTGCCCTTCACATGTTATATTAACTTAATTATCTATATTTTAAAATTCATTGCATTTACCCTATCTTTTTGAAAAATTACTGAAGAGGAAAGTTTACACAGTCTTTCAAACTCCAAAATAAAATTTACTTTAATAAGCATAAAAACAAAACTGTATGTAAGTTGAAAAAAAAATCCCAACTTTTTTCACTTGATTGAATTTCTCTGGTTATTTATTGAATAGAGTATTCCCATCTCTTTAAAAAAATTCTATTCTGACACTTCAACTCCTCCTATCAAAAAACATTACAGTTCTTTCAGGTTGCATTGACTGAAACAAAACTGTCATGCTTTAGGCAACCCTGGGTCTATTTATTTCAGGTGCATTTACAATGTGCACAAATTACATCCCGACATGCTCTAAGCCACTTAGGTTAACATTTTTCATATGTATTCAGCCATGGAAGATGTTTGCTGAAAAAGGAATATAAAACAGAAAGTGATCTACTAAACAGTCAGTGGAGAGAGGTACGTTACTCCTAGTGAGGGGCCTGACAATACACTGTTTTTATACACAGTCTTCAGTTTCACTAATACAGGTTTATGACCACCTAAAGGGAGGTAACAGTCCCATTGAACTTTGAGCACTCAAACAACATCTGGCGTTTCAGCTCAGGCTGGATGACAGTAACACCTAGCGAGTATAAGTGTGAGTGAGGAATCAGATAGCGCTAGAATCAATGGGAATGACTATGGTAAGAAGTAGGGAAGTGTTAAATTCACTTATTCTTCCCAGAATCCAAGCCAAAGCTTACTTGCTGTCTTAGTTTCCCAGATGTTGAAGCAACTACCAAATAATGGGTTGGCTTAAACAAGGAGAATTTATTGGCTGATTGTTCCAAAGTTGAGGTATCAGCAGGGCAATGCTCTCTTCCTGAAGACTGTGGCATTCTGGGGATGGCTCCTGGTGATCCTTGGATCCTTGGCTTTTCTGTCACATGGCTATGCACATGGCGATGTCCTCTCCTTTCTCCTCCAGACTGTTGACTTCCAGCTTCTTCCAGTGTATTTCTCTATGTCTGAATTTCATTCTGCTTAAAGAGGACTCCAGTAATCTAGATTAAAGCCCAACCTGATGTAGTGGGGACACGCCTTATCTAAAGTAACACCTCGAAGAGATCTTATTCACAATGGGTCCACGCCCACCAGAACGTAGAACAAGACTAAGAACATGTCCAAACTGGGGTGCACAATTCAATCCATCACACCAGCCTTTTAGAGATCTAATTAGTTTCCCACCTCAGAAGTGAAGAAGTTTGGTGCCTTCAATACACATACAAGCCAGATCTTGGCCTCAGAATAGAAGAAATTACTTGAGGTTAGAAAGGTGTAAATGCTAAATTTGCTAGATTATAGGATACAACATTATATGGTGTTCCTATATCCAGTTCTGATTTGCCAGTGTGATGGTGTTCAGAGCCTCAAGTTACCATATAAAATAAAGATGAGAATAACCGATGTAAGGGCTACAGAAAATCCTGGCCTGCTGAGTATGGATAGCAGCCAAACACACTAATGCAACCATATTCAGACACATTTTAAAAGTATTCTTAAAACAACAACAAAAAACCAAACAACCACTAAGTAAATTGCCTTGAAATAAAAGAATAAAAACAAAAGAGAAAGGAATTTTAGATACAACAAACACTGTCTGATGTAAACAATTTTTGAGGAATATGCAAGAGAAATCCTACCAATGAGGAATTAACTGTAATAGAAATTACCATGAACAATCAGAAAACAAGAAGAAAATATATGAAACCACTGTTTTCAGAAATTGTAAAATAGCCAGTGCAGGACTGTGAAATCTCAGGGAAAGAAAACAGAGAGAGTCCTATCATTGTCCCTTCTCACTGCCTAGAGGCAGTTTCTAGGCCAAGGCACTGGAAGGAGAAATTCAAACAGTCTTAAATCATGAGAAGTTGTAGACACAGTAATCAAAGTTTGGGGAGGCCAAGGCAGCTAGAATTTATGGTTTAGAGTTCTGGAGAAGAGGGAACTATGCAGAAATTGTCCAGAAATCTGCAATGGAGCCCCCTTGAGTCTTTGGATGAACACCAATCTGTGCATGCATACAGAAAAAAGTCCTACAAGACTATGAGAAAAACTTCTAGAAAAGAGCACTTAGTAGGGATATACAAGAAAAACAATCTCCAGAATTCACATGGAATAGAAATTTGACACTTCAGTCCTGCCAGAGTGGAAAGATATGTTGGTATACACAGATACTCAACAAAGACTCCAGAAATTAGCTCTGGAATAAAGGCAGTTCTATACACACCTCAAAAGAACTTAAAAACAAACCTCAAAAATATCAAACTAATCAATAAATAACCAAAGTGTCTGCTCAAAAAAGTATATAACTCTTTATTGGGGATTGAATCATGGCCCTCAAAAATGGCATGTTCAAGTTCCAACCCCTAGCTAGTAGGTGTGAACAGATTTGTAAATAGGATTTGTATATGGGACCGTTGAAGATGTTATTAGTTAAGCTGTGCTCAGACTGAATGAGGAAGAGCCTTAATCCAATATGGCTGAAGTCCTTGTAAGCAAAGGAAATTGGACGCAGAAAAGGAAGCCACAAGGAGAGTAAGTAGATGGAAGTAAATGGAACACAGAAGAGAAAAGAGAAGCTGTTGCCATGTGACAGGAAAGCCAAGGACCAAGGATCACCAGCAGACAGCCCCAGAACGCCACAGTATTTAGGCAGAAAGCATTGCCTTGCTAATGCCTCAATTTTGGATTTCTGGTCTCAAAACCATGAGCCAATAAATTCCTGTTATTTAAGCCAACCCATTGTATTGTATTTGTTTTAGCAGCTAGGAAAACAAAACAACTCTTTAAAGAAATAGAACAAAATGCAGCACCAAGAAAGGTAAAATTCACAACCTCCAGAAAGCAATCAAAATAACTAGAAATATGAAGAAACAGGAATATGACCAACAATGAAGAGAAAAATCTGTCAATAAAATCCAGACTAAAAAATGATGTAGAAAAGGATGTTAAAACTATTTTTTATAAATAGAGTCCATATTATCCAAGATGTAGACCAAAACATTAAATTACAAGAAGAGAAATAAAAGACTCAAATATAACTTTTGGAGAGGAAATATACAACCTCAGAAATGACAAACAGGTTAGATGAAATTGGGGCAGATTAGATACCGCAAAAGAAAAGATCAGTGTACTTGAAGACGTCACACTAGAACTATCCAAAATGAAGCACAGAGAGGAAAAAAGACAGAAAATACATGAACAGAGCCTCAGTGATATCAAGTTGTCTAACACAATTAGAATAAAGATAGAAAAAGTACTTAATTAAATAACGGCAAAAATTGCGACATTTGAGGATAACTATAAACACAAATATCAAAGAAGGAGAGGCGGGGCAAGATGGCAGAGTGGTGAGGAGCAGAATTTCGTCTCTCCCCTAGAGCAGCTGGCAGTTACCCAAGAACTATATGAAACAGCGTTTTCGGGGTCTCCAGTAACCAGTCACACATTGGACTCAAGTTTGGAATTGGAGGAAAAGCTGAGATCGCAGCGAACATTGTAAGTTCCCCGAACCAGGGGTCTGGCGCCCCTCCCCACCCAGACCTCACAGACTGTCTTGCTGCCAGCTTCCTGAAAGGGGGGGGGGGAAGAACCAAAAAACAGCAATCTGCTGAGGGCAAGAAGGGAGGCTCAACCCAGCCTCAACTGCAGAATTAATTAACAAATTAATTAACTAACTTTGGGAGCTGGGGTGCTAAAGAAGGGCTGGGCTCCAAGAAGTGGGGGCACGTAAAAGCGGGCACCCATTCCCAGACTCCAAAAAAGCCATTTTTTTTTTCCCTTACATTTTGTCCCTTCTGGCTTCTCACTGATCCCTTATCTCTTTGCATTTCAATAGCCCCTGGCAGGGGTGGAACTGAAGCGGTTGGAGAGTAATTATCAGACAATAGCCCAAAGCGTATCTTTAAATGCTCTATTCTGACACTGACAAAACTTCCAGGCTGGGGAAAGACATTTAAAAGAGACTCTTTTTTTTTTCCCTTTTTTCTTTTTCTTGATTTCTTTTCTACTTTTTTTTTTTTATCTAAAAGTAATATATGTGGTTATTTTCTATCGGAAAGCCCAGGTTGAGAGACTAGGCTGGGCTTGAGGGGAGACAAGAGTACCCACAGTGTCTTTGAATTCTGTAATCACTACTGGAGGCCTCCAGCCCCATCTTTAATTGGTAACTCAGGCTGACCAAGGAATCTACCTTGAGAGGCCCCAAAGAGGAGAGAGGAGAAGGGAATAGTGTCCCTGAGAGACAACTGGAGGTCTGAGGATTGGGAGAGTGGAGGGAGGCCCAGCTCAACTGGCAGTCCTCCTTCTGGGAATTCAGACCCCAGGGGCTGGAATTCAGATTCCAGCTTCAGTCAGCCACGCCCCTGACAGGCTCAGAGTCACCAGGAGAACTAAAGGCTCCATACCTCCTTACACTGGTGGGGGAGCTGCGGGCTGGCCAGCGCCACCTGCTGGACAGGAGAGGAAAAGCACCAATTCTAAAGGCCTCATAGGAGGGTCTCATTCTCAGGAAAACTCCATACCCTCCCAATGAGACCTGGGCCTCACCAGACTGGGAAAATCTGACTAGGGTCGACCATATCCAAGGAGACCCACTCACAAAAAGGTTACATAGAGGCAGAGCAAGAAACAGAAAAAACAAGAGGGGAAAAATTGTGATCAACTAAATAGAACCTAAGTTAGAGGTCTAGAATAAGTTGAACTGAATAACAGAGGCCAGAGAACAAAGCCAACCAACAAGAAAACCACTAGGTAAAAGACAGAAAACAAGCTCCAAAATAAACTAATCAAGAGAATCAGATGCCTAGACAACTTAAGATAACAAGCCATACCAGGAAACACGAAAACATGGACCAGCCAAAGGAACAAACTAATAGCTCAGCTGAGACACAGGAGTGGAGGCAACTAATGCTAAATAAATTTGATGAAATGAAGGAAGATATAGCAAAAGAGCTGAAGGATATAAAGAAGACACTGGCTGACCATAAAGAAGAATTCATAAACTTAAAAAAACAGATGGCAGAACTCATGGGAATGAAGGCCACAATGGAGGAGATGAAAAACACAATGGAGGGACACAACAGTAGATTTGAACAGGCAGAAGAAAGGATCAGTGAACTGGAAGACAGGTCATTCGAATTCATACACACAAAAGAACAGCTGGTGAAAAAAATGGAAAAATATGAGCAGGGTCTTAGGGAGCTGAGTGACAACATGAAACGCACAAATATACGTGTTATGGGTATCCCAGAAGGAGAAGAGAAGGGAAAAGGGGCAGAAAGAGTAATAGAAGATATATTCACTGAAAATTTCCCAACTCTTATAAAAGACAGAAAATTAGAGATTCAAGAAGTACAATGTACCCCAAATAGAATAGATCCCAATAGACCTACTCCAAGACACTTACTGGTCAGATTGTCCAATGTCAAAGACAAAGAGAGGATTCTGAAAGCAGCAAGAGAAAAGCAATCCATCACATACAAGGGAAAGTCAATAAGACTATGTACAGATTTCTCTGCAGAAACCATGGAGGCAAGAAGACAGTGGCATGATATATTTAAGATACTGAAAGAGAAAAACTGCCAACCAAGAATTCTATATCCAGCAAAACTTTCCTTCAAAAATGAGGGAGAGATTAAAACATTTTCAGACAAACAGACACTGAGAGAGTTTGTGAATAAGAGACCAGCACTACAAGAAATACTAAAGGGAGTGCTACAGGCTGATAGGAAAAGACAGGAGAGAGAGAGTTGGAGAAGAGTGCAGAAATGAAGATTATCAGGAAAGGTAAAAAGAGAGGAAAAAATAAGATATGACATATAAATTCCAAAAAACAAAATGGTAGTAGAAAGTACTGCCCTTACAGTAATAACACTAAATGTAAATGGATTAAACTCCCCAATAAAAAGACACAGACTGGCAGAATGGATTAAAAAACAGGACCCATCTATATGCTGTCTACAAGAAACTCACTTTAGACACAAGGACAAACATAGACTGAAAGTGAAAGGTTGGAAAAAGATATTTCATGCAAACAACAACCAGAAAAAAGCGGGAGTAGCTATATTAATATCAGACAAGTTAGACTTCAAAAGTGAAACAATTAAAAGAGACAAAGAAGGACACTATATATTAATAAAAGGGTCAATTCATCAAGAAAACATAACAGTCATAAATATTTATGCACCAAACCAGAATGCCCCAAAATTCATGAGGCAAACACTGCGATCACTGAAAGGAGAAATAGATACCTCTACAATAATAGTTGGAGACTTCAATACACCACTCTCATCAATGGATAGAACATCTAGACAGAGGATCACTAAAGAAACAGAGATGTTGAATTGTATGATAAATGAACTAGACTTGACAGACATTTATAGAACACTACACCCAACAACAGCAGGATACACTTTTTTCTCAAGTGCTCATGGAACATTCTCTAGGATAGACCACATGTTGGGTCACAAAGCAAGTCTCAACAAATTTAAAAATATTGATATTATACAAAACACTTTCTCAGACCACAATGGAATGAAGTTGGAAATAAATAAAAGGCAGAAGGTCATAAAATTCACAAACATATGGAGGCTAAACAACACCCTCTTAGAAAACCAGTGGGTAAAGGAAGAAATTACAAGAGAAATTAGTAAATACCTCGAGGCAAATGACAATGAAAACACAACTTATCAAAACTTATGGGATGCAGCAAAGGCAGTGCTGAGAGGGAAATTTATTGCCCTAAATGCCTATATTAAAAGAGAAGAGAGAGCAAAAATTGAAGAGTTAACTGCTCACCTGGAGGAACTAGAGAAAGAACAGCAAACTAAACCCAAAGCAAGCAGAAGGGAAGAAATAACAAAGATTAGAGCAGAAATAAATGCAATTGAGAACAGGAAAACAATAGAGAGAATCAACAAAACCAGAAGTTGGTTCTTTGAGAAAATCAATAAAATCGATGGACTACTGGCTAGGCTAACAAAAAAAAAGAGAGAGCAGATGCAAATAAATGCAATCAGAAATGGTAAAGGAAATATAACTACCGACCCTGCAGAAATTAAGGAGATAATGAGAAGATACTATGAGCAACTATATGCTAATAAACTAGACAACTTAGATGAAATGGACAACTTCCTAGAAAAGCATAAACAACCAACATTAACTCAAGAAGAAATAGATGACCTCAACAAACCAATCACAAGTAAAGAGATTGAGTCAGTCATCAAAAAGCTCCCAAAAAGGAAAAGCCCAGGACCAGATGGTTTCACATGTGAATTCTACCAAGCATTCAAGAACGAATTAGTACCAATCCTGCTCAATCTCTTCAAAAAAATTGAAGAAGAGGGAAAGCTACCTAACTCTTTCTATGAAGCCAACATCACCCTAATACCAAAACCAGGCAAAGATACTACAAAAAAAGAAAATTATAGACCAATTTCTTTAATGAATATAGATGCAAAAATCCTCAACAAAATACTCGCAAATCGAATCCAGCAGCACATTAAAAGAATTATACACCATGACCAGGTGGGATTTATTCCAGGTATGCAAGGCTGGTTCAACACAAGAAAATCAATTAATGTAATACACCACATCAATAAATCAAAGCAGAAGAACCACATGATCATCTCGATTGATGCAGAAAAGGCATTTGACAAAATTCAACATCCTTTCCTGATGAAAACACTTCAAAGGATAGGAATAGAAGGGAACTTTTTCAACATGATAAAGGCAATATATGAAAAACCCACAGCTAACATCACACTCAATGGGGAGAGACTGAAAGCTTTTCCTCTAAGAACAGGAACAAGACAGGGATGCCCACTATCACCATTGCTATTCAACATTGTGCTGGAAGTTCTAGCTAGAGCAATTAGGCAAGAAAAAGAAATAAAAGGCATCCAAATTGGAGAGGAAGAAGTAAAACTTTCACTATTTGCAGATGACATGATTCTATATGTAGGAAATCCGGAAAAATCTACAGCAAAGCTACTACAACTAGTCAATGAATACAGCAAAGTAGCAGGCTACAAGATCAACATGCAAAAATCTGTAGTGTTCCTATACACAAGTAATGTGCAACAAGAGGAGGAAATCAAGAAAAAAATCCCATTTACAATAGCAACCAAAAGAATCAAGTATTTAGGAATAAACTTAACCAAGGACACAAAAGACCTTTACATCGAAAACTATAAGAAACTGCTAAAAGAAATTGAACAAGACCTGAAAAAATGGAAGAACATACCATGTTCATGGATTGGAAGACTAAATATAGTTAAGATGGCAATTTTACCTAAACTGATTTACAGATTCAATGCAATACCAATTCAAATCCCAACAACTTACTTTACAGAAATAGAAAAACCAATAACTAAATTTATTTGGAAGGGTAAGGTGCCCCGAATAGCCAAAAATGTCTTGAGAAAGAGGAATGAAGTGGGAGGTCTCACACTACCTGACTTTGAAGCATATTACAAAGCTACAGTGCTCAAAACAGCATGGTACTGGCATAAGGACAGATATACTGATCAATGGAATCGAATTGAGTGTTCAGAAGTAGACCCTCACATCTATGGACAACTGATCTTTGATAAGGCAGTGAAGCCAAAGCAACTGGGAAAGAGCAGCCTGTTCAATAAATGGTGTTTGGAGAACTGGATATCCATTTCCAAAAGAATGAAAGAGGATGTCCATCTCACACCTTATTCCAAAATTAACTCAAAGTGGATCAAAGACCTAAACATTAGCACCAAGACCATAAAACTCTTAGAAGAAAATGTAGGGCAGTATCTTAGAGATCTTGTGAAAGGAGGTGGTTTCTTAGACCTCACACCCAAGGCACAAGCAACCAAAGAACAAATAGACAAATGGGATCTCCTCAAAATTAAACACTTTTGTACATCAAAAGGCTTTGTCAGAAAAGTCAAAAGGCAACCTACACAATGGGAGATGATATTTGGAAACCACATATCAGAAAAGGGTTTAATATCCCGAATATATAAAGCAATCCTGCATCTCAATAACAGAAAGACAAACAATCCAATTAAAAAATGGGCAAAAGACATGAACAGACATTTTTCTGAAGAGGAAATACAAATGGCTCAAAAGCATATGAAAAAATGCTCAACTTCACTGGCTATTAAGGAAATGCAAATCAAAACCACAATGAGATATCATCTCACACCTACCAGAATGGCCACTATCCAAAAAACAGAAAATGACAAGTGCTGGAGAGGATGTGGAGAAAGAGGCACACTTATTCATTGTTGGTGGGAATGTAGAACGGTGCAACCACTCTGGAAGACAGTATGGAGGTTCCTCAGGAAGCTAAATACAGATTTGCCATATGACCCAGCTATTCCATTGCTGGGTATATACTCAGAGGAACTGAAACTTAAGACACAGACAGACATTTGTAGACCAATGTTTATTGCAGCATTATTCACAATTGCCAAGAGATGGAAACAGCCCAAATGTCCATCAAAGGACGAATGGATAAACAAACTGTGGTATATACACATGATGGAATATTATGCAGCTGTAAGACAAAACAAAGACATGGATCATGTAATAATGTGGCTGAACCTTGAGGACATTATGTTGAGTGAAGTTAGCCAGAAACAAAAGGACAGATTCTGTATGGTCTCACTAATATGAACAGATATTAATGAACAAACTTTGGGAGTTAAAAGCTGACAAACAGGCGACCAGGAGATAGAAAGAGGGCAGAGATCAGCCATTTGATGCTGAAGGACTACAGAATGTTTAGGATTGATCGCATAGATCCAGAAATAGATAGCATAATGCTGTGTGATGGTAGCACGGTATTGTAAGTACACTGAACAAAGATGTCTGTGAGTAAAGCTGAAAGAGGTGGGATAGGAGAATGTATGACACCAGAGGTAACGATAGATGATAAAGACTGGGACTGTATAACGTGGCAAAAACTGGAGTGGCCAATGACTGTTACTAAATATACAAATATAAAAATGTTTTTGCATGTGGGAAAGCAAATGAATGTCAACCATGTAGAAATTTGAAAAAGGGATGGTATTCAGGAAAAAACATAATCAAAGCAAACTGGAGTCTATGGTCAACAGTAACATTGTAATATACCTCCATTAAATGTAACAAAGGCAATATGCCATTGCTAAATGTATATGAGAAAGGGATATAGGGGAGTAATATGGGATTCTTGGTAGTGGTGTTATTTGCTGTCCTTAGTAGTATATTGTATTGTATGACATGTTATTTTTCTTTTTAACATTTTTTCTTATTGCTAAAAAAAAAAAAAAAAAAAAAAAAAAACAATTTTTCTTGTAGTAATCAATATGTTCAAATGCTGATTGTAGTGATAAATGTACAACTTTATGATGATACCATGAACAACTGATTGTACACTGTGGATAAATGTATGGTATGTGAATGTAAGTCTATAAAATTGTAGGAAAATATATATATAGGAGTAAAAGTGTTGGAGAAAACATGGTGAGAGCAATGATGCCTCACCAATATGGACTAACTACAATGTGTAAACTCAGAATTGAATCTTAGAACATAGCCTAACGTGGACACAATAATTGTAATAGTACCTAGATTGTAAGCTCTTACAGCAGTTAACTCTATCCCTGAATTGTAAGGCCTATCTCTAAACTTTGAGATGCTGATCCCCTAGCGTATGTTGTCACAAACATTGAGACTGGTGGTTTGATGTGCTGAGCCCTTGGGCATGGGACCTTGCCCTTATGAAGCTCATTACCACAAAGGAGAGTCTAAAGTTGTATGTAATGGTGCCTAAGAGTCTCCCCCTGAGTACCTCTTTGTTGCTCAGATGTGGCCCTCTCTCTCTCTAACTGAGCCATCTCGACAGGTGAACTCGCTGCCCTCCCCCCTACGTGGGACCCAACTCCCAGGGGTGTAAATCTCCCTGGCAACGCAGAGTATGACTCCCGGGGATGAATGTAGACCCGGCATCGTGGGACTGAGAGTATCTTCTTGACCAAAAGGGGGATGCAAAATGAGACAAAATGGTTTCAGTGGCTGAGAAATTCCAAATGGAGTCGAGAGGTCACTCTGGTGGACATTCTTATGCACTATATAGATAACACCTCTTAGGCTTTAATGTATTGGAATAGCTAGAAGTAAATACCTGACACTACCAAACTCCAACCCAGCAGCCTGGACTCCTGAAGACAATTATATAATAATGTAGATTACAAGGGGTGACAGTGTGATTTTGAAGACCTTGTGGATCACACCCCCTTTATCTAGTGTATGGATGAGTGGAGGAATGGGGATAAAAACTAAAGGACAAATGGGGTGGGATGGGGGGATGATTTGGGTGTTTTTTTTTTTTTTCACTTTTATTTTTTATTCTTGTTCTGGTTCTTTCTGATGTAAGGAAAATGTTCAGAGATAGATTGTGGTGATGAACGCATAACTATGTTATCATACTGTGGACAGTGGATTGCATATCATGGATGATTGTATGATGTGTGAATGTATTTCAATAAAACTGAATTTAAAAAAAAAAAAAAAATATCAAAGAAGTACCATGAACTCAAGCAAAATAAACATAAAGAAAACCAATCCAAGCTACATGATGAACTGCTGAAAACCAATTATAAAGAGAAAATCTTACTAGCAGCTGGAGTCATAAGAAACATTATGTGGAGAAGAACCAAGAAGGGCAGCAGGCTTCTTGTAAGGGGTTGTGCAAAGTACTGAAAGAAAAAGTTGTCAACCTATACTTCTATACCCAGCGAAAATATGTTTTAAAAATGAAGGTGAAGAAAAAAGGAAGTACAGATGGCAGACTGGTGAGCTGTATGTTTTAGTTACTCCTCCAGGAAAGTAGGTAAAAAGCCAGGAACTGCGTGGACTGGACACCACAGAGCAATCTGTCTTTGGGCATACTTCATACAACACTCATGAAAACGTGGAACTGCTGAGATCAGCGAAATCTGTAAGTTTTTGCGGCCAGGGGACCCGCGCCCCTCCCTGCCAGGCTCAGTCCCGGGGGAGGAGGGGCTGTCAGCTCCGGGAAGGAGAAGGGAGAATTGCAGTGGCTGCTCTTATCGGAAACTCATTCTACTGATTCAAACTCCAACCATAGATAGACTGAGACCAGACACCAGAGACTCTGAGAGCAGCCAGCCCAGCAGAGAGGAGACAGACATAGAAAAAAAACAACACGAAAAACTCCAAAATAAAAGCAGAGGATTTTTCGAGTTCTGGTGAACACAGAAAGGGGAAGGGCGGAGATCAGGCCTTGAGGCGCATATGCAAATCCCGAAGCAAAGCTGATCTCTCTGCCCTGGGCACCTTTCCTTAATGGCCCTGGTTGCTTTGTCTATTAGCATTTCAATAACCCATTAGATCTCTGAGGAGGGCCGTTTTTTTTTTTTTTTTTTTTTTAAATCCTTTTTGCTTTTTCTAAAACAATTACTCTAAGAAGCTCAATACAGAAAGCTTCAAAGAATTGAAATTCGGGCACGTCAAGTCAAGAGCAGAACTAAGAGAGCTCTGAGACAAAAGGCAATATTCCAGTGGCTGAGAAAATTCACTAAACAGCACAACTTCCCAAGAAAAGGGGGGTGTCCGCTCACAGCCACCATCCTGGTGGACAGGAAACACTCCTGCCCATCGCCAGCCCCATAGCCCAGAGCTGCCCCAGACAACCCAGTGTGACGGAAGTGCTTCAAATAACAGGCACACACCACAAAACTGGGCGTGGACATTAGCCTTCCCTGCAACCTCAGCTGATTGTCCCAGAGTTGGGAAGGTGGAGCAGTGTGAATTAACAAGGCCCCATTCAGCCATCATTTCAGCAGACTGGGAGCCTCCCTACACAGCCCAGCAGCCCAGAACCGCCCTGGGGGGACGGCACTCACCTGTAACATAGGACAGTCATCCCTCAACAGAGGACCAGGGGATGCACGGCCTGGAAGAGGGACCCACTTGCAAGTCTCAGGAGCCATATGCCAATACCAAGGACTTGTGGGTCAGTGACAGAGACAAACTGTGGCAGGACTGAACTGAAGGATTAGACTATTGCAGCAGCTTTAAAACTCCAGGATCACCAGGGAGATTTGATTGTTAGAGCCACCCCCCTCCCTGACTGCCCAGAAACACACCCCATATACAGGGCGGACAACACCAACTACACACGCAAGCTTGGTACACCAATGGGACCCCACAAGATTCACTCCCCCACTCACCACGAAGGCAAAGCAGGGGAGAACTGGCTTGTGGAGAACAGATGGCTCGTGGACGCCACCTGCTGGTTAGTTAGAGAAAGTGTACTCCACGAAGCTGTGGATCTGCTAAATTAGAGATAAGGACTTCAATTGGTCTACAAATCCTAAAAGAACCCTAACAAGTTAAGCAAATGCCAAGAGGCCAAAAACAACAGAAAATTATAAAGCATATGAAAAAACCAGATGATATGGATAACCCAAGCCCCAGCACCCAAATCAAAATACAGAAGAGACACAGCACCTAAAGCAAATACTCAAAGAACTAAAGATGAACAATGAGACCATAGTACGGGATACAAAGGACATCAAGAAGACCCTAGAAGAGCATAAAGAAGACATTGCAAGACTAAATAAAAAAATAGATGATCTTATGGAAATTAAAGAAACTGTTGACCAAATTAAAAAGATTCTGGACACTCATTGTACAAGACTACAGGAAGTTAAACAATGAATCAGTGACCTGGAAGATGACAGAATGGAAAATGAAAGCATAAAAGAAAGAATGGGGAAAAAATTGAAAAAATTGAAACAGACCTCAGGGATATGATAGATAATATAAAACATCCGAATATAAGACTCATTGGTGTTCCAGAAGGGGAAGAGAAGGATAAAGGTCTAGGAAGAGTATTCAAAGAAATTGTTGGGGAAAACTTCCCAAATCTTCTAAACAACATAAATACACAAATCATAAATGCTCAGCAAACTCCAAATAGAATAAATCCAAATAAACCCACTCCGAGACATATTCTGTTCATACTGTCAAACACAGAAGAGAAGGAGCAAGTTCTGAAAGCAGCAAGAGGAAAGCAATTCACCACATACAAAGGAAACAGCATAAGACTAAGTAGTGACTACTCAGCAGCCACCATGGAGGTGAGAAGGCAGTGGCATGATATATTTAAAATTCTGAGTGAGAAAAATTTCCAACCAAGAATACTTTATCCAGCAAAGCTCTCCTTCAGATTTCAGGGAGACCTTAAATTTTTCACAGACAAACAAATGCTGAGAGAGTCTGCTAACAAGAGACCTGCCCTACTGGAGATACTAAAGGGAGCCCTACAGACAGAGAAACAAAGAAAGGACAGAGAGACTTGGAGAAAGGTTCAGTACTAAAGAGATTCGGTATGGATACAATAAAGGATATTAATAGAGAGAAGGGAAAAATATATATGACAAACATAAACCAAAGGATAAGATGGCTGATTCAAGAAATGCCTTCATGGTCATAACGTTGAATGTAAATGGATTAAACTCCCCAATTAAAACATATAAATTTGCAGAATGGATCAAAAAAAATGAACCATCAATATGTTGCATACAAGTGACTCATGTTAGACACAGGGACACAAAGAAATTGAAAGTGAAAGATGGAAAAAAATATTTCATGCAAGCTACAGCCAAAAGAAAGCAGGTGTAGCAATATTAATCTCAGATAAAATAGACTTTAAATGCAGGGATGTTTTGAGAGACAAAGAAGGCCACTACATACTAATAAAAGGGGCAATTCAACAAGAAGAAATAACAATCGTAAATGTCTATGCACCCAATCAAGGTGCCACAAAATACATGAGAGAAACACTGGCAAAACTAAAGGAAGCAATTGATGTTTCCACAATAATTGTGGGAGACTTCAACACATCACTCTCTCCTATTGATAGATCAACCAGACAGAAGACCAATAAGGAAATTGAAAACCTAAACAATCTGATAAATGAATTAGATTTAACAGACATATACAGGACATTACATCCCAAATCAACAGGATACACATACTTTTCTAGTGCTCACAGAACTTTCTCCAGAATAGATCATATGCTGGGACATAAAACAAGCCTCAATAAATTTAAAAAGATTGAAATTATTCAAAGCACATTCTCTGACCACAATGGAATACAATTAGAAGTCAATAACCATCAGAGACTTAGAAAATTCACAAATACCTGGAGGTTAAACAACACACTCCTAAACAATCAGTGGGTTAAAGAAGAAATAGCAAGAGAAATTGCTAAATATATAGAGACGAATGAAAATGAGAACACAACATACCAAAACCTATAGGATGCAGCAAAAGCAGTGCTGAGGGGGAAATTTATAGCACTAAACGCATACATTAAAAAGGAAGAAAGAGCCAAAATCAAAGAACTAATGGATCAACTGAAGAAGCTAGAAAATGAACAGCAAACCAATCCTAAACCAAGTAGAAGAAAAGAAATAACAAGGATTAAAGCAGAAATAAATGACATAGAGAACAAAACAACAATAGAGAGGATAAATATCACCAAAAGTTGGTTCTTTGAGAAGATCAACAAGATTGACAAGCCCCTAGCTAGACTGACAAAATCAAAAAGAGAGAAGACCCATATAAACAAAATAATGAATGAAAAAGGTGACATAACTGCAGATCCCGAAGAAATTTAAAAAATTATAAGAGGATACTACGAACAACTGTATGGCAACAAACTGGATAATGTAGAGGAAATGGACAATTTCCTGGAAACATATGAACAACCTAGACTGACCAGAGAAGAAATAGAAGACCTCAATCAACCCATCACAAGCAAAGAGATCCAATCAGTCATCAAAAATCTTCCCACAAATAAATGCCCAGGGCCAGATGGCTTCACAGGGGAATTCTACCAAACTTTCCAGAAAGAACTGACACCAATCTTACGCAAACTCTTTCAAAACATTGAAGAATATGGAACACTACCTAACTCATTTTATGAAGCTAACATGAATCTAATACCAAAACCAGGCAAAGATGCTACAAAAAAGGAAAACTACCGGCCAATCTCCCTAATGAATACAGATGCAAAAATCCTCAACAAAATACTTGCAAATCGAATCCAAAGACACATTAAAAAAATCATACACCATGACCAAGTGGGGTTCATTCCAGGCATGCAAGGATGGGTCAACATAAGAAAATCAATCAATGTATTACAACACATTAAAAATTCATAAGGGAAAAATCAGATGATTATCTCAATAGATGCTGAAAAAGCATTTGACAAAATCCAACATCCATTTTTGATAAAAACACTTCAAAAGGTAGGAATTGAAGGAAACTTCAACATGATAAAGAGCATATAGGAAAAACCCACAGCCAGCATAGTACTCAATGGTGAGAGACTGAAAGCCTTCCCTCTAAGATCAGGAACAAGACAAGGATGCCCGCTGTCACCACTGTTATTCGACATTGTGCTGGAAGTGCTAGCCAGGGCAATCCGGCAAGACAAAGAAATAAAAGGCATCCAAATTGGAAAAGAAGAAGTAAAACTGTCATTGTTTGCAGATGATATGATCTTATATCTGGAAAACCCTGAGAAATCGACGATACAGCTACTAGAGCTAATAAACAAATTTAGCAAAGTAGCGGGATACAAGATTAATGCACATAAGTCAGTAATGTTTCTATATGCTAGAAATGAACAAACTGAAGAGACACTCAAGAAAAAGATACCATTTTCAATAGCGACTAAAAAAATCAAGTACCTAGGAATAAACTTAACCAAAGATGTAAAAGACCGATACAAAGAAAACTACATAACTCTACTAAAAGAAATAGAAGGGGACCTTAAAAGATGGAAAAATATTCCATGTTCATGGATAGGAAGGCTAAATGTCATTAAGATGTCAGTTCTACCCAAACTCATTTACAGATTCAATGCAATCCCAATCAAAATTCCAACAACCTACTTTGCAGACTTGGAAAAGCTAGTGATCAAATTTATTTGGAAAGGGAAGATGCCTCGAATTGCTAAAGACACTCTAAAAGAGAAAAACGAAGTGGGAGGACTTACACTCCCTGACTTTGTAGCTTATTATAAAGCCACAGTTGTCAAAACAGCATGGTACTGGCACAAAGATAGACATATAGATCAATGGAATCGAATTGAGAATTCAGAGATAGACCCTCAGATCTATGGCCGACTGATCTTTGAGAAGGCCCCCAAAGTCACTGAACTGAGTCATAATGGCCTATTCAACAAATGGGGCTGGGAGAGTTGGATATCCATATCCAAAAGAATGAAAGAGGACCCCTACCTCACACCCTACACAAAAAATTAACTCAAAATGGACCAAAGATCTCAGTATAAAAGAAAGTACCATAGAACTCCTAGAAGATAATGTAGGAAAACATCTTCAAGACCTTGTATTAGGCGGCCACTTCCCAGACTTTACACCCAAAGCACAAGCAACAAAAGAAAAAATAGATAAATGGGAGCTCCTCAAGCTTAGAAGTTTCTGCACCTCAAAAGAGTTTCTCAAAAAGGTAAAAAGGCAGCCAACTCAATGGGAAAAAATTTTTGGAAACCATGTATCTGACAAAAGACTGATATCTTGCATATATAAAGAAATCCTACAACTCAATGACAATAGTACAGACAGCCCAATTATAAAATGGGCAAAAGATATGAAAAGACAGTTCTCTGAAGAGGAAATACAACAAATGGCCAAGAAACACATGAAAAAATGTTCAGCTTCACTAGCTATTAGAGAGATGCAAATTAAGACCACAATGAGATACCATCTAACACCAATTAGAGTGGCTGCCATTAAACAAACAGAAACTACAAATGCGGGAGGGAATGTGGGGAAATTGGAACTCTTATTTATTGTTGGTGGGACTGTATAATGGTTCAGCCACTCTGGAAGTCAGTCTGGCAGTTCCTTAGAAAACTAGATATAGAGTAACCATTCGATCCAGCGATTGCACTTCTCGGTATATACCGGGAAGATCGGAAAGCAGTGACACGAACGGATATCTGCATGCCAATGTTCATAGCAGCATTATTCACAATTGCCAAGAGATGGAAACAACCCAAATGTCCTTCAACAGATGAGTAGATAAATAAAATGTGGTATATACACACGATGGAATACTACGTGGCAGTAAGAAGGAACGATCTCGTGAAACATATGACAACATGGATGAACCTTGAAGACATAATGCTGAGCGAAACAAGCCAGGCACAAAAAGAGAAATATTATATGCTACCACTAATGTGAACTTTGAAAAATGTAAAACAAATGGTTTATAATGTAGAATGTAGGGGAACTAGCAATAGAGAGCAATTAAGGAAGGGGGAACAATAATCCAAGAAGAACAGATAAGCTATTTAACATTCTGGGGATGCCCAGGAATGACTATGGTCTGTTAATTTCTGATGGATATAGTAGGAACAAGATCACAGAAATGTTGCTATATTAGGTAACTTTCTTGGGGTAAAGTAGGAACATGTTGGAAGTAAAGCAGTTATCTTAGGTTAGTTGTCTTTTTCTTACTCCCTTGTTATGGTCTCTTTGAAATGTTCTTTTATTGTATGTTTTTTTTTTTTATTTTTTTTTTCATACAGTTGATTTTAAAAAGGGAAAAAAAGTTAAAAAAAAAAAAAAAAACAAGGAAAAAAATATGTAGAGCCCCCTTGAGGAGCCTGTGGAGAATGCAGGGGTAGTGGCCTATCCCACCTCCATGGTTGCTAACATGACCACAGACATAGGGGACTGGTGGAATACATGTAAAAATAAAATATGTAAAAACAAAACCATGGGGAGGAGCTAAGATGGCAGCATAGAGAGGAGTGGAAGCTAGTTAGTCCCCCTGGAACAACAAATAAACAACAGAAACAACTAGTAAATATCCTGGAATAACTGCAGGGAGACAAACATGACTGTCCACTGATCATACACCAACCAGAATTGGGAGGATTGCCCAAGATCGCAGCATAAAATCTGTGAACAAAAACTGCGGACCCGCACTGAGAGCCCCTCCGTCATGGAAGCCTCAAAGTGCTAGAGAGCAGCACTCTCTGAACAAGTGAATATACCTCAGCCCAGCTCCAACTGGGGCTTTAATGTTAACCACTCAATACAGACTGCAAATCCCCAACAATCAGAGGCTTTCGGTGACGACTGACCTTGGAGAGTCGGGGGACGTATCTATCTCAGGATGGGGAGCCCAGTGGATTGGGTGCTATCTCTGGCCAACAGGTGAATCTGGGGGCCATGGACAGGGGCTTTCTGTCCCTTTCTCTCTCTGTCAACCTGGGTGACTCAATGGAGAAAGCCTTAGCAGTTTTCAGCTTGCAGTGCTCTGCAGTAGAGAAAGCCTTGGCCATTTTAAACTCACAGCACTCTGACCCAGACAAGGGTGGAGGCAGCAGAGTCAGAGAAACAAAGAATCTATTTATATGCAAATGACCTCTCTCTAGGGGGCATATCTTCCCAAGAGGAAAGAGGCGGGGCCCAGCTCTACTACCTGACTTCCACTGAAAACCAGACCCCAGAGCCTGGGGGAAAACAGCCCCTGGCCACACCTCCTTACACCAGTCTGTAGCGACAGGCTGACAAGTGCCACCTGCTGGGCAGAAAAGCAAAGGGTGTGTCAATCCTCTAAGACACACCATCAGGGAAACCGGATTCTGAATATTTCCTCCTTTTGGGACCTGAGCCTGTTCTCATCTGGGAAAACCTGACTGGGGTGGCCAAGGAGGTCAGATGCCTAGACAACAGAAAACTACAACCTACACTAAGGAAAACAAAGTTATGGCCCAGTCAAAGGAACAAACTTACACTTCAACTGAGCTGCAGGAATTTAAACAACTAATGCTAAATCAATTCAAAAAGTTTAGAGAAGATATGGCAAAAGAAATAAAGGCTATAAAGAAAACACTGGGCATACATAGGGCAGAAATCAAAAATTCGAAAAAACAACTGGCAGAATCTATGGAAATGAAAGGCACGCTACAAGAGACGAAAGACACAATGGAAACATAAAACAGCAGATCTCAAGAGACAGAAGAAAACACTCAGGAACTGGAGAACAAGGCACCTGAAATCCTACACACAAAAGAACACATAGACAAAAGAATGGAAAAACATGAGCAATGTCTCTGGGAACTTAAGGACAAAATGAAATACAGGAACGTACGTATCATTGGTGTCCCAGAAGGAGAATAGAAGGGAAAAGGGGCAGAAGCAATAATAGAGGAAACAATCAATGAAAATTTCCCATCTCTTATGAGAGACATAAAATTACAGATCCAAGTAGCGCAGCTTACCCCAAACAGAATAGATCTGAATAGGCCTACACCAAGACACTTAATAATCAGATTATCAAATGTCAAAGACAAAGAGAGAATCCTGCAAGCAGCAAGAGAAAAGTGATCCATCACATACAAAGGAACTTAATAAGACTATGTACAGATTTCTCAGCAGAAACCATGGAGGAAAGAAGAAGGTAGCGTGATACATTTAAGATACTGAAAGAGAAAAACTGCCAACCAAGAATCCTTCTGGCAAAACTGTCCTTCAAATATGAGGGAGAGTTCAAAATATTCTCTGACAAACAGACAATGAGAGAGTCTGTGAACAAGATATCTGCTCTACAGGAAACACTAAGAGAACACTACAGACAGAAAGGAAAAGAAAGGAGTGAGAGGTTTGGAAAACAATTTTGGTGATGGTAGCACAGCAATGTAAGTACACTGAACAAAGGTAACTATGAGTATGGTTAAAAGAGGAAGGTTAGGAGTAAGTGGGACACCAGAAGAAAAGAGGAAAGATAAAGACTGGGACTGTATAACTCAGTGAAACCTAGAGTGTTCAACAATTGTGATAAAATGTACAAATATGTTTTCTCATGAGGGAGAACAAATGAATGTCAACCTTGCAAGGTGTTAAAAATAGGAAGGTACTGGGGGAAAAATATAATCAACGTAAATTAGAGACTATAATTAACAGAGTCATTGTATTATGCTTCCTTTAATGTAACAAAGGCAATATACCAAGGTAAATGCAGATAAGAGGGGGTCACAGTGGAGGGGTGTGAGACTCTTGGCATTGGTGGTGTTGTCTGACTCTTTATTCTACTTTGATCTAAGGTTATCTTTCCTTTTGCTGCTTCCTAGCTATCATGGTTTTTTTTTTCCCCCTCTTTCTTTATTTCTTTTCTTTTGTTTCTCTACCTTCTTTGACTCTTCCTCCTGCTTTGTGGGAGAAATGTAGATGTCTTTATATAGATAGTGGTGAACACATAAATATGTGACTATACAAGGAACCATCGATTGTTTACTTAGCATGGAATGTATGGAGTATGAACAAAACCATCTTAAAAAAAAGGCAGGGGGGGGGGGGTTGATGATGAAAACTTGAGGGCACTATACTGAGTGAAATAAGCCAGACACATAAGGACAAATATTGCAGGGTCTCACTGATAGGAACTAATTATAATATGTAAACTCATAGACATGAAATATAAGTTACCAAGATATAGAACGAGGATAAAGAATGGGGAGCAGTTGCTTAGTATGAGCAGAATGTTCAACTAGAATGAACTTAAATGTTTGGAAATGAACAGGGATGTTGGTAGCAAGATGTGAGAATGACTAACAGCACCGAATGGTGTGTGAATGAGGTGGAAAGGGGAAGCTCAGAGTCATGTATGTCACCAGAAGGAAAGTTGGAGGTTAAAAGATGGCAATGTATAAAACAGTAAACCTTGTTGTGGGCAATATCCGAGATTAACTGTACAAATATTAGAAATCTTTTTCATGAACCAGAACAAATGTATGACACTACAACTAGAAGTTAATAATAGAGGGGCATATAGGGAAAAAATATATACTTATTGCAAACTATATACCACAGTTAGTAGTATTTCAATGTTCTTTCATGAACAGTAACAAATGTACTATACCAATACTATGAGTCAAAAATGAAGGGGGGGTGGTTAGAGATATGAGAGGATTTGAGTTTCCTTTTCATTTTTTTTTTCTTCTTTGTCTTTATTTCTTTTCTGGAGTAATGCAAATGTTCTAAAAATTGAACAAAAAATTAATTGTGGTGGATGCACAGCTGTTTGATGGTACTGGGGGCAATTGATTGTACAATTGAGATCTTTGGATAATTGTATGGCATGTGAACAATCACACACACAAAAAAAGAATAAAACCATGAAGCATAGGACAGGGAAAAAGAAGTATACAATAGTAAAGTTCTTATACTATACATGAAATGGTGTAATGTTATTTAAGGGTAGACACTGATAAGTTAAAAGCCAAAGCCCTAGAACACAGATCAGTCAACTTTTTCTGTAAAGGTCAGATAGTAAATATTTCAGTCTTGAAGAACCCTGAAATCTATGTTGAAACTGCTCAACTCTACCATTGTAGTGTGAAAATAGCCATAAATTATACATAAATGAACAAACATGGATGTTTTCCAATAAAACTTTAGATAATTAGGCAGCAGGTCAGATTTACCCACCAGCAGCATTATGCCACTACTACCCTAGAACTACCACGAAAATAAATAAAAGGAAGAGGCATAGCTAGTAAGTTGATAGTGGAAATAAAATGGAATCTAAAAAAAAAAAATAGAAATCATTTACTCTAAATGACGGAAGTAAATGAAAAAAAGGAATGAAGAGCTGGGACAAATGGAGAACAGACAACAAGATTGAAGATTTAAACTCAACCATATTGGTAAGTGTGTTAAATTTAAATGGTCTAAACACTCCAATTAAAAGGCAGAGATGAGCAGAAAGGATTTTTTAAGCCCAATTTAAATATAAAAAGATAAACAGATTAAAAGTAAAAGATTAGAAAAAGATATACCATGTCAGTACTAGTCAAAAGAAAGCGGGAGTAGCTTATATTCACATTAGATAAAGTAGACTTTAGAACAAGGAATATAATATTACTAGGGATAAAGAGGTATATTTCAATATTGAAAGGGGTATATTTCAAAATTCAATAGAAGGCATCAAATCCTAAATGTATATGCACCTAATAACATAACTTTAAAATATGAAGCAAAAAATTGATATACTGAAGGAAAAAATAGAAAATTCCACAATTACATTTAGAGATTTCACCATTCCTCTCTGAGTAATTGATAGAAGTTAAAAAAAAAAAAGTAAAGCTCTGGAAGACTTTAACAACATTATCAACCAAATAGACCTCATTAACATTTATAGAACTGACAACCAATATACACATAGACCATATTTGGGGCTGTAAAATAAGTCTCCATTAGTTTATAAGGATTCAAATCAAATAAAGCATGCTCCCTCACATGATGGAAGTAAACCAAAAACCAATAGAAGGATATCAGAAAAATCCCCAAATCTGGCGTAACTAAGTAACAGAACACTGATTAAGTTATGGGTCAAAAAGAGTCACAGGAGGCCTGATCTAGATGGCAGGGTGAGACATTTCAGGACTCCCTCCCACCACAGAAGTTTTGAGCACCAGCAAGAACTGGCAGAACACTTTTTTAAAAGCTCCAGAAAACAGTTAAAGGATTGCATTAACAGGGTGAGAGCCAAGTCAAGAAAAAGGCCACTTTAAAACAGTACAATCTCGTGGCCCCTTGGCTGGCCAACACGTACTCCCAGTAAGTTTCCCTGGTCCCAGTTCGGGAAAGAGTAGAATCACCCTTGTTCACATACTGAGAGCATTTATGTCTGGCCCAATCTGTCTGGTGGTGGCTTAAAGGACACATTGTGACAGAACTTGCTCTGGGTGTAGAAAGCAGTTCACAGAGCTCTCCTACAGAACACTGTGGGAGAGCAGTCAAGTAGAGCTGCCTGGGGAAAGGGATTGCTGGCTGCAGGACACAGAGTGCAGTGCCTGGGACCGTGAGGAAAATATTTCCTAGGGAAGAGGGGACATTTGATCTGAGTCAATAGGGGAAGTCCTAGGGCCACACATGTGTGCCCAAGATAATAGGCATGCACAGAAAGGATCAGAAAGATTGGGAAAGGTGTTATCCTTTATTCCTTTTTTTGTTGTTTTTAGCTCCTGGCATTCAAGGAAAGCTCTGTCATAACACTAGCTAGAAACAAGTTTAAGGACGTCTCAGCTTCTAAATTCCAGTGATAACACACTAAAATATCAAAATGTCCAGGCTTCAACAAAAGATTATAAAACACAAAAGGAAGTAGAAGTGATAGGCCAAGCAAAGCAGAAGATTAAAGTATTAGAAACCATCATTAAGGAAGATCAGACCCGGGACATTCCAGACAATGACTAAAAAAAAAGGGTCCTCAATATGCTGTAAGAGCTAAAAGAAAAGAAAACATGAACAAAGAACTAAAGGAAATCAGGAGAAGGACAGATGAACACAAAGAGAATATCAATAGAGAGGTAAAAATTATAAAAAGGAACCAAAAAGAGCTGAAGACAACAGTAACAGAAATCAAAAATTCCCCAGAGGGGATCAACAGCAGATTGGAGCTGGCAGAAGAAAGAATAGATGCAACTGAAAATAAGACTATCGACATCATCCAGTCTGAGGAAAGAATGAAGAAAAGTGAACAGTGTCCGAGGAACCTGTAGGACACCATCACATGTGCCAAAACACTCCGTGTGGGAGTCACAGAAAGAGAAGATGGAGAGAAAGGTGCAGAGAGAATATTCAAAGAAATAATGGCTGAAAAGTTCCCAAATTTATCAAAAGACATGAATGCACACATCCAAGATGTTCAACTCCAAACATTATAAACCCAAATAGAAACACACCATGCCATGCTATAATGAAACTGTCAAATGCCAAAGATTAAAAGAGAATTCTGAAAGTCACAAGAGTGAAGCAACTTGTCAGATACAAGGGAGCCTCAATAAGATTAAGTACTGATTTCTCATCAGAAATCATCGAGGCAAGAAACAGTGGGAAGACAAATTTAAAGTGCTGAAAGCAAAAAACTGTCAATGAAGAAGTCTGTATCCAGCAAAAATGACTTTCAAAAATGAGGGAGGAATTAAGACATTCCCAGATAAACAAATGCTGAGGGACTTCGTCACTACTAGATCAGCCCTCCAGGAAATGTTAAGGGGAGTTCTGCAAATTGCAAGAAGAGGACACTGGATAATTGACTGAAGCCACATGAAGAAATACAGATTTCCAGTAGAGACAATGACATGGGTATATATAAATATCAATACTATTGTGTTTTTTTTTATTTGTAACTCCACTTTTTATTTCCTACAGGATCTAAAAGGCAAATTCATAAAATGTAATGATGAATCAATGGTTTGAACTCAAAATGTATAAATATATAATCTGTGACAAGAACTACATATAGTGGGGGACAGATGGTAGTAAGAACATAGTTTATGTATGCTATTGAAGTTGTTAAGTTGATATCAAAACAAACGAGACTAGTATAGATTTAGGCTGTTAAACTTAAGTCTCATGGTAAACACAAAGGAAATATCAAAGAATATGCAAACTCATAGAGATAGAAAGTAGAGTACAGGTTACCAGGGGTGGGGGGAAAGGAGCAATGGGGAATTAATGCAAAATGAGTATAGGATTTCTGTTTGGGTTAAGGGAATGCGATAGTAACGAATGGTGGTAAGAGTACTAGAACATTGTGACCGTGATTAATCCCACTGAATGGTATGCTTGGGAGGGGTTAGGATGGGAAGATTTATGTTGCATATATGTTTCCACAATTTAAAAGAACTAACTAAAGAGTTAATGACAATTAAATGCAGTACATGTTACTGGATGGAATCTAAGAAAGGAGTGAAAAAAAGGCTCAAAAGGACATTATTAGGGCAAAACAATGGAATATAGAGTATAAGTTTTATACCAATGTTAATTTTCTTGAACTTGATAACTACACTTAAGGTGATTACATAAGTGAATATCCTTATTTGTAGAAAATGTACATGTAAGTATTATGTGTTTAAGGAGTACGATGTGTACAACCTGCTCTCAAACGTTCAGAAAATGATAGGTAGGTAGGTAGATAGAATGATACAGCAAAGGTGTCAAAATGTTAAAATTGGTGGTTCTGAGTATCTAGGGAGTGGAGGTATGTTGGAGTTCTCTGTAGGGGTTTGTATTATTTTTGCAACAGTCCTGTAAGTTTGAAATTATTTCAAAATACAAAGTTTTTAAAAAATCACAGTAGAAATTAGAAAATATTTTGAAATGAGTGATGATAAAATAAATACCATTTATGATAGATAAGTATTATAAAGACAACTATTCCAAGAAGTTTAGCTGGGAAGAGAAATGAAACTAGAAAAGCAATTTTCTATATAAGTAAACCACCTTAAAGAATAATCTGAAAATTGGTTACTGTGGCAGAGATTGTCTAATTTTTCACACAAAAAAAATTACTCTTTTTCTTCTGGACATACAACTAAACTACATTTCCTAGCCTATGAATGAATCTGAGCCAATGAATTGAGGATACACGATGTGATTTCCAGGTCTGGCCCATAAAGCGCTCCCCCAGGGGGTCCCCTTCCTCGTTCTCATCTTCTGACTGAGTGGAAAAGACCCCAAGGGCAGGAGAAAGCAAAGCCACAAACTGAAAGAAGCAGGGTCCCCCATGAGTGCACTGAGCAGCCATCCCTCCCCATCACCTCATCCTGACCGCAAATCCCACCCAACTGGACTACGATGCGGCTTTGTGTTAAGCCTCTGAGATGCTGCTGACGTCTGTTACAGCATTTAGCCTACTATAGCTGAAATAAATGCCCAGAACAAATAGGTGAATGGCTTGGTCATCAGCTTTAGCTATCAGGCCTCAGTTTCTGGAGAATATATTATAGAATGGCTATACCTGCAATATCAAAGATGATATTATATTTAATATTATACACAGTTTGAAAAGAGTATGCTAAGAGGAGTTGAAAGATAATGCGAAAACTGGAAAGGGGACACCAAAGGAATAAGAATTTGTCAGTGGGTCTTTATGTAAAGTAGTCTTGATAGGAAACCAGTCCACTGAGCAGACAGCTGGCCCTTCATTGGGCAGGCACTGAATATCCTGATAAAGGAGGAGGATGTATCAGTTCATCTTTGTGTTGTGACTCTTGCTATTAAAATTATCCATCAATCTGAAAATAAACACATACGTACATATATACATATATATATATATATATATATATATATATATATATACCCCAAAATTTCTAGATGCAGCTAGAAATCGAAATAAAAAATAATATTGGCAATAGCATTAAAAACCACAAAATACAGGAAGGTAAAATATAAGTACAAGGTCCCTACATTAAACTACAAAATTCTGCTGAGAGAACTGAAAGAAGACCCAAATAAATTGAAAGATATACCACATTCATGAAATGGAAGGCTTAACATCATTAAAATTTTGATTCTTCCAAAGTCAACCTAATGATTCAAAGAAATTCCAACCAAAATCACAGAATGTTTACTTTAGGAATTAATGACTGTCTCCAAAACATATATGGAAATTAAAATGATGTAGAATAGCCAAAACAATCTTGAAAAAGAAGAGCCCAGTTGGAAGACTTACACTGCCTAATTTCATGACTTACTACAAACCTACAGTATTCAAGGAAGTGTGGTACTGGCATAAGGATAGACAGGCAGAATAATGCAACAGAATGCAGAGTCCAGAAATAGACTTACATTTACATGCTCAGCTGATTTTCAAAAGGCAAAGGATAGTATTTTCAAGAAATGGTGCTGGAACAATTGCACACACATAGGCAAAAAAAAAAGGCTCAATCCATCCCTTTCATCACTTACAAAAATGGATCAAAATGACTTATAGAATAAACATAAGCAATAAAACTACAAAATTTCTGGAAAATATAGAACAAAATTTTTGAGACTTTAAGTTAGTAAAAGATTTCTTAGCACAAAAGACATGAACCACAAAAGAAAAATCTTATAAACTAGACTTTATAAAAATTAAAAAGTCTACTCTTTGAAAGACAAAAATATACAAAGCCAAGATACACCCTGGAAGAAAATATTTCCAAAATGTATACTAAAGGAGGACTTGTATTCAGAATATATAAAGACCTCTTGCAACTTAATCAGAGAAACAACCAAATTCAAAAAAAACAGTCCAAGAACTTGAAGAGACACTTCACCAGAGGAGATAGATGAATGCAAATAAAGACATGAAAAGATGTTCAACATTACAGAAATACATATTAAAACTACTATGAGATATCACTGAATTCCCACTAGAATATCTAAAATTTAAAAGACTGACAATACTCGAGAATGTGAAGTAGCCAGAGCTCCCATAGGTTGCTCATGAGAATAGAAGACAGTACAACAACGTCGCAAAATGGTTTGGCAATTTGTTCTAAAACTAAACATATACTTACCGCATGACCCAGAAATTCCATTCCTAGGTATCTGCCCAAGAGAAATGAAAGCATACATCCACATGAAGGCTTTGACACAGACGTTCACAGTACCTTCATCTGCTGTAACCCACAACTGTAAATAACCCAATGCCATCAACCGGTAAATGGACAAATTGTAAGACATCCACGCATACAATACTCTGCAGTAAAAGGAACGAACTGAGAGACACAAAACAACGCAGGCTGCTCTCAAAAACATTATGCTGAGTGACAGCTGCCAGACACAAAAAAAGCACATACTGTATGTTTCCATTTATGTGAAAGTCTAGAAAACTAGTGACACGAAGCAGATCAGTATTGCCTGGGGTGGGCAGAAGGGTGAGGATGGAAGGGTCAGTAACAAAAGGGAAATTGGGGGGATGACCTAAAGTCTCCATATCTTAACTGTGATCACAAAGCTATATAAATGTGTCACGTCTCAGTAAAATCTAACTTTAAAATTGGTGTATTTTAAGGTGTGTAAATTGTAGCTCAGTATATGGCTAGAAAACTCTGGGAGCAGACATAATCTGCCCCGTCAATGTTCTCAGGTGGCTGCGGCTTTAGACTCAACATGTATGCACCCAAGCCCCAAAACTGGATCCTCCCATCGGCCCGCAGGGAAGAGGGAGCTGGACCCTCAGCTGGGCCCTCATCATCCTGACGTTTCGTAAAAGGAATTAATCGCCACACAGCTTTGGGAGCTACTTCTCCGAATTACAAGACTTGTCACCTTGCAATTATTACTTAATCATCCTGAGCCTCATTTGCACAAAGTCTCTATCTGCAAAAACAGAAAGAAAATAAAACCTAGCCCACTGAGCTGTTTGCAGATTAAATAAAATATTGTTTGGTTTAGTAATCACTCGGCAGTTATAGTTAACTTCATCATTATACTTAAGTTGTCAAAATAATGCTGTATAAAAACAGTTCACGCTTAAAACAAGTCACGGCTTTCACTAAGGCATGACAAGGCAACCCTACCCACCCCCCAGCCTTGCAATAGGCATGTGTCACAGTTCAGGACCACAGCTTCCTTAGCTTTTATTTACGTTCTGAAGTTCTGTGGTGTAAACCGTTCAGATGCTCTGATCACTGGTCCAGAACATTTTCACAGTCCTTATTTCTCTAGACTTTCCTTTTCCAGCTGTTTGGATTTTCTAAAAGCTGAGCAGACAGACCTGGGAAAACTACTCCAGGTAATACTTTGCACATTTATAGAAATAAAAGTGCCAATTACCTGAAAAGTTAATAGATCTTTTTCCTGTGGCCCATAACACATTTGGATACAGCTGACAGTGCTGTGGCTGCTTGGGTCCATATTAATAGAAAGGCCGCTTGCAAAGATAGTGTGTACTTTAGTGCATCAACCCAAATTATCATAAGTCTTTTTCAGAAACCTGGAACATAACAGAATCATTCTCCTTCCTCAAATCATGAAGTAACTATAAATCCCACCTATTCATTACCACTATTTGCTTCTCACATCCCATAAGCTTGAGTTGGCTGTGCTCATGCATCCACTTCCTTTCAACCTATCTTGCTTTTCAATCTATCAGGCTTTTGTCTCCATCACTCTACTTAAGCTGCTCTTAACGACTCAATGACTTCAATGTTGCCAAACCCACTGATGTCTTCTCTGCCCTCAAACCACACAATCTCCCCGAGGCATTCAAAATTATTGATCACACCTTGCTTCTTTGAGATACTTTCTTCTCTTGGCTTACAGGACACCACATTCTTGTGGTTTTCCACTGTCTACACTGGCTGCCACTTCCCAGGCTTCTTTTCTAGACCTCAAAATGCAGGAATGTCCCAGGGTTCTATCCTGGGATGCCTCCTCTATAGCTACACTCCCCTAACTTTTGCTACCATCTAGGGAAGTCTAAACTTCAATCTCCTTCCCTGAACTCTTAGAGCTCCTGACTTATTACTTCCATGACAGCTCCATTGGGATTTCTAAAGTACATCCCGCTATTTCCAAACCAGAATGCTTTGAATTTCCTCCTAGGCCTTGTCTCCCTACCAAGCCCCTGGTTAGTCAACTGCTCTTTAAAAATGGCAGCACCATCTACTTACTTGCTGAAGTCAAAAATCTAGAAGTCATCACTGATCCTCTCTTTACCCTCTGCCACCCTCAGTATCCGATCTATTAGTTCTACCTCCAGAATATATCCCAATTCCATCCCTTTCTCTCCACATCTTACTCAGCTATATGAGGGCTCCTAACTGGTCTCCCTGCTTCTACTCTTACCCCTTCTAGTCTATTCTTCACACACTACCCAGGATCATGGCTGTAAAAAGTTAGATATGTCACCTACCATCTGTTTAAAACGTTGAGGGCTTCTCATCACACTTGGATTAAAATCCAAACTCCTTCCTGGGGCCTCAAGGCCCTGGTGACCTGGCCATAGCCCCCCTCCCTGACTCTCTCTCCTACTATTCTCTTCTCCTTTACTCCAGCTGCACTGGTTGTATTCCTAGAAATGGTGGCTTATTATCACTAAGCCTCTGTGAAACAGAATAGGTATTTTACTTCTCTGTTTCTCTCTCTTCCTCTTATATATTCTTATACATATATGCCATAAAATATTTTGCAACAAGGTACCAAATCCCCCATAATGCTTCAAGATGAAGTGCAGAGAGACTGGGTCCCTCCCTTAAGCAACTCTTGCACCTCAAGTGGGATAGTCTTGGCACACAGTCCTTAAAAGAAACTCATTTCAGCACCAAGAGAATACAAGGCATTTCAATCTATACTTCCCTCTTACAGAGCAAATGATCCAATCCCTAATGCCTCTAAAAATCTTGCTTTCCTTTTCTCTCCTGGTCTGTATCCTACAAATCTTCTGGAGCCCCGCCTTCTCTCCCCCATTCTCAAATCTCTCCAGGAGTGCTCCCTTTCTGCCCCACCCCCACCCCACCCAGGTCACCCCACAAGCATCTTCTCCCCTCCCTTCCCCCCACCAAGCCCCACCACCACTGGACCCAGAGAAACCCCCAGGCCTTCCACTCTGGTTCCAGTGGGGTCCTGGATCCCCCAGAGGAAGGATGGGGAAGCTCTGGGCTTCTCTTATTTCTGGAGATGATCTGAATATAGGTTCTGCCGCTTCTTTGTTGACTCTCCCTCATCTTCTCACAACATGAGCTCTTCCTGTCCAGCTGTTTGCATATGGTTCACGTGGGAAGGGGCAGGGCTCTGTGCAAAGCCGGCAGGAATTCTCCCTGCCAACAGGGAGGCTCCTGAGGACCTGGGGCTGCACAGGCTGTTGTTTCAACCAGTCTCCTTCCTGCAGATGGGGTGGGCTGTTGCAGGGCTGCTTGCAGTTTAGTCTCTTGACAGCCAGCCTTCCAGACTGACTATCGTATAGATGGCACATGTGAGTATGTGCTTATTTAGCCCTGCCTCCCTTGACCATCTGTGGTTAAAAAAAAAACAACAAAAACACAGGGTGCACAGACACTTGGCTCCAGCCCGTGGTCTCTGACCCCCTTGCTCCAAACGTGGGGTCACCGACTTGGCCCTAGAGGCTGTGCCACCTGCACCGTGGCTGAGGGCTCTTATCAACCTGCCCTGAGACCCCAGCTGAAGGCTTCCTCTTTAGGTTTTCTCTGCCTTGACAGCCCTCCTTTGCTCATTATGGTTTGGATGCACAGATGGTTCTAGATTTGTTAAAAGACCATATTTACAGTGTTCTTATTGTTTTGAGGGGACTTGAGAAAAAAGAAAATGGCCAAGACTTCTTCATTCCATCATCTTCTAATCATCTTAAGTAGAAAAATAGAGATCTTGAAAAGAGAGAGGAGAACAGTGCTGGGGAATCCTTGAATGGTTCCTCTTCAGATTCTTTGCTATGCCTCTCAGTCAAAGGGCTCAGTCTGTCTAGAGGATGCTTCATGTAAGACATACGGCTGCATGGATTGGATCCTGCTGGCTCTCCAAAGGTGACAAACACCGCAGACTCTCCAAAGCCTGCCATCTCCTCATCAGCCCGCAGCCCCTCCCGGGACCTGCTCAGCCACCCACCACACTGCCTGGAGCCTTGCATTAAGGAGAGCTGAAGTCCCCAGAAAAAATAAATCACTGGATGCCCTTGTTGAATAGACTAATTTTGATAAAATGCAGTAATAAAATTTAAAATGCATCCTGTCTCCCAGAACTTATACTTTAATTAGCCAAAGGTTTTTATATCGGCTATATACATTTTTCAATCTAGATGGCAGTACTCTAAATGATAAACTAGCAATATTCTAAGGCAGGGGTCAGCAAAGTTTTCCTTAAGGGGCCAGACAGTAAATATTCCAGGCTTCCAGAAAATATCCAGTCTCTGTGGCAATTACACAACTCTGAAAGCAGCTGCAGACAATAAGTAAACAAGGGTGTGCAAATGTGGCCAGCCCATAGGCTGTAGTTTGCTGCCCTGCCCTAAGGCATAGAAAATCCACAAAGGTTGCTATTCTCTTTATTTGATAAAACAAATATACTGTAGCACAATAGCATTTAGCAAAGCCTAAAAGTTACATGGCCAGTTAACAGGTGAGTCTAGTATGGGGGGAAGAACCTGAAGGCTGAGACAGAGTCCTGAGTTCCTACTAAGGACAAGCATTTACCATAAGCGTCACTGTCTTCGCTTACAATATAGAAATAGCCACAGTCCCTTATCATAGCAGGTTCACCCAGAGCAGGTGCCCAAGCAGGGTTCCCAGTGTTGTAACTGCCACTGCCTCCACCATCAGCGCAGTCAAAAGCAGGTTCTTAACCTTTTCTGGTCAGTTACCCCACTTGAAAGTCGGATGAAAGCTAGGGATCCTCTCATCTCAAATGCTCACAGCCAAACACCTTGACCCAGACTTCAACGAGCTCATGAACCCAATGAGTCCATCCATGAACCATTTCATTCAAATGCTGATTTACGTTTTCCCTACAGACGTTACTCACCCTATTCAAAGATCTCCACTGGCTTCCTAATAATGAAAATGTAAATCCTCCCCAGACTAGTTTTCAAAGGTTCCTTTACCTGGCCTTAAACCACCCTTCCAGTCTTACAGCTATTTCCTGAATGCACATGATATGTATTCCAGAGATGAGAACACCCTCAGATCACACACATATTGTCATTTCCTGTTTCTGCTTCTTTTTCTTCTCTCTGTATTATTTGCAATCCCTTTCCCCATATAGGTCATCCTTTAGGGATGTGGCTCTGTTTATACTAATGTGTATATTAATATACATTTACCCATTTTAGAGGTACACAGACCACTGAGCTAATTATGATGGATATAACTTTATAAACGGAATAATAAAAGATTAGGACACTACTGGTCTACTAAGATGATAACATAAAACACTACAAAATACCATCTCCCCACAGAACCTTTGAACAACTAGCAAAACCTGGCAGGGCTATTTACTTCAAAACTCCAGAAAACAGTTAAAGGATGGCAATAACTGGACAAGAGCCAAATCATGAGAAAACAGCTTGAAAAATGGTAGATGACCATGTTTATGGCCAATTGATTTTTGACAAGGTGGGAAAGACCATTCAATTGGGAGAGAATAGTCTCTTCAGCAAATGGTGTGGGAAAACTGGATCTGCATTTACAAAAACAAACAAAAAACAAGGTACCATTTCACACCCATCAGAATGGCTGCCATTTAAAAAAGACGGAAAACAAGTATTAGAGAGGATGCAGAGAAATAGGAACACACATTCATTGCTGGTGGGAATGTAAAATGGTGCAGCTCTGGAAGACAATTTGGTGGTTCCTCAGAAAACTAAGTAGAGAATTGCTTTATGACCCAGCAATCCCTCTACGAGGTATTTACCCAAAAGAATTGAAATCAGGAAGCCCAATGGATATTTGCACATCGTAGTTCATAGCAGCATAATTCACAGTTACCAAAAGATGGAAGCAATCCAAGTGTCCATCAACCAATGACTGGATAAACAAAATGTGGTATATACATACAACAGAAAGGAATGAAGTTCTGACATGTGACAACATGGATGAACCTTGAAGACATCACGTTGAATGAAAAGGACAAAAGGACAAATACTGTATGATCACACTGATATAAAATCACTAGAATAAGCAAATTCATAGAGTCAGAAACTAGAATACAGGTTACCAGGAACAGTGGTATGGGTAGGAAAGTAGAAATTAACGCCTAAATTTTATAGTTTCCATTAGGGGTGATGGAAAAGTTTTGATAAGGGATAGAAGTGAGGCTATCACAACATTGTGAACATAATTAACATCACTGAATTATATATTTTTATATGTTTGAATGTGGCTAAAGGGAAACTTTAAATTGTATATATGTTATGAGAATAAAGATATAAAAAAAAACATAGAAGTGTACAACACAGTGAACCCTAATGTAAACCATGGACTACAGTTAATAGTGGAGTTATAATAAAATTCTTGCATCAATTGTAACAAATGTACCACACTAACATGAGGCACTAATATTAATAATGGGGGAAGGGGTAAATGGGAACTCATTTTCTGAATGATTTTTCTGTAAGCCTGCAAGTTCTCTAATCATAAAAAAGAAAAAGATTAGCCAAGGCAAACCAATTGGGCACAATACTGACTGCTTGCTATCTAAATTTTAACACAGACTTCAAAGTAAAAACACCTAGTATTTCAAAAAATATTATTACATCTTGGGGTGTGAAATATTTTTCTAACCATAATTCCAAAGGGAAAAACCATAAGTGTTCACAATATAATACTAAGTGAAGAAAACAGGTCACAAAATAACACGTAGAGGAAGATTCCATTTTCTAGGTTTTTAAACAAGTACACATCTGCCAGGTAAATGAGCAGGAAAACAAACTTATTCAGTGTTACTCCTGGCTGTTGGGAGTAGCGTGGCTTGGGCTCCTCATGTTTTCATCACTGAACATGTATTAGCTTTGCCATTTAAAATATCTACCTCAAATCCCCACTCTGGGAACTGCTTTCTAACTGTCCACTATTAAAAATAAAACTGAGATTAACACTTTATGCTTGTATTATTTTCTTAAGTGGAATTATCCTATCAAAGGAGATGAGCATTTAACTGGATATTAATACCAATTACTTTTCCAAACTACTGGTTTTGATGTATTCTTGCCACCATTTCATGGCATCTACTTTCTTTTAGTTTTGTTTAAACAATATACAAAAAAGGCCATCTCATTTTAACTTAGATTTCCTTGATGACAAGTAAGGATCAACTTTTCTATATATAAGAAAGCCCTCAATCTCTTATGTGAAATTCTTGGGGCCAGATATGTTTAGAAATTCTGCCATTTTAAAATTTTAGGACGGTAATATCTCATGTTGTATATCAACATATGTTGTAAACACTCCAGCAGTACCCCTTAACCACATTAATATTTTTGCAGCAAAATTCAGGAATATTCACACTAAACAGGATAAATAAAAATAAAAGTTCTCATGTTCATTCAGTCAGGTATGACTACCAAGTGAGTTAGAAAAACCTTTCAATTGTAGAGCTTTTTGAATCCCAGAATTGCAAATTTGGGATTCTAGACTTATATTTATTTACTAGTTATATTTTTTATTTTAAAATTACTTGTGTATGCCCTCTGACCACCGATACATGGCGGTCTTGATGTTTTCCTTACTGATTTGATTGACTGCTTAAAAACACAGAGACGTTCATTTTAATGAGTCGTATCTGCTCACTTGACTCGTTTTGGAAGATCACATAATAAAGGGCCCACGTATTATTACTGAGGTTTACTGAGCTTTCCTTTGCTCCACGGCCTTCTGAATTCCAGCCTGGAGTGAGCAAGCATCAGTCCCGCCTGCTGGATGTTTGTTAGTGAAGATGCAAAATGAGCGTGGCTGCGGGAAGGCAGCCCACGGGGATACACGGCACAGACGAGCGTTCAGACTCTTTGTATGGCTTTAGTGGGGAAGTTTCCCTGTTGCGTTTTCCTTCTTTTCTTTGTTATAACAGAATGTTGGGATGCAAATAGTTTTCCTTCTTTTGCTGGAAGAGTTTGAAATTTGAGCCCTCCTACCTCTTAAGTTAAGGGAAACTATTTGTGGTGGTTTGGAGATATGTACCCCAGAAAACATGTTCTTAGTCTTAATCCATTCCTGTGAGTATGAACTCTTTTATTTTTTTTTTTTTTTTTTTTTAAATCATCATTTTATTGAGATATATTCACATACCACGCAGTCATACAAAACAAATTGTACTTTCGATTGTTTACAGTACCATTACATAGTTGTACATTCATCACCTAAATCAATCCCTGACACCTTCATTAGCATACACACAAAAATAACAAGAATAATAATTAGAGTGAAAAAGAGCAATTGAAGTAAAAAAGAACACTGGGTACCTTTGTCTGTCTGTTTCCCTCCCCTACTTTTCTACACATCCATCCATAAACTAGACAAAGTGGTGTTTGGTCCTTATGGCTTTCCCAATCCCATTGTCACCCCTCATAAGCTACATTTTTATACAACTGTCTTCGAGATTCATGGGTTCTGGGTTGTAGTTTGATAGTTTCAGGTATCCACCACCAGCTACCCCAATTCTTTAGAACCTACAAAGGGTTGTCTAAAGTGTGCATAAGAGTACCCACCAGAGTGACCTCTCGGCTCCTTTTGGAATCTCTCTGCCACTGAAGCTTATTTCATTTCCTTTCACATCCCCCTTTTGGTCAAGAAGATGTTCTCCGTCCCACGGTGCCAGGTCTACATTCCTCCCTGGGAGTCATATTCCACGTTGCCAGGGAGATTCACTTCCCTGGGTGTCTGATCCCACGTAGGGGGGAGGGCAGTGATTTCACCTTTCAAGTTGGCTTAGCCAGAGAGAGAGGGCCACATCTGAGCAACAAAGAGGCATTCAGGAGGAGACTCTTAGGCACAAATACAGGGAGGCCTAGCCTCTCCTTTGCAGCAACCGTCTTCCCAAGGGTAAAACTTATGGTAGAGGGCTCAACCCATCAAACCACCAGTCCCCTATATCTGTGGTCATGTTAGCAACCATGGAGGTGGGGTAGGCGAATACCCCTGCATTCTCCACAGGCTCCTCAAGGGGGCACTACATCTTTTTTTTTTTTTTTCCCCTTGTTTGTCTTTTTTCTTTTTTTTTTTTTTTTTTTTTTTTTTTTTTAACTTTCCCTTCTTTTTTCAAATCACCTGTATGAAAAAAAAAGTTAAAAAGAAAACAAACATACAATAAAAGAGCATTTCAAAGAGACCATAGCAAGGGAGTAAGAAAAAGACAACTAACCTAAGATAACTGCTTAACTTCCAACATGTTCCTACTTTACCCCAAGAAAGTTACATAATATAGCAACATTTCAGTGAACTTGTTCCTACTACAACCATCAGAAATTAACAGACCATAGTCATTTCTGGGCATCCCCAGAACGTTAAATAGCTTATCTGTTCTTCCTGGATTATTGTTCCCCCTTCCTTAATTGCTCTCTACTGCTAGTTCCCCTACATTCTACATTATAAACCATTTGTTTTACATTTTTCAAAGTTCACATTAGTGGTAGCATATAATATTTCTCTTTTTGTGCCTGGCTTATTCCGCTCAGCATTATGTCTTCAAGGTTCATCCATGTTGTCATATGTTTCACCAGATCGTTCCTTCTTACTGCCGCGTAGTATTCCATCGTGTGTATATACCACATTTTATTTATCCACTCATCTGTTGAAGGACATTTGGGTTGTTTCCATCTCTTGGCAATTGTGAATAATGCTGCTATGAACATTGGCGTGCAGATATCTGTTCGTGTCACTGCTTTCCGATCTTCCGGGTATATACCGAGGAGTGCAATCGCTGGATCGAATGGTAGCTCTATATCTAGTTTTCTAAGGAACTGCCAGACTGACTTCCAGAGTGGCTGAACCATTATACAGTCCCACCAACAATGAATAAGAGTTCCAATTTCTCCACATCCCCTCCAGCATTTGTAGTTTCCTGTTTGTTTAATGGCAGCCATTCTAACCGGTGTTAGATGGTATCTCATTGTGGTCTTAATTTGCATCTCTCTAATAGCTAGTGAAGCTGAACATTTTTTCATGTGTTTCTTGGTCATTTGTATTTCCTCTTCAGAGAACTGTCTTTTCATATCTTTTGCCCATTTTATAATTGGGCTGTCTGTACTATTGTCATTGAGTTGTAGGATTTCTTTGTATATGCAAGATATCAGTCTTTTGTCAGATACATGGTTTCCAAAAATTTTTTCCCATTGAGTTGGCTGCCTCTTTACCTTTTTGAGAAATTCCTCTGAGGTGCAGAAACTTCTAAGCTTGAGGAGTTCCCATTTATCTATTTTCTCTTTTGTTGCTTGTGCTTTGGGTGTAAAGTCTAGGAAGTGGCCTCCTAATACAAGGTCTTGAAGATGTTTTCCTACATTATCTTCTAGGAGTTTTATGGTACTTTCTTTTATATTGAGATCTTTGGTCCATTTTGAGTTAATTTTTGTGTAGGGGGTGAGGTAGGGGTCCTCTTTCATTCTTTTGGATATGGATATCCAACTCTCCCAGCCCCATTTGTTGAAAAGACCATTATGGCTCAGTTCGGTGACTTTGGGGGCCTTATCAAAGATCAGTCGGCCATAGATCTGAGGGTCTATCTCTGAATTCTCAATTCGATTCCATTGATCTATATGTCTATCTTTGTGCCAGTACCATGCTGTCTTGGCAACTGTGGCTTTATAATAAGCTTCAAAGTCAGGGAGTGTAAGTCCTCCCACTTCGTTTTTCTTTTTTAGAGTGTCTTTAGCAATTCGAGGCATCTTCCCTTTCCAAATAAATTTGATAACTAGCTTTTCCAAGTCTGCAAAGTAGGTTGTTGGAATTTTGATTGGGATTGCATTGAATCTGTAGATGAGTTTGGGTAGAATTGACATCTTAATGACATTTAGCCTTCCTATCCATGAACATGGAATATTTTTCCATCTTTTAAGGTCCCCTTCTATTTCTTTTAGTAGAGTTATGTAGTTTTCTTTGTATAGGTCTTTTACATCTTTGGTTAAGTTGATTCCTAGGTACTTGATTTTTTTAGTTGCTATTGAAAATGGTATCTTTTTCTTGAGTGTCTCTTCAGTTTGTTCATTTCTAGCATATAGAAACATTACTGACTTATGTGCATTAATCTTGTATCCCGCTACTTTGCTAAATTTGTTTATTAGCTCTAGTAGGTGTATCGTTGATTTCTCAGGGTTTTCTAGATATAAGATCATATCATCTGCAAACAATGACAGTTTTACTTCTTCTTTTCCAATTTGGATGCCTTTTATTTCTTTGTCTTGCCGGATTGCCCTGGCTAGCACTTCCAGCACAATGTTGAATAACAGTGGTGACAGCGGGCATCCTTGTCTTGTTCCTGATCTTAGAGGGAAGGCTTTCAGTCTCTCACCATTGAGTACTATGCTGGCTGTGGGTTTTTCATATATGCTCTTTATCATGTTGAGGAAGTTTCCTTCAATTCCTACCTTTTGAAGTGTTTTTATCAAAAAGGGATGTTGGATTTTGTCAAATGCTTTTTCAGCATCTATTGAGATGATCAATTGATTTTTCCCTTTCGAGTTTTTAATGTGTTGTAATACATTGATTGTTTTTCTGATGTTGAACCATCCTTGCATGCCTGGAATGAACCCCACTTGGTCATGGTGTATGATTTTTTTAATGTGTCTTTGGATTCGATTTGCAAGTATTTTGTTGAGGATTTTTGCATCTATATTCATTAGGGAGATTGGCCGGTAGTTTTCCTTTTTTGTAGCATCTTTGCCTGGTTTTGGTATTAGATTGATGTTAGCTTCATAAAATGAGTTAGGTAGTGTTCCATTTTTTTCAATGTTTTGAAAGAGTTTGAGTAAGATTGGTGTCAGTTCTTTCTGGAAAGTTTGGTAGAATTCCCCTGTGAAGCCATCTGGCCCTGGGCATTTATTTGTGGGAAGATTTTTGATGACTGATTGGATCTCTTTGCTTGTGATGGGTTGGTTGAGGTCTTCTATTTCTTCTCTGGTCAGTCTAGGTTGTTCATATGTTTCCAGGAAATTGTCCATTTCTTCTACATTATCCAGTTTGTTGCCATACAGTTGTTCATAGTATCCTCTTATAATTTTTTTAATTTCTTCAGGATCTGCAGTTATGTCACCTTTTTCATTCATTATTTTGTTTATATGGGTCTTCTCTCTTTTTGATTTTGTCAGTCTAGCTAGGGGCTTGTCAATCTTGTTGATCTTCTCAAAGAACCAACTTTTGGTGATATTTATCCTTTCTATTGTTTTTTTGTTCTCTATGTCATTTATTTCTGCTTTAATCCTTGTTATTTCTTTTCTTCTACTTGGTTTAGGATTGGTTTGCTGTTCATTTTCTAGCTTCTTCAGTTGATCCATTAGTTCTTTGATTTTGGCTCTTTCTTCCTTTTTAATATATGCGTTTAGTGCTATAAATTTCCCCCTTAGCACTGCTTTTGCTGCATCCCATAGGTTTTGGTATGTTGTGTTCTCATTTTCATTCGTCTCTATATATTTAGCAATTTCTCTTGCTATTTCTTCTTTAACCCACTGATTGTTTAGGAGTGTGTTGTTTAACCTCCAGGTATTTGTGAATTTTCTAAGTCTCTGATGGTTATTGACTTCTAATTGTATTCCATTGTGGTCAGAGAATGTGCTTTGAATGATTTCAATCTTTTTAAATTTATTGAGGCTTGTTTTATGTCCCAGCATATGATCTATTCTGGAGAAAGTTCCGTGAGCACTAGAAAAGTATGTGTATCCTGGTGATTTGGGATGTAATGTCCTGTAGATGTCTGTTAAATCTAATTCATTTATCAGATTGTTTAGGTTTTCAATTTCCTTATTGGTCTTCTGTCTGGTTGATCTATCTATAGGAGAGAGTGATGTGTTGAAGTCTCCCACAATTATTGTGGAAACATCAATTGCTTCCTTTAGTTTTGCCAATGTTTCTCTCATGTATTTTGTGGCACCTTGATTGGGTGCATAGACATTTACGATTGTTATTTCTTCTTGCTGAATTGCCCCTTTTATTAGTATGTAGTGGCCTTCTTTGTCTCTCAAAACATCCCTGCATTTGAAGTCTATTTTATCTGAGATTAATATTGCTACACCTGCTTTCTTTTGGCTGTAGCTTGCATGAAATATTTTTTTCCATCCTTTCACTTTCAATTTCTTTGTGTCCCTGTGTCTAAGATGAGTCTCTTGTATGCAACATATTGATGGTTCATTTTTTTTGATCCATTCTGCGAATCTATATCTTTTAATTGGGGAGTTTAATCCATTTACATTCAACGTTAAAACCGTGAAGGCATTTCTTGAATCGGCCATCTTATCCTTTGGATTATGTTTGCCATATTTTTCCCTCTCTCTATTAATATCCTTTATTGTACCCATACCGAATCTCTTTAGTACTGAACCTTTCTCCAAGTCTCTCTGTCCTGTCTTTGTTTCTCTGTCTGTAGGGCTCCCTTTAGTATCTCCAGTAGGGCAGGTCTCTTGTTAGCAAATTCTCTCAGCATTTCTTTGTCTGTGAAAAATTTAAGCTCTCCCTCAAATTTGAAGGAGAGCTTTGCTGGATAAAGTATTCTTGGCTGGAAATTCCTCTCTCTCAGAATTTTAAATATATCGTGCCATTGCCTTCTCGCCTCCATGGTGGCTGCTGAGTAGTCACTACTTAGTCTTATGCTGTTTCCTTTGTATGTGGTGAATTGCTTTTCTCTTGCTGCTTTCAGAACTTGCTCCTTCTCTTCTATGTTTGACAGTGTGATCAGTATATGTCTCGGAGTGGGTTTTTTTGGATTTATTCTATTTGGAGTTCGCTGAGCATTTATGATTTGTGTATTTATGTTGTTTAGAAGATTTGGGAAGTTTTCCCCAACAATGTCTTGGAATACTCTTCCTAGACCTTTACCCTTTTCTTCCCCTTCTGGGACACCAATGAGTCTTATATTCGGACGCTTCATATTATCTATCATATCCCTGAGGTCCATTTCGAGTTTTTCAATTTTTTTCCCCATTCTTTCTTTTATGCTTTCATTTTCCATTCTGTCATCTTCCAGGTCACTGATTCGTTGTTCAACTTCCTCTAGTCTTGTACTATGAGTGTCCAGAATCTTTTTAATTTGGTCAACAGTTTCTTTAATTTCCATAAGATCATCCATTTTTTTATTTAGTCTTGCAATGTCTTCTTTATGCTCTTCTAGGGTCTTCTTGATTTCCTTCATATCCCATACTAGGGTCTCATTGTTCATCTTTAGTTCTTTGAGTAGCTGCTCTAGGTGTGTCTCTTCTGGTCTTTTGATTTGGGTGCTTGGGCTTGGGTTATCCATATCGTCTGGTTTTTCATATGCTTTATAATTTTCTGTTGTTTTTGGCCTCGTGGCATTTGCTGTCCTTGATAGGGTTCTTTTAGGGTTTGTAGACCAGTTGAAGTCCTTATCTCTAATTTATCAGATCTACAGCTTCGTGGAGTACACTTTCTCTAACTAACCAGCAGGTGGCGTCCACGAGCCACCTGTTCTCCACAAGCCAGATCTCCCCTGCTTAGCCTTTTTGGTGAGTGGGGGAGTGAGTCTTGTGGGGCCCAATTGGTGTCCCAAGCTTGCGTGTGTAGTTGGTGTTGCCTGCCCTGTATGTGGGGCGTGTTTCTGGGCAGTCGGGGAGGGGGGGTGGCCCTAACAATCAAATCTCCCTGATGATCCTAGAGTTTTAAAGCTACTGCAATAGTCTAATCCTTCAGTTCAGTCCTGCCACAGTTTGTCTCTGCCACTGACCCACAGGTCTTTGGTATTGGCGTATGGCTCCTGAGACTTGCAAGTGGGCCCCTCTTCCAGGCTGTGCACCCCGGGTCCTCTGTTGAGGGATGACTGTGCTATGTCACAGGTGAGTGCCGTCCCCCCAGGGCAGTTCTGGGCTGCTGGGCTGTGTTGGGAGGCTCCCAGTCTGCTCAAATGATGGCTGAATGGGGCTCTGTTAATTCACACTGCTCCCCCTTCCCAGCTCTGGGACATTCAGCTGAGGTTGCAGGGAAGGCTAATGTCCACGCCCAGTTTTGTGGTGTGTGCCTGTTATTTGAAGCACTTCCGTCACACTGGGTTGTCTGGGGCAGCTCTGGGCTATGGGGCTGGCGATGGGCAGGAGTGTTTCCTGTCCACCAGGATGGTGGCTGTGAGCGGACACCCCCCTTTTCTTGGGAAGTTGTGTTGTTTAGTGAATTTTCTCAGCCACTGGATTATTGCCTTTTGTCTCAGAGCTCTCTTATTTCTGCTCTTGACTTGACGTGCCCAAATTTCAAGTCTTTGAAGCTTTCTGTATTGAGCTTCTTAGAGTAATTGTTTTAGAAAAAGCAAAAAGGATTTAAAAAAAAAAAAAAAAAAAAACGGCCCTCCTCAGAGATCTAATGGGTTATTGAAATGCTAATAGACAAAGCAACCAGGGCCATTAAGGAAAGGTGCACAGGGCAGAGAGATCAGCCTTGCTTCGGGATTTGCATATGCGCCTCAAGGCCTGATCTCCGCCCTTCCCCTTTCTGTGTTCACCAGAACTCCAAAAATCCTCTGCTTTTACTTTGGAGCTTCTCGTGTTGTTTTCCTTCTATGCCCGTCTCCTCTCTGCTGGGCTGGCTGCTCTCAGAGTCTCTGGTGTCTGGCCTCAGTCTATCTATGGTTGGAGTTTGAATCAGTAGAATGAGTTTCCGATGAGAGCAGCCACTGCAATTCTCCCTTCTCCTTCCTGGAGCTGACAGCCCCTCCTCCCCCGGGACTGAGCCTGGCAGGGAGGGGCGCGGGTCCCCTGGCCGCAAAAACTTACAGATTTCGGTGATCTCAGCAGTTCCACGTTTTCATGAGTGTTGTATGAAGTATGCCCAAAGACAGATTGCTCTGTGGTGTCCAGTCCACGCAGTTCCTGGCTTTTTACCTACTTTCCTGGAGGAGTAACTAAAACATACAGCTCACCAGTCTGCCATCTTGCCCCGCCTCCTGAACTCTTTTAAATAGGACCTTTTGATGAGGTTCCTTCAGGTAATGTGTGGTCCAGCTGAATCGGGATGGTCTTAATCCATTACTGAAGGCTTTACAGGGAAGGAGAGAGAGAGACAGAGAGAGAGTGCTCGTGCGCCAGAGGCAGCAGCCAGAAGCTGAACATCAACAGAACCCAGGAGAGAAGGGACAAGCAGCCATGTGCATTTCCATGTGACAGAAAAGCCAAGGACCAAGGCTCACCAGCAGCAAGCCCCAAAATGCCAGTCTTCTGAGAGAAAGCATCTCCTTGATGATGCCTTGATTTGGGACTTCCCTTAGCCTCAAAACCATGAGCCAATAGATACCCTTTATTTAAGCCAACACAGTGCATGGTATTTGCTTTAGCAACAAGGAAACTAAAACACTATTAATAGTTTTTCAGTGGATAAGGAATTTCTCTTTGGGCTTTACAGACCATCTAAGACTATTCCAAAATAAAAGGAAAATGGTGTTTAAGGAGAAAGGGAGTGTCTCTGTGGGAAAGGCAAAGAAAGATGGAAGGATTTCCCCAGAAAAAGAAGGGAATGAGTGAGATGTATTCCTGGAGCAGATCCTGGGAGCTTGAATGACCCTGGTGATGTTGCCCAATAAGGAATAAGGCCTTCCACCCGGGGCCAACCATGGGAGCAGGACACAAAGGGCCTGGCATGGCTTCAGAGCCAGGGACCAATGGATGCTGAGCCTTCTCCCACTAAAGCTGCCAATTCCCTGAAAATCAAGAAGGAGTTAGGATGGGGGAGCCCCTCACATCTCTGCTTCCATGGACTAAATTAAGCATTAAAGAAGGGACATCCTCACACAAACAGGCAAATATAAATAATCCATCCTCAGGAGGAGACCTGCTGCCTGCCCCTGCTGGGTAATGGTATTTTTATGCAAATAGTATAATTTTAAAGACCTTGTATTATTCAAAACTTCACTACTGCAAGACAAATTCCACTGTCTAGTTTTAGGGATTTGAAACTTTTTCAAATTTTGTGCACAAAATAAAACTGTTAACATTCGTTGCATCATACCATTTCAAAAGTGCATAATAAAGTAAACATCAAATTTCTAACTTAATGATGAGGATGAAGGTAGAGTGGTGCTGGGTAGCCAATGACAACCCAGTAAAAGAAGGCATCACAGCTTCAAATGCCATCTATCTGCTATGACTAACACTTCTGTATCTTCAGCCAGGACCTGTTGTCTCAACTCAAGTCCCATATAGCCAATGCTTTTCCTTTAGGATGACTAAAAGGCACCTCAACCTTAACATGTCCTAAACTGAGCTTCTCCTTTCCCTTGTAAAACATACTTCTCCAGGTCTCTCTACAATGACTCCACTCTTCTAGTCACTCAAGCCAAAAACCTTGGAGCCATCTTTGACAGCTCTTCTTCTCTGATGCACATATCTACTGGCTCTACCTTCTTCTCACTGGCTCCCATCACTACAATGGTGGCCCAAGGTCCCATCCTGTCTCACTGGATCATTGTTATCACCTCCTAACCAGTCTCCCTGTTTTACCACTGTCCTCTTACAGTCTGTTTTCAACATAGGTATCAGGAAAAACCTGTTAAAACAGAAGTCAGACCCTATTGTCCCAGCTCCAAACCCTCCAACAGTTTCATTTCTCACTCACAAAGTCACATCCTGACAAAGGCCCTTATGGCCTTACACTGTCCTTCACCCCCAGTGCCAATCCTCTATCTATTCTCACCCCCTCCCACTCACCCCACCCCCTCACTCTACTCCAGCCTCACTGGCCTTCTGGTTACCTCAGAGCCTTTTCACAGGCTCCTCCCTCCTCCCCAGATATTCATATGGTTCACTCTCTTAGCGGATTGTTTTAAATGTCACCTTCTCAGGGAGGCCATCTTGAACGACTCTATTTAAAATTGCAATCCCCCTCCTACCTGTACCAAACCTCCCCTTCCCCTTCTCTAGTGCTCTATTTTCTTCAATAGTATTTACTCCTCCCAAAAGAAATAAATAGGGACTATTTATTTCTCTCCTGTAAATTATTTAGTTACTTTTAAAAAAATTGTGTACTCTACCACCACATAGGGAGAGCTGAAGATCCACAAGAGGATTTTTGCCTGTTTTCACTGCTTTATTCCCTAGACTTAGAACAGTGCTATAAAATAGTCCCTCAGTGATATCTGTTGAGTGAGTGAATGAATCAGATAGTTCATTTGTTCCAGTCCTGATAACAACAGGTAGCTCCATCACAAGGACAAATACATCCATGATGAGAACCATTAAGAGTACTACACAAAGAGTGAACCCTAAGTTAAACCATGGATTATAGTTAACTGTACAATTAAAAATACATGTTTTCAACAATTGTAGCAAATTAACCACATCAATGCAAAGTGTTAATAATAGGGTGGTGTATGGGAATCCGGTATTTTGTGCATGCTTGCTCTATAAAACCACAACTTCTCTAATAAAGAAAAATAAACCAATAAAAGTAAGGATAGAGCCATAGGAACAGTAAAATTAATTTTAGACAAATTTGTATTAAGGACAAAAGCAATGAACCTGACAATGATAGTTTTTGTATCCATTGTGCTGAGTGAAAAAGGCTGGATACAAAGGGCACATATGACGCTCTAAAAGAGCTAATACTAACCTATACAATATTGAAAAAGAAAACATTTCAGATATCCTGAGGCAATGTTTGGGAAGGAAAATATTGCATAGGATTAGAGAAAAATATGGGATGATGAACATCCACGCCTTGAATAGGGTTCTGTTACATGGGTGGATGCATTTATCAAAAATCATCAAGCTTCACAATTAAAATCTGTGTACTTTATTGTTGTAAAACTATATTTCATAAAAGCTGATTTTAAACATGTCTGTAACTTTTTAAGAAAAAAAAATGACTCTTGTGCCCCCAAATTTCTAGGCATTTAAATAAACTACGCTAAGTTCATGTCAAAGTAATTTGACTCTTTATAGAAGTGCTTGTCAAGAAGAAACAAAACAGTAAGACTGCACATAATGGCTTAAGTAAATGACAAGTCACAAGTAATGTAATGGCCAACAGATGAAAAATTAATTCCCTTCCACAAATAATAAAGGAAAAGCAACATTTTAAAACATTAATGGCAATACTCAGTGCTAGCAAGGATACAGAAAGAAGGAAGCCCACTCAGGAAACACTGGTGTGAAAAGAGTTGATTCAGGTTTTCTGGAAAATTCGTTGGTTTTAACAAATGTTCACATAGGCATTCATCCAATAATTGTATTTTAAATAATCTAACATAAGGAAACAATATGAATGAAGACAAATAATTATATACAAAGATGCAAATTGCAGCAGTGTTTTAAATGGTGCAAAATCTGCAGCACCCACTTTCCAGTAATTGGAGAAAGATTTAATAAATTCTGGGATTTCATCTCTCCCTTCCCCAAAGAGGTTTTCCCTGAAGTACCTCTGTCTCATCCATTTCATTCCTCTGGTTACAACTTCTCAAAGCACTAAGTTTCTTGCTTTTTTAACACTTTACATAATTTGTTATTATGTATTTATTTTTGTGCTTACCTTTTGAATGCCTATCTCACCTATGAGACTGTAAGCTATACAAAGACAGAAGCTCTCTCTGTTTTATTCAATGCTATCTATGGTCCTGAACCTACAATTTCTGGTACAGAATAAGTACCCAAAAATGCGTGGAATAAATGAATGAATGCACAAAACAGAATATTATACTGTCATTAAAACAGTGTATTTATGAAGCACTCTGACGGCATAGGAAATGCCTACAGTATACTAGTGGGGAAAAACCAAACTTAACCTTCAGTGTAATTTCAACTATTAAAAAGCACATTGAGAAAAAAAAAAAAAACACTGGAAGAACATATTTCCTATTAACACTGCTTGGGCACTAAACATGAAAATAAATATTACTTTCTTCTTTGTATATTTCCATATTCAATAATTTTTACAACAGGTATGTATCATTGTTTTAATAAAATAATAAGGAAAACCTGGAGGAAACCGCAAAAGCAGTGGGACAAAGGGAGGATATCTAAGTGCAGAAGATGTCAAGAAGATAGCTTGGGCTAGCCACTGCAGAGCAGGAAGACAGGGCTGGGAAAGGTGGCGGGGACATTCTGTAGGCAAATACGATCTGTTCAGAGTTTCACAACAGATGCAAAAATTGATGTGATCAGTGCAAAACTCTGCCCAAGTGTGGCCCGCAGGCCAGATCCAGAGCACCACCATTAAGTTTTACTAGACCATAGCTGCACCCACTCATACACATATTTATTGCCTTTGGCTGCTTTCAAATCCCAACTGCAGAGGTGAGTAGCTGGGACTGAGACCCTTAAAGTATGACCCCTGAAGCCTAAAATATTTACTGCCTGGCCCTATACAGAAAAAGTTTTCTGAACCAAAGCTCACAGAAAGTACTAGACAAGAGACAAACCTCAAAAAGCCTAGAGTGACATAGAGGAAGGGCACTTGCAGACAGATGAGTTATGACAAATATCTCTACCTGCAGGCAGACGGACATTGCAGACAGGCAGAAAAACAGGAAAAGGTTTCTCTTAAAGAGTGAAGGCATCCATACTTTAGAGTCACCCCCACTTTACATCATCGCTCTTTAAAAGGGCAGCAGGAAGAAGCAGCGACGTTTGATGCGTTACCTGAAGGATCGGAACTGTAGAGGCTGCCGGCTGTGGTGATGGGACCCGGCGGGTGCAGGGCGCTGGCTGAAGACCTCTGGCTGGCGATCAGGATCCGGCTCTTGGCCGACGGCAAACGGGACATGGCCCCCAGCCCCAGCTGGGGCTTCAGCAGCATGGCAGAGCGGTAGAAAGTCGGGGGAACTTCGTAATGCGTATACGCAGGAGAACAGAATTCTTCCTTTCTAGGCTGGTCTGCAACCTGTGAGAAATTATCAGAAGCTCAATGCGAGTGCTTCACACCACAGGATGCTACACAGAGACCCTCTAACCGGCAGTGTTTAACTGCATTGCTGCCCTTCTCCGGACCCGGGGCCTCCAGCTCACCTCTACGTGGGCAACACACCCAGAACATCTTCCAGTTCTAATATTCTGTCAATCTGTATTTCACTGGGAGAAAAGAGTCCTCCCTCTTTTAAATTTCATTATTAAAAAATCATTAGAATTTGTGTAAGCAGCCATTCTATAAACAAATAATGTCAGTGGCGAAACAAAGAACAGAAGTAGCAAACATTTATAAAATTATGGAAGTTTCGTTTTACCTAAGGAGAAAAGGCACAATTTTTATGGTAAGCTAGTGTTAGATGAACTTGATCAATTGATCTTAAGTCTTTGGCTACTTAGGGAATAAAATGTGTATTGTTAATGAGGGGAACGAGGCTATTTGGCAAAATAGAGAAGTTAATGGAAAATGTTTTCAGGCATCTCCTATACATTCGCATAATTAAAAATGAGAGACCGTGAACTGCCTCCTCTGCTTGTTGCCCCTTGGTCAGGTGAGGCTTCGTGAGTGCTGCAATCTCGCTAGAATGCAGTTCCCTAGGGATGTGTGCGCTGCTGGATTCCTAGCTTCCAGAACAGTGTCTAGCACATAATTAGAGCACGATTACATATTTATTACATGAAGAATCATGTTTCCATTCTTTCCTTAATTTATTAACACAACGCTACTGTTACTTTCTCCTATAAGCTTGGATTAGAACACTGCATGTGGGTACCTTTTATAAATGCAAACTTGACTGTTTTCACAAGGCCTATGCATATTGCCACTGCTTCTTCATATTGAAAATGAAATCTATTTCCTTTATGATTTAATAAAAAGCGTCAAAGGCTATGCATGAAAAGATACATTAACTCTGTTCTTGGTCACAATACATTTTACGTGTTAAACTTAAGTCTCCTCAGGAATCCTAAGCATTTAAGAAATAGGGGCTATAAAAGCCTTGATCGGAGCTTTTCAAGAAATAACCCACTAATTTGATACTCTTTCCATGTTGAGATAGATACAAAGTTTTCCTAAAACTGACACTATTGAAACAAAAGATTAGGCCTTTAACGGTTTATCATAATCATGTTGTAAAATATGCCTGATTGCTCTGGCAGATCTGCCAATTCTAGGTTGAGGCCATTGATATTCCTATGAAAGGACATTCTGCACCTGCACCATCTGTCTTTGGCTTTTCTGTTATACTCGTATACCTTCCTTGTTAAAAAATTTTAGTTCTCAATTTTTTATTCCATTGCTCATTGCTTCCAGAAAGTACTCTTACGAAGAAATTAGCATTTCAAACCTACATCTGTCCGGCTTTTAGGACCTACAGCTGCCGATCTCAGTAACTCCTCAGTTCTTTGAAACTGGATCATTGTCACGGGTCAAAAGCCACTGTGATATCACTTGACAGCGACTTTAATAACTAATCTATGCATTTTTAAGCTTCATACTCTTTTCTTTCATCTTTACTGACAGGACAAAAGAGGTAACACTGTGTACCTCTAATCACCTTGAGACCAATGGTTTCTTCTTCTTTCTCTAATGGAGTTTTGGTAGAGAAACAATTTTGAAAGCGCAGCAAACAAAAAAGTCCTTTATTTCAAACAAATTCCTAAAGTCAGTTGAGGCATGCAGACAAATACGTTCCGACCGACTGTCCCTCTTCCCGTTTGCCCGTCCCCGCTCGGGCCATGGGGAGACGGGGCCACCTGCAGAGGCTTTACTTGGGGCCATGGGGAGAGGGATGGGGGCAGGACGTCCCTCAAAGACAACCGCATCCCCTGCCTCCCATCACTCCTCCCTGCTTCCCGCCATCCTTCCCCCAAAACTAACAGGGCTCCCCAATATCCCAGTGAAGCCAATGGAGGGGGAGTGCCCCCCAGCCCTTAACACAGCAAAGCCCGGAGTAAGCTGACGAGCTGGATTCATAAATAGCTTCGAAGCCCCCTCTCGATGCTTTAAACATGTGTGTCTCCACCAATGCAGAAGGCGCTCCCTCTCTGCGAAGCGCGTTTACAATTGAGGTCTCGGCATCCAGGCCAACCTGCAGGGCTCTGTCGATAATGATAACAGAGTCTGAAGGGACTTTGGGTTTTATTTTTAAGACACTCCCATTGTCTTACAAAATATATGGCTTCTGCATTTAAAAATTGTGTCTGTTGCCATTGGTCTGAAATGTGTGGTTTTCTGGGAGCCCAACTGAAGCCAGGCCATGGTGAGCTAGAGGCACACTGGCGGGGGTGGGGGTACTTTCGGATCCCCCTGCTGGAGTCTGAACATGGGAGGGGGACTTGCTGGGTTCCCACAAGTCGCAGCTGTAGGGGTAAATGGCCAGGGCCAGCCTAGTCACACTTCTGATAAAGGTTACCCCAGAAAGTAGCCCAGAGGAAAGGGGTCCGATGATAGCAGAAAATGGATCATGGAGACGGTGCTGGTGTGCGGAGGTGCTGATCCCACCCACCCCACATGTCCCTCCCCACCCCTCAGAATTAGCCACAGAACATCCATATGACCCCATTTCCTTGAGGCTTGGGTGGCTGCTGCAGAATGGAAGATAGAAAATATGCATATAATACAGAAATTGTTCTTGGATACATCAGAAGCAATACAGAAAAGAAGCATACAAAGGAAAAATTTTAAAGGGTCCCAAAGGAAAAACAACAAAAAATAACAGGAATTTTAAATACATCTCCAAATAAGGTTTCCCTCAAGAGTGTGTTTTTGCAGAGAAAAACCTAGGGGGTCTTCATAGAACTTTTGCAGTGACGCTTTAAGAGAGAAGACAGGATTCATTCATTTATTCAATCAACTTCAGTACCTGAAGCCTTGCAGGATCTGCCTGGCAAGGGTCAGCAGGCCACCCAAATCCAGGGTCAGAGTCTGACCCTGCAACTTGGAGGCCCAAGTGGTTGAGATTTGGGAAATTTGAGAAAGACTCACATTAACCAAGCTCAAAGACTGATGTATAAACTCAGAATGGCAATCTGTCTATTTTTAATGAGATACACTGCCCAGGATAAACTCAATGTCCCCCAGCCAGAACATGCTCTTGTTTTGCCACTGTGGAAGAAGCCCACTTAAAATCAGGAGGCTGGGGAGTCCAGCACAGAGAGACTACACCCTCAAATTCTACAGTCCAACTCCAGAGACGTGAATTGGGAAGCCAGTTACAGTCAGAAGTGTGGGATTTGAATGCTAATGTCAGCTTATCAGGGCACCTTCTCCCCAATCACTGCTTGCCTTGCTCAATGTCTGCTGCTAAATCTTTTTCTCTGTGCCAGAGCTGACACAGATCTCCTGTGATCAGCACAATCTTTGAGACATGCCAATGCATTCAATCAAGCTACAGTCCAATCCTGGACTTGGTAGTTCACCTCTAGGGAGCCTTACTATTCTTTTGTTTGAATCCAACACATACAAGAATTTGTAAGTCAGCTCATCATGTGACATTTTTGGAGCACGTATTTGTGCCAAGCCCCGGTCTCAGCCCTGGGAACACAGCTGGGAATAAAAACAACAGTCGCTGCTCTCGTGGAGTTCACGGTCTAGTAGCTACAAACAAAACAAAAAAAGGTACATGTATCAGGTGAAAATAAATGCTAAGAAGAAAAAATCTACAGAAAGAGGTCTCAGCAGGCAGGCAGGGGGCCTCTCCAGGAGGTGACGTGGCACCCAGACCTAAAGGAGGGAGTGAGAGAGCCATTCGGATGTCATGGAGAAGATCCTCCCAGGCAGAGGGGCATGCAAAGGCCCTGGGGCAGGAGGTGCTGGCTTTCCTGAGGAACAGCAGTGAGGCCAGTGAGGCTGGAGCCACGTGATGGGGTGGAGTGGAAGGAGATGAGGTCGGGGAGAGAGAGGGGACAGACTGTGTGCAAACTCGTAAGCCCGTGCTCCAAGGGACCTGGGCAGCCCTGGGGGCCGGGGATAGGCAGATGGGTGACATTATTGGGTGCTTAACAGTCACTCCGGCTGCCATGAGGAGAGTGCTCCGGAGACAAAGGTCATTTCTGAGGCCTGGGAGGACAATTCACCAGAGCATCCGAGTACAAAGGGGCAGGACGGTGTGGTCTGAAACTGCGCGAGCCTGTGTGAAAATCTCAGCCCTGTACTAGTTCTGTGGTTTCAGTGAGTTCCTTGAACCTCTCCGAGTCTGTTTCTTCATCTATATAATGATAAAAGTTGCCAGTCCAGCCTCCAGAGAATTGTGGTAAGGATTAGGGGAGATTTATAAAGGCTACATATTATGTGTGCCCAAGGCACAGTAGGTATTCAAATAAATGTTAGTCGTGATGATTAATTTTACTTCCCAATGAGAGCCCATGCCTAATGGATTATTTTTGGCTCACTCACCATGACTTTCACTTGTATGAATGTGTCCTTCTCCCATTAGGGACATGTCCCCCATCAGAAGATAAAGGCTGACGAATATATTTATTTTGGACCTGACTTATAGAAGACTTATGCTCACTTACTAAACATGGAAGCCAGTTTAGTGCATAGCCATCTAATTTCCTATTTATTACATGGAGAGAAATTTAAGTATCTCCTTAGACAGTGGATCTATCTCATTATGACCAGCAAATCCTTCTTGTCTAAAATGTCCATTTCTCTACAGACCAATCTTCTCTAATCAAAGTATCCATTCTCTACCAATATGTCCATCAAAATCTGCAGTTTGCTTAGAGAGAACATTTTGTTTTCATAATTCATTGACAATACAAAACAAACTTGAGAAGACAGCACGACGATATTCTCTTACCTCCTGCAAAAACTTCTCATTCATCTGACTGAAATGCTGTCCTGGGGGCTTGATTCCAGACACCATCAAGCCAGAACTGAAGACCCTTGGCTTCTGCAAGTCTGGTTTGTACTTCTCATAGAGGTTGGCGGATGGCTTGAGGTCGCCCCCTGCTATCTTCTCCTCTTTGGCAAGAGGCATTCCACATGTGGGCGGGGCATAGGGATGCCCCATTGGAACCAGGGAAGTGTCCACCTGGCCAAGGGCCTGGGGGCTCCTCCTGATGTAGGTGATGATTTTAGGTCTCACGTGCTTGGGCTTGGGCATAATGATGGGCTTGGTTTCTGTCCTTTCCTCTGTTTTTTCAACATGGCCATTCTCTATCCCCTCCTGCAAGGAGGGAGTATCCTTGTAATGTGTGAAGATGGGCTTGGGGATTCCACTGGGGCAGGTGTCCTTGTCAGGCACTTTCGGGGACGTGTTCAACAACTGCACACTGTGGGCAGGAGGTGGGGCAGCCAATGGCTCCAAGCCAACCCCGAATACGCAGAGATCCTGAAAACCACCACTGGCTGTGGGCTGGGGGGTCCCATTGACAGCTGTCTCTGGATGGAGGGGTGCTGGGACATAGTGAAGGGGTTTGGCTCTAACTGGGGTACTCTCCATCTCAGCACTTTCTAGAAGGGTTCTATTTTCAGCAACGGATGGTGACATCTTTTTGCTTTCCCCCGCTCCTGAGCCACTGCTTTGATGGACAAGGGGCTCGGGGATCCCAGTTTTGCTCTCTCCAATCGACGTATCTGAAGCCAGAAACCTAACACTGTCCATATCCCCGCCGCCAAGCAACCTCTTCTTCTCACTGACCTCTAAGAGCTTGCTGTCGGGTGGATTACCAGGAGCGACTGACGCAGGACCATCACCTGGTGAAATGTCGATTGGAGACATTTCACCCAATTTCCCACCTGTGCTTGGTGAAATCTTGTCAGTGGGCTGATTATCAGCAGCAGCCAGGGGAGCAGAGCCCCGCTGGGGGGTGGCCTGAAGAGAATCTTCATCAGACAAGTTAACAATTCTCTTCTCCTCGTCACTACCTCCTCTTCCCGAATCAAGATGGCGAGGACTGCCGTTAGGGAGACGGCTGGCTGCACCAGAGGTTTCCAGGTGTGAGAGAGACTTCGCGGCCTTCCTGCATGGCTCTGGTCTCTCTAGGGATAACACACCATCTCCCATACGACAGCCCGGACATTCTGCCCGGGTCGGCTTTCGTTCCTGCAGAGGCCTGGGTTGAACATGTTTCAGCACCGGCTGGGGCTCCTCCTTCCCCTGAGCTGACTGTGCTTCTGGCTTACTCGGGATTTCCTCAGACGCTGACGTTGAATGCAGAGCAGGCTCTGAGTGTGCAGAAGGGGATGTGCTCTCGTCGCTAACATTCAGGCCGTGTGCCCCCTCCATTTGGGACTCTGAGGGGGTGGTTTCCATGGTTTCTGAGGTAGATGGTTTGGGAAGAAGCACGGTCTTTTCCTCTGAGGTATCGTCAGCCAGATGAACACCTGCCCCTTGAAAGCGGTCTGTCAGCGTTTTCTGGGGTTTCTCGCCCACACCAGAAACTCGGCATGACGCCTCGGTGGGGTCCGGGGATGCCAGCTGCAGGGACTGCTCAGCGGACGCGTCCACTTTAACAGAGAATTCGCTGCTCGCTCTTTCTAAAGGACGCCTTCTTGGCTCCTCGCTGTCCAGGGGCCTCGCCAATTTATCCCTGGGAGTGTGCCGGGTGACCTTGGCACTCCGTTCAGCCAACACCTCCAGGCTGGACTCACTCGCCACGCTCCTCCTGCGTGGCACACATGGTCCGTGAACACTCCAAGGGAGCTGCGGGGGATCTGCACCTCTCCCCGTTGTGTGCTCTGAGCTCGGTTCCCCACAGATAGTGGAAGAAAGTTTAGAATCTTTCTGGCTGGTGGCACTAGCCTGGGATTCCCTCCCAAACCCCTGAAGTTTGTGAAATTCCTTACTGAAATGGGTGATATTTGCCGGCTCACTTGAATTTGCATTTCCAATTTCGTCTGCCAGGCCACCTGTCTTCAGTTCATCCAGAGAGCTAAGCTCCGACATGATTTGATTGGCATTTGTGTCTCCCAGACTTAGGATGCTCTCGTTATTATTTTTTGCTCCATTTTCGTTGTCCTGCAACTGAGAGTAACACGATTTTTTAGGAGCCATCGGAACACTCATTTTCAACCTCCCGGTGGGGGCTGCTTTCCATGCAGTTCTACTCAACAGAAAGGGGCTTCCTTCCAGCTGCAATATGATTAATGGGAAATTCTCAAGCCACTTGTCATCCCCTGACAATGTCACGTGGTGACACTGCTTTAATCATTTTCTGAACAGTTTTAAAACCAAGCATCTTCTTGACATGGAACAAGATGACTTCTCTGTTAGGTTCCTGCTGAATGAGAGCCAATTAGTCCATGGGACCTACAGACAAATAAAAATACAACCATGTTAGATGGACAGACAAGGATTCTCAGGAGAAAAAAAGCATGAGAAATACACAGAGTTATGATCACTTTCACATTATTATTTCACTCATTCGATCAACATATTTCTCAAAAAAACTTTTGGACAGGGCCATATATGGAAAAACTGAATCAAAATGAATAATGCTAGCAATGGATAAATACATATTGAGTTTTAAAAATCTACAAGTTCACATTCATACTAAATTTTAAAAGGGTGGAGAAGGAAAGACTCTACAGAAGATTATCAACTAACAAATACAGAAAAAATGGAAGAATAAGAAAAACTACTTCTGCAACCAAGAAAATAGTAATTGTTTTGGGCAAGGGTCACCAACGGATGCTACAACATTAATGAAAGATTGCTGGGGAACAGGATATTTACAGAGTCTCAAAGTATCACCTCACAGATTCTTTTACTACTTACAAAAGGAAAATAGCTTTACAATGGAGAAACGTGGGGGACACCACCTTCACCAAGTCATGACATTTAACATCAGCACTAACAGAAGCTGACATCATGGGCTCCAAACGTCAGGTCCTTCTCAGCGCCAACGTCATCTATGCAGTATACCTGCCACAAATGTCTAACCAGAATTGAATTGTGAGAAAATTATTAGACAAGTTCAAGCTGATGGGAATTCTACAAAAGAGCTGTCCTAAGTTGTCAAAAACGCCCATGGATGTCTTAATGCCATGTGTGTTCCTTGGATCCTGAATTTTAGAAAGTTAGTAAAGGACAAAATTGGAACAACTGGAGACTTATCTATGAACTGCATATTAGGTAACAATATCGTATCAATGCTAAGTTTCTTGACTACATAATAGTATTCAGATGTTAACCTTGTTCTTGGGAGATGCATGCTTTAGAATGCAGGGGTGACGTGATATCTATAACTGACTCTCAAATGGTTCGGCAAAGGAAAAATGCATGTTTGTGTTTCCATGTATGTAAGTGTGTGAGAGACAAACAGAGAGAGAGAGTGCAGATGTGGCAAAATGTTACCATTGGAAAACACAGGTGAATCATTGTGCAACCTGCAACTCTGCCATAGGCTTGAAATTTTTCAAAATAAAAAGCTGGGGGAAATTCTTCCAGCCTTCAAGTCCTGGTCTGGCTCCTGCAAACCTCTCGAGCCTCACCTGCCTTCTCCCTCTTGCTCTCCAGGCTGCACAGCTCTGGCCTCACTCCTCCCTTCCCTTCCCTCCTCCCTGCCTCGGGGCCGTCACACAGCTCTTCCCTCTGCAGGGACTGTGGAGTCCTCCCCCAGCCTCACCCAACTAACTCCTACTTACTCTTCAATACCGAGCATAAACGCCACCTCCTCCAGGAAGCCTTCCTGACCCACTAGGATGCATTGGGTCCTTCTATGATGAGCTTCATAACACCCTATATTTTCACTTTACAGTCTTAAAAAAAAAAACCTTCAGACATGCTAGACACTGAAAATAAATATTGGTCAGTACCCAACGTATGTATTAGGCTCTTAATATGTATTTGTAGCATAAATGAACAAACAAATGACTGAAAAAATGACAAAATAAATGTTATTTCTGCCTTCGTAGAACCTAAAATCTAATACAGTATTAATGTGCTATTAAAGTAGACTCACAGAATCATGGCCAAAATTTCCATTCAAAGATAACACTGTTGTATCTACCACCGTGAATGCATTTTATTAGGCATTGGGGACTGGAAGTGGGAAAGTTTAGCATTGACAAGATTCTGTCTTGTCCCCAATTTTCCCAATGGGTATTGGAAGCTGACAGCCCCTCCACACCTCCCTCTTCATTCAGACAAACATATACAAGAACATATACGCTACAGGGAAGGGTATGTGATGTTGCTAGTGGAACAGGTTACAGGCTAACCCACTTGTTTTCCCTGCTCCATTGTTTAATATGTTACTTGATGTATTCAAAAGAATATATATACAAATATCCATATACATATTCTTCCATATATATTCATATATTCACACACACATTATAAAGCAAAACAATATAATGAACACATGAGAACCTGCCATCCTACCTAAGCAATGAAAGATTACCAATATCTTGCCCCCATGATCCTCTCCATCCCGGCTACAGACCTTCCCAACGTAATATTTCACAACCTACCAAGGGCATCCCTAAAAAAAATCAGTTGAGAGCATGCATTTTTTACATGAAAGAGATCATTTCATAAAGCCTTGTGGTTTTTTAATGATCATGCATTTTTCTTTTTTTAATTATCATGCAAAAGCTTGTTTTTAAAGTCCATTTCTTTTTCTTTTTGATCGCCCCTCCCCCTCCTCCCAAGACACGTGAACATCCTTGTCTATGCTTTCCCCCATTCCAGTATTATCCTACCCAAATTACAAATGCACTGTAAACATGCATGGGCGCTTTCTAGTCCCTGCCATACAGCTTTCCTTCCCTTCCCGTGTTTCACGCACTGTTCTCATCCTCCCCCTCTCTCCACTCCTGTCTCCTATTCTTTTTTCCCTTCTCTTTCTCCTCCTCCCAGACCCGTCTCCAGGGGCACCCCCAGGTCCCCCTAGCACCCCCAGGCCTAACCACAGCACCAGGAGCCTGGTCCCAGCTGTGGCTGCCTAATGCAGAGGGCATTCTCGATGAAACTTATTTCTTTATTCAATTTTAAGTGTTTCCCTTGAAAATACACATGCCCTCTGGGCACAAAGACAAGAAAGAAGCACAAACAAAACAAAAAAACAAAAAAACAGAGCCAGTGGCAAGCACATAAGCAAATCAATAAGACAGCAATAAACAAATATTGTACCCTCATGGGTCACTAAACCGGTACCCCAGCAGGGCAAGGAGAGCAAGAAATTCCACAAATATGGGCCATCCACAGAAAGTCAGCTTCTCTAATTCTCTGTAGGCAGAATTACAAGCACAAAGCCAAGAGTTCTTTTGGTTTGAATTGTAGAGCTGGAAAAAGAAAAAAAATGAACTCTTCTCAGTCACGAAGAACGACGACAAGAGCATTATAAAGCACAATCCACAATGTGATTGAAAGAAAGTGACAAACAGGTGTAAAATCAATATCTTTCCATAAAGAGATGTTTTTTAACTTTACAGAATTATATCAGAGATGTTCTTTTTGTCAGCCAACCAACAGCTGTTACAACTTGGCAAGGGGGTGGAAAGCTCGGCGCTCCTAAGTGCCAGGAATCACACTCAACACTTAGACATATTTTGCTATTTACTATTTGTGGCAGCCTCCCGAGGTAGACCACGACAACCCCGCACTTTTATTTCCCAGTAAGGGAATGAAAGCACAGAGGGTGACATTCCCAAGGTCACACAACTAAGAGGTGGTAGAGCAGGGACAAAGATAGAAAGTAAAAACCATGCAGAAAGTGGAAACCAAAGAAAGAAAAACTGTCATTGGGTGAAATCATGCAGCTCACACAGGAAGAAAAAAAGAATAAAGTGCTGTCATAAAACAAGAACAGAAAAGCAAAAGCAAAAAAAAAAAGGAAAAAGAGAGAAAGCTAAAATGAAATCTGAAAAGTAATTTTAGAAATCTGCTTCAATTCCATAAGGCAAAATTACAGACGGAGATGCCATCCCCTGCTTCATTCCCCAGTGCCCTGCTTCACACCTGCTCCCCAAAGCTCTACCATCTGGCCAGAAGACAATCATCAAGTCAATACCAACAAGAATTTTTCTGGATCTAGATTTTGCTACTCAGTTCTCTACTAAGGAAAACATTTTTCCCAAATATAAAACATGATCATAAGAATTCAGACTCATAATACAGGATTTTACGTAACTTTTAAAATATGCAAATATATCAATCAACTGAATTACCCCCCCCACCTTTATGTACGTTTTCCTTAGGTGAGGTATGTAGTTTTCATGTGCTTCAGATCCATGATTATAAAAAAGTTATAAGATAAATATTATTTTATCTTGAAAGAAATCCATTGATTAAATTCCAGGTTCAAAAGGAATGTAATGATCTTCTAGGCTCATAACCTATTTGCTGCTTAAATTGCCAGGACAATAGTGTTCCAAGGAATCTCCTGGATAGCTTGAACACTCTAGAGCAGGAAGCTCACCACCTCCAGGCAGCCCTCCCAGCCTGTGCCCTGAGCCACAACCTATCCTGGGCTGAGCTCTGTCTCCTTAGAGTGGAACAATGTAGTCCTTCCTCCACTGGACAACCTTTCAGGGATTTGTAAAGAGGTGTTATGCCCCCTTCCTGCCCAAAACCTATTCTGATCTTTGTCAGAGAATCAGATTCTGGCAACTATTTGAGAAGTGTTCGAAAACTCTCAGCATCTAAGGAGCTCTCGTTTATGTGCACAAACCAGGGAACACAAAATGCCTCTTCGATGTGGTGCTCAGAGCTGAACACAATACGTGAGGCCTACTGACATCACCCCGAGGCCAGTGGAAAAGTACTTCCATTCCTTTAGTTAAACCGCCAACCACACAATCTCAGGGAATAACCTTTCATGGACATATAAATCCCCCTGTTAATTCCTGATCATCAATTAAAATGCCAAAGTACCATATAAGTTACTGCTAAATGACACCATCTCAATTCTGAACACTGGACACTGGCTTTTTGCACCCATAGGCAGGACCATAAAAACATACCTCTTCAACTTCATCGTGCTGCTCTTGGTCCACTGTCCTATTCTGTTTAAAACCTTTTTGTGCCCACCCTTACTTTTTCATCCAAAATCCATGCGACTCATTCTGTTTTCACATCATCTTTGAAGAGGTAGGCGTGCTTTCCATATTGTTATTTAAGTCACAGACACCAAGGCTGGCAGAAAAGGGAAGTGGCCAAAGCGACAGCACCTGGGGCCACAAGAGATGTCACTCTACAGCCACCCTCATCTGTTCATCGGCACCCTCTCTGCACTCCCAGATGGTCACACATCTGCCTACGAGCCCCGCACCCAAGCCACATCCCCACTGTCCACAAGAACATCCCAAGAGAATAACGCATCAAATGTGCTGCTGAAACACAAATAATTATAACATTGCCTCTCTACCAAAAGAAAATGAAAATGAAGAAAGGAAATAAAATGAGGTTGACCTACTATGACCTGCATTCTCCTAAGGACCACTGTTTATTTTTCTCAGTACTCATAAATCAACTATTACAAATGCCTTTTTTTCCTTAAGCTCTTTATCTTGAAATAATTTCAAACTTATGAAAAATATACAGAGAACTCCAACATATACCCAAATACCTAGATCCACCAATTTTAACATTTTATCACACGGCTGTATCATTCTATCCACTTAACCTTCCATCTATCTGTCTATCTTCTAAACATTTGAAAGTAGATTGTATACATCATGCTTCTTGAACACTTAATACTTCCATGTACATTTCCTTGGAACAAGGATATTTACTTCTGTAAACACTTTAAGTACAATTATCAAGTTCAAGAACATTGACACAAAGCTTACAACCTATATTCCAATTTTTTTCATGTATCCTAATAATGAACTTTTTGGATTTTATCCCCTTCATTATCAGTTCCAGTCCAGGATTGTGTACTGCATTTCATTGTCATTTTCTCTTTAGTTGCTCTTTTTTTTTTTAACTGTAGAAACATATACATAACATAAGCTTTCCCATCTCAACCACTCCCAAGTATGCCAATTGGTGGGATTAATCACATTCACCCTCACCACCATCTGTTACCAGAACTTTCCCATCACCACAAACAGAAACTCTGCACCCATCACGCATTAAATCTTCATGACCCCTGCCCCCATATCTTGGCAATGCTTTTCAAAACCCAACATGAGCTCAACATCAGGGTCACTGGTATGTAGTTCGAGGACTGCACCCTCCCTCTGCTAAAAAGCAAGATTGGCTTTGCCCAACTTTCATATTCAGGCATGTTTCCAGCTCTTCCCAGTTCACATTTCCTGATGATAGTTTAACCATCTCACCTATAACTTTTTCAGTTCAAAGCATGTACATTTCTAAATCATGATACAGAGTGATAGCATTTCAAAGCTCATATGCAATCTCTTTATTCATTTTAGGCTTAAATTTCCTGTTATCCATATTTGTTCTGTTCAATACAGATGAAGATCTTTCTCCTAGGTAAAGACAAATTTGGTAGTTACCCCATGTCTGTGCCATCATTAACATGACTATGGGAAACTGAATCACACCCCCCACAAAAGGCATGTGCAGGTCCCAGTCCCTGGTCCTTAGGTGTCAACTCATTTGTAAATAGGATCTTTGAAGATGTTATGAGATAAGGTGGGCCCAAACTATATGAAGATGGACCCTAATCCAATATGGCCGAAGTCTTTACAAGCAAAGGAAATTGGACACAGGAGAAAAATCCAAGGGAAAAGGATGGAGCCAGAAGTCAAGGGAGCCTGGAGGAGAAAGGAGAAGACATCACCATATGCTTTGATTGCCACAAGACAGAAAAACCAAGGACCAAGAATCACCAGCAGCCAGCCCCAGAACACCAGTCTTCAGGAAGAAAGCATCACCTTGCTGATGCCTCAGTTTTGGACTTCTAGGTTCAAACTTGTGAGCCAACAAATACCCATTGTTTAAACCAACCTACTGTACAGTGTTTGTTTTAGCAGGTAAAACAATGACCTTGAGTTACCTGGACAGGCAAAAGCCAAATTTCGCAGGTTGACATTTGAGGTCTGAAGAGTGCTGGGCCCATATATGTTTCCAGACTTAATTCCCTTTATCCTTCTACTTAAAATACACCTGCCCTATAAAACTGTCCTCCTTCCTTCTGAGAGTCACGTTCCAGATCAAATGTCTCCTCCTCCATGAAGTCTTTCCTAAATTCTCTCCACTCTCTACCCCCCAAAAAGGTGGAGGAGAAGCTAGTTATTATCTTTCCATGTCCTGAATATCCCTCTAGATCTTTCCTTTTGACACTGTCATACTATATTACAGGTATATTCACATTATTATATTATAGATAAGTGTGTCTTTTTATCACAGTAATGCATCTTATTTTCATTAGAGTTATGTGTGTCTTATTCCCCTGATAAGACTTATATAAGCTCTCTAGGTTGAAGGTTAACAGCTCAAATACTTCCATTTCCCTAATGGTGTCTGGGACAGCACTTTCCACACAGTAGGCACTTTGGGATGAAGTATCTCATTCCAACTTGACCTCAGAAAGGTGAATTTTACACTACTTACACCACAGCATGGGCTATTTTTTTTTCAAACTTTAAGAAGGAGACTATTAAGTCACTCTTCCCAATTGGATAACTGGTTAGGCACCTTCCTCGCCCAGGAGGGCTGTATCAGAATATCTAGGAGAAAACGTACGAAAAATATATTCTCATCATCACTGTTTCATTAATATTTGCCATGACTTTTAATTTATTTATAAAATAAATAAAGGATGTTTTTGAGATTTTTATGTCACCAAAGAAAAAGACTGTGTTTAAAAAGATTCAGAATACTGTTGTACAACCTTCCTTGGCTGCCAGGTCTGCGGTGTCATTGCTTTATCAATTGTGAATTTTCACATATACATTCAAACACTTTGCCTCTGAACGTAAATGCAATTCCATCTGACTTAAAACTTATTTGCCAAAGAAGTTCCATCTGCAGCTCCTGCCATACAATAAATTATCCTTCAGAACATTAGGATAGATAAAAATGTATAAGATGTGAAACAAAAATTTAACAGAAAGTATAATGATGCAAACAAACAAACAAACAAACAAAAAAATCCCAGCTTTCAAATTTTGGTTGACATTTTCACTGCTCATATATTGGAAGTCTATAATGTTCCACTACATTTAATAACATGATTTTACATGAAGTTGCATGCCAATACCTGCATATAAGTTAATTTCTTCATCTGCTTTAGAAAGTTTCATGGTAGTCATTACTCTGTGTGTTCTGCAATTGGAATTATCTAGGGATAGTGGGGTTCTTGGTCCTTTTTCAAAACATAGTATATTTTTATTCTCAAAAGGCACAATTACAGGCAGCTAAAACTTGATGCTTTTCAGAACTAATGAACATTACAAGTTCAGTTTCACCACCATATGATTAAAATTTGAATTATTGCTTGGAGGATGGTGAAATTATATTCAGGAGCTCTGTAGCTATCCGTGGTGCTGAATTCTGAAACAGCACACCAAATAATGTGAATTTTAACAACTCTCTGGAACCTATTTTTCTCTCCTTACCTTTTGTACATAACATGGATAACACACAAAATTTTATTCTAACATATAGACAGGACTCTGTTCAGGATGAATATATTCTCTTTTTTTGAGATAACAGAGGCTATTTTATTTTATTTTACCCAGAGTAGAAAGATCGAAGAAAAATAACATATGCATACATGGATGCTGCTATTTCTCTTCTTATAAAGGGCCTGGAAAAGAGGTAAGTAACTTGATTTTTTCATAGGTTACTCCAATCTGATATTTAAGCAAAATATCATGTTTTTTGTCAAGTCTTACATGATAAGATGCTGCATGTTTCTCCAAAAGAAGCTTCATTTGCATTTGCCAACAAAATGCATCTTCAGGGTTTTCCCCTTTAAAAAACAAATCCCTTTCTCTGGACAGAATTTACCCAAAAAAATATGGGGTATTCATTCCATGCCTAATATGCTGAATGTATTTTGTTTGGATGATTTTTTTTCAAAGTGTAAATACTTGTACTGCCAATCATAAAAGAAATGAATTCTCAATTGTACATAAAGAAACTAAAAATATACCAAAATACACATACATACCAAGAAATAGAGTTTGACTAGACTTTTTTTTAAATATTCACGGCATGAGTTCAATAACCTCATTTTTTCACTTTGCATGTCATTTGCATTTTGCCATACAAATACATGTAGCAAACACTTTATCAATTATAATGGACCTTGTACCATAATTTACTCATGAATCCCCTACTGTCAGCCTTTCCATTGTTTTCAGCTTTTGACTTTTCAAATAATTTTTCAGAGAAAATAACTGAATGCACACCTTTATCTCTTATTTCCTTCAGATATATTCCTAAACATAGTATCACTGTATAAATAGGCATGCACATTTGCATTTTAATATTGGACTATAAGCTCCAGGAGGGGTTTTGTTTTGTTTACAGGTGTATCTCCAGTGCCTGACTTATATGACAAGGCCAGTGTTTTAGTTTCCTGGCTGCTTGAGCAAATACCACAAAATGGGTTGGCTTAAACAATGGGAATTTTTTTTGCTCACAATTTTGAGACCAGAAAAATGTCCAAATCAAGGCATCATCAAGGCAATGCTTTTCCCCCAAAGACCGTGGTGTTCTGGGGCCAGCTGCCAGCGATCCTTGGCTCCTCTGTCACATGCAAGGCACATGGTGGCATCTGCTGGTCTCTCCCTTCTCTTCCAGCTTCCCTTCAGCTTCTTGCTTCCTGTGGCTTTCTCTCCCAGTGTCTGAATTCATTCTGCTTATAAAGGACTCCAGTGATAGGATTAAGACACAGCCTAACAAAGGTGGGTCACAACTTAACTGAAGTAACCTCATCAAAAGGTCCTACTTGCAATAGGACCATTCCCACAGGAATGGATTAAGTTTAAGAACATATTTTTCTGCAGTACATACAGCTCCAAATCACCACAGCCTGACACATAATGTTGTATAAATATACACACTGCCCTCAAGAAAAAAATATACTAATCTTCATTCTCTCCCTTGATTTCCCCATTTTCTGTTCCATCTCTACCCTCCCAAAGTGTTTCATAACTAAAATGACCATATAACTTATCATTAAATTCCTTTTTCATTACTCAGGAATTTTTCCATTTTTTAAATTAAATACAATTTATATACAGTAAAATTCACCTTCTTTATTGTACAGCTCTGCAAGTTTTGGTAAACACATACAGTCTTATGACCATCACCCTCACAATCACGGTACAGGACAATTCTATGACCTCAAAAAGTTTTCCCTAAGCCTTTCTCTATCAACTCTTCTCCAGACTTTGGTAAGCTGTGATCTAATTTCTGTTCCTACCATTTTGCTTTTTCCCAGAATGTCATCTGAATGCAATTATACAGCGAGTAGCCTTTTCCAGCTCCCTTCACTTCTCATGGTGCATCTGAAACTCCTCCATGTTGTTGAGCCTTTCAGTAGTTCATTCCTCTCTATTGCTGAATAGGAGTCCATCATATGGCCCACCATTTGTTTATCCTTGTTGAGGGACAGTTGGGTTGCTTCCAGTTTTTAGCAATTATGGATAAAGCTGCTATAAACATTCATTTCCAAGTTTTTGTGTGAAACTGGAGCACTTTAGAGAAAGCTCAAAAATGCTAAACCGGATGGAATGCCACGACATCAGATGTCAAGTGACCGACATCAGATGTCAAGCGGCTGTATGGCCGCCCTATTCAGGTCACATTTCTTACTATCAGCAATTATCTGATTCTTGCCCTTATTTGCCTATTTGCTGTCTGCATCACCTCACTCATAGATAAGCTCCAGTGTAGCAGGAACCTTTTCTGTTTTGTTGACCATTCTATCCTCAAGCCTAGAACAGCACACGGTAGGTATTCAATAGCATTATTTTGTTGAGTTCATGTGACACTAGAAATTAATTTTCATCAACGCTTAAATAGCATTTACCACTACCAGGCATTGCTTTCAGTGCTTAATTACATTTAATCTTCCAGCAATCCCATAGATATTCATTATTACTAGTAGTAGTAGTAGTAGTATATTTTACTGACAAGGAAACTAATGCAAAGGTTAAATAACTTTTGAAACTAAGTGCTAGAGCTGGGGTTTAAACCCAGAGTCCATGCTCTTAAACCAATATGCTATGCATCAGATGTATTATCTGTCTCTTGACAGATCAAGATTGTATATATGTTACTGGAATAAAATTTAAAAAAGAAAACATAGGACTGTACAACACAGTGAACCCTATTTTAAATGATACACTATAGTTATAGTACAATTATAAAAAGTGTTCTTTAATGAATTGTAAAAAAGGCACCACATTAATACAAGGTGTTAATAATAGGGTGATATACGGAAACTCTGTATTTTATGCATGATTTTTCTGTAACCCTACAGCTTATCTAAAAAAAATTTTTTTAATAAATTTTAAAATATTTTTCTTTCATTTTACTTCCAGTAAGGTGATATATTTCATGTGATTTTTAGCTATTTGTATCTCTCCTTTCAAACTGCATATCTCTGAAGTAAATTTTTTTCACTATTATTTTTAACAGGAAACATGGGAGACAAATGATTTTTAAATTTCAGATTTTACCAAGAGAAACTGAGCTATGAGACTTTTAAGGATTTGCTTCAGGGAACTTGGACCAGACAAAAGACCTCTTGTCTACCGCCCACCTCACACCACCAAGGCCCAGTTATCCCCTAGTCTTCCCCACCTGAGTTCTTGATACCAGAACTCATCGCCAAAGGTGGAAATCTAGAAAGCACACTTGACTCTTCCTTTTAACTTGCACCCAACCCCGCAGCAAGGGCTATCGGGCAGACTTCCCAAGTTCATCCCCAGTCTGTCCACCTTCTCCATCTCTATCAGCACCATCATCTCGCGTGGGAGCCCCTTACCGCAGTCAGGACAGCATCTCCTGGCTGCCAGGGCCTCTGGCTACAAACCCTCCAGCAGTGACCTCACCCTGCCCCTTACCCCTGGTGCACCCCCTGCCTTCTGAATGCCCCCCAACTGTCCCCCTCCCCTCACTCTATGCTCTGGCCTCCCAGGCCTCCCACGTAGCTTCCTTCCCACCCAGAGCCTTAGGTGTGGCCATTTTTGCCACTTCGAGTGCCCCAGGCCTGGCTCACCTCTCAGCTGGCTCCTTCTCATGTATCAGGTCTCAGTAAATGTCCCTCCCCAAAGAGACTTTCCTTGATGAGTCATTCTCTGTCCCCAATCACAGCACCTGATTACTTCTCTCACAGCTTTTTGCCAGCTACACTAGTGTGGGCTTATTTATCCATTGTCCTCTTCTCCCAGTGGGTGGGCTCCATGAAGATAAGGGCTGTGGAAGTTCCATTTGCCCCATCTCCAGGGAAAGGAGCCAGCTCATTGTAGGCAGACAATAAATATTTGGTGAATGAGTCAACATGGTGGCATAATTGAGTTTTTCCTGATTACTTAGCTGTCTGGTTTATAATGCTTTGCTGGGATATGTTAATCTCAGAATCACTGAAGGTTAGAGGTGGAAAAGAGCTGACATATTAATTATTTCAACCCTCTTGTTTCATAAGGGAGGAAACTGCTGCCTAAAGCAGCTGCAGGATTCACTCCAAGTCCCGGTTAGGACCTCAGAGCAGGGCCAGGCCAGGCTCCTCGCCTCCTGCCTAGTGCTCAACCCCACCCACCACCCTCCCAGGAACAAGCCTTCACACATTAGGAGGGTAAGAGAAACAAGGCGACTTGGGGATGGACTTCAAAAGGGCTCTGAAGATGGCCCTAATTTACTGACTATCAATCTATAAAAAACAGTACAAGGAACAACAGGAAATAAAAAAATAAATAAAACAGGGGTCCTACATGATAGGATATAACATATACAGAACCAACAACCAAGATAGTAAAAGCAAGGCAGGGTGCCATAAAATACTGGGTTACACAGAAATACTACACAACCACACGAATGGCAGGGAGGAGGCAGGAATTCCAGTTGAGAGGCTGTGAAAGGAGAACTTTACCCAACTTGCAATTTATGGGTAGGCTATTTCAGACACCAAACCTCATCCACAGATAACTTTTTAACATGCAGAAAGTTTTACCAGCACTCAAGCTGCACCTGACACTCACAAACATCAGCAGAGCTGCCCCACGCAAGGCCTGGGTACCAGATTCGCAGGGGTGCTGGAGTCCTGCATCTCTCCTTGTTCCCCCAGCTGCCCACGCCCTTACGCTCTCGTCACCTGCTACTACCCCAGTGGCGAGGTGCGAAGGAAAAGAAGAAACTCCAATCCATCAAGCACTGCTTACTCTATAAAGGATTTCATGAGGGAAGAGAGAAAAAAAACAGCTAAAATGAGGTGTGGGGATTATCTATAGATTTCAATTATCTTTGCAATCCCTTTCTGCTTCCCAGAAAAACTGGGAATCATCTGTGCTAGAGAAGGGAGAAAATTTTTTCATCTACTCTACAAGATTGGCAGTTTCAAAGGGTAGCAAGGACAACTGTATTTGACTATCTCAAAAGTTGGTAAGTTTTATGCCATTACTTCATGAGACAAGGTGAAAAGGCTAACGTATTAAAGACAATATGCTATCTACAAAATACTAGCTAAGATCCAAACTGTTCCAATAACATTATTATGTGCTTATGTTTATTAGCAAGAGACTAAAAAGAGAGACAGGGGACTTCAAGTCTAGATAAAAGAAAACACTTTTTGGTTTCCAGAAAAGGAAAGTATTTGCATACAGGAGTTCTACCAGGCTGAATCAGGCCAAGAGACAAGGTTTTGGTTTTGTGTTGTTCGAAGAGTAGGCTGCAGTTTTTCAAAAACTGAATTCAAATCTGTTTGCAGGGCACCCTCTTTCCCCTCCTCCAGGGGCTGGCTGGCCTAGGAATTTAGACCTGCTTGCTTGGCTTCCGATACCACTTGCCCTCACTTGAAGGCCATTGAGGTTGGGCCCAGTCTTTGAGATTGAGAGCTTCTCCTGATCATTCACCTGCCAGAGCGTAAATATAATATTTGCCTATTTCACTGATGTGTTCCCTTCCTTGTTTCTACCACCAGTGCTATTGCCCGATCCCTGTAGATGGGCTGGACTGGAGCAGCCCCAGGAGATTCCCATCAGGCCCTCTGAGCAGGTGGGAAGGGAGGCTGATTCCCTGGGGCTGGGCACAGCAGGCTGGCTCAGTGCAGGCTGAGAGGACATCACGGGTGCGTTCTCAAACTCCCCTGCTGGGCCCCCCACACCCTGGCTTCTTAAAGAAGGCCGGCTTCAAATCAGTGGGCAGATTGGAGCTGCAGACATCTGATGCTCCTCACGCATCAGGCCTGAGCGATTGGGCCTCTATCTTTAAGACAGAGGTTTACCATCCATACCACAACTGCAGGTTATAGATCTCAGGGATTACTTGCAATATGAAAGGGAGAAAGAAATCTTCCCTAACATCATCAGGATAAAGTGAGGACCACCTACAGCTCAAAAGCCTGCACCCTGTCGCTATGAATGGGACTTTTTCAATTTTTTTTTTTCCCCAGAAGGTGAATTTCTTTTATCTTTTATCAGAAGCACATATCTTTTCTTCTGTCAAATAAACTAGTAATCTAGAAGGATGGAGCTAAATATTTAATACCAGGAAGCACAGGAAGCAGCCTAGCAGGAAAAAAAAAAAAAACAAAAAAAAAAAACAGAAGAAGAAGAAGAAGAAGAAAGAAAGAAAAGAAAACAAAGCAAATAAACTGAACAGGTGCATGCAAAACCACCAGCTAAATGGAAAGGATACACTTTCACATCCCAGGGCCTTTCAACAAGTCTATGTATTTTCATTGGCTCTATTACATAATGAACAACGCATTTTGAATCATTGTGCCTGGAATGTCTTTATCTCTAAGGCAGAGATAAGGAAATTAGGATAAATAGAAAAGGAAAAATATACTGCTTAGTTAGGAACCAACTTGGCCTAGAAAGATGCAAGAAAAATAAATGACATACACTAGACAGAATGACTGGTTTGTCTATCCAATTGAAATATACCGATAATACTGTTTTAGTTAACTTGTAAGAATTCTCTAGTATTTTCCCAAAACCTAAAGAAAAACAGTAAAAACACCTATATTCCCAACAAAACCTAAGAATGGTTTTCTAACAAATGACATGCTGATGTGCTGCTACATAGCATCCAACCTATAATCCCAGGATGGAAAACTGGCACGCTGGCATTTTGGGGACAGAGCCTGGGCTTCATACATCCTGATGACCAAAACACACAACTTCTGTAAGCAAGAAAAATCAAACATTTCCCGAAAGCCCAAACCTGAATACATTTGAATTTTAATGGGCACGTTTTAAATATTTAAAATCACATTTTAGAAATTCACTGTGAAATAACATGAGACACTCTAACACATCCATTTTAATCAAAGACTCTCAAAGAAATGCTGTAGGTCTCATGCCTTTTATTTTCTATATAAAATAGCTGGAAAAAGAATTGTGCAATTTTATTCAGAGCGTCACAATCACAGCCTCTTATCTGCAGGCCCTGTGTGCACGTGCTTTAGGCATGGACAGGGTCCGTCCTTTCAAGTCCGTCTGTCAGGAGCTAAATGCTACCTCTGCTTTCCCAGCATGTGGTCCTGGCAGCTTCCCCGGTGACTGCTCCTTGGAGCCGGGGTGGCTCTCCCAGGGTTATGCTGCCACCCCCCACCCCCGCCTGCTGGGACCAGCACATGTCCTGGCCTCCCAAGGGCACGCACAGACAAACGAGGGGGACAGCTCTGAAAGGGAGGTGGAGACAGGAGTCCAGGATGGCCCGGCTCTCTTTGGGGGCACCGCTGGGTGCCCGTGGGTGCCACGATGACAGTGACTACCTACCCAAGCAGGAGAGCAGAGGCTGTCTACCAGGCAGGCAGCTTACGGCAGAGGCCCGAGAGCTGGTGGGCACGGCCTTTCCAACAGGAACCCCAGGTGGCAACAGCCTCAGAGGGTGTCTGAAAAGACAGAGAGGAGTAGGAACCCCACACAACACGTCCCCCCTTCAGTGTAAAAAGAACAAAGCAACACTGGACAAATGGTGCCAATTCTCCCTTCCCCACCAAAACCCAGAGTTCTGTTCAAGGAGGCCAAATGAGAAAAAGAGAAAAGAAAAAGGGAAGGAAAGCCATAGGCCATTCAAGTAGAAAAATAATCAATTTAGGAAAGAGGAAAATGATAAGCAGCGATTTACTAGTTCTTTGCTTAGAATTCCGAGTGTGTGTGTGTGTGTGGGTGGGTGTGGGTGTGGGTGTGTGTGAATACTGTATGGCTTTTCATCCTCCATCCTCTCAATGCCTAAAACACAAGGGCACACATCACGTAACACAACAGCCCCCCAACTGATGTGCACAACCTTCTCCCCCAGCTTCCAATCAGCTTTTCACTGCCTCATTCTTAAATATGAATGAACAGCTAACAATTACCAAACATGCAAGACAGGCCTCAAATGAAAAACCGAAAAACAAGACAAGGCACAACAAATAGAGAAAAAATGAAATTTTTTCTAATTAATGTTTTAATTTACATATAATAGAATCCCCTTTTTAATGTACAGTTCTGTGTGTTTTGATGGGTGTACAAAGTCATGAATCACCACCACAACCAAGATATATAATAGCTGTGTCACCCCAAAAGCTTCTCTTTTGCTTCCCCTTTGTAAACAACCTCTCCCCTCAACTACCCACTGGCAAGTGCTGACCTGTCCTAATATCACATAAACAGAATTATACAGTATGCAATCTTTTGAGTCTGGTTTCTTTCACTTAGTATTTTGTATTCTAGATTCATCCACATTATTGTACCTATCAATAGTTCTTTCCCTTTTATTGCTGAGTAGCATTCCACTGTATGGACAGCCACAGTTTGTTTATCCATTCACCAGTTGAAGGGCAAATGAAAACATTTTCAATGTCTAACTCATTCCATCAGAGATATTGCAGAGTTCATAAAACAAGGATAGACTGCTATAGAGAAGAACAGTCAGAAAGTAAATAAGAACTAAGAGAAATGTAAAATATAATAATTAAGATGTAGAAATTAATAGATGTTTCTAAAGATAAAGTCTAGGAAATCTCTAGCGCAGAACCATAAAAAGGGAAAAACTAACAGAGAAAAGATCAAGTAATTACAGGATCAATCCAGAAGGCCTAAATTCTATACCAAGGCAGGAGGGAGAAGCCCAGAGAAAACAAAGAGAGAAAACTGCCCCAAAAAAATCAAGGCAAGAAAACTCTCAACACTGAAGAACTGAAGTCTCCAGATTAAAAGGGCCTGCCCAAAGGCCCAGAAAATAAAAACTGGCATATTGTAAGGCAAAGCATTGTGCAGTTTCAGTGCCCTAGGAATACAGAGAAGGTCCTAACTCTTCCAGTGAGATAAAACAGAAAACACAAATAGCACTGACAACAGTAATAAACATTTGAAGTCAGAGTATTTGAAGTCAGTGCCAAAATTCTAAGAAACAATGATTCTCACCTAGAATTCTTTATCTTGCTAAACTATCAAATCAAATGTGAGAACAGAATGAACTCATTTTCAAACATGCCACAATTCAAATATACACCTCTAAAGAATATACTTCTGCAAAATGAACATGGAAGTCAACAAAGAAGGCAAGTAGCAAGGACAGGTGGACCAATGGAAAACCCAAAGAACGCGTGTGCCCAGGCAAGGGATGGACCAGCTCAGACTGAAGCAGAAGAACAAAAGGCTGTGGGAGGGAGATGGAGTGAGAAAAACACAACTGCTGGCCCTGAGGTGTTGGAATACTTTGTGTTGTGTTGCAGGTCCCCTGGAGCCCTCAAGTTTGTCCCAATGATCAGGGAGGCTGTTTCTTTGTTTCTCTAAGAACACAGGGTCCCTCTGCAGAGGCGCCCCTGCAGGCGGTCCTTCCCACGGTAGGGGGAAGGGAGACTGGCTTAGCTTGGCCAGGGATTACTGAATCAAGAGGCATCAGGACAAAATCGGAATTCAGTCATCATGGAAGGAGAGGGAATGAGTGTTGGGTATCAATAAGCAGTATCTGCTCTGTGTGACATTCACTAATCTTACGAGAAAAAACTTTTTTTAAAAGTTGCATGAAAAAGTAGTGAATTACTATGGTATACTAACTAATGGGGTCATCATTAAATTATGTTTAACAGTCATATAATTAAATATTTACTGCTAATTTACCCAAATTTCGGAAGGACAAGGAAAAGGAAACAGTAGGATTTGCAATAAGAGGGCTGAATTCACCACCACAGGGACAAAAAACAATTGAGAATGTCCAAAGTTGATTCAAAAAACAAGCAATAGAAGCAGACAATACTCTTAGACTGTTAGAGGCAGATTTCAGAAGAAACAGCAACATGATTTGACATCAGTAGCTTCTGAAGAGCAGGACTTGAAATGTGGAAGGGTGGACAGAGGGCTGGAATTTCTTGTCATAAGCTTCATAGTACTATTTATAAAATAAAAGTTAAAATTTTAAACCCACCGTTTTCATATGGAACAGTTCATCGAAACTGAAGCAAAGTGAGATGTAAATAAACTTAATGAAGCACTAAAGCTACATTACGAAACTCATTACACAGATCTACACAGTGACTTTTCAGTTTAAACTTAAATTTAAAATTTAAGGATCTGTAAAAATTATATTATGGATATTTGAGCACAATTGTTTAAAAAAGCAAACAGTAAGTTTTCTGAGGGGATCACCAAATGCCGGGAAACTCAACAGACAGGATGTCCTCGCTGAAGCGACAGGCCCCTGACTCTGAAACAGAATCAGCAGCAAGAGACTCAAGAGAATTTCAGACAAGAGCAGACCCCTCTCTCTCCAGGGCCTGAGCAGGTGAACAGAGACACATTCACTTCCATCCCTGAGCTCAACCAAAGCAGGATTTTGAAGAAATGCAGAGCTAGCGTCACAATTTCAGAAGAGATTTGCTGATTTTGACAAGTAGGAATCAAAGGCTAAGATTTCTCAGCTGCCCGTGGAGTGGAAACCTGAGAATATTTCCAAATCACCCAGGAGGTTCTATCGGGGCAGGCAGCAAAATGTTGCTACAGAGGAAACACAGTCCCCCTGTGTCAATACTAAAGAGATAAAAGCACATCACAAACACCAAGCGGGGACAAGGGAAGTATTCCAGTAATGAAGGAGGTGTGGCACCCTCAGCTTTGAATGAAAGTCTGTCACCCTCTGGCTGTGTGGCAAATCACTAATACCATCCTGTTTCCTTATCTGCACTTTAATGCAGCTTAAATTAGTGGCTGGTGGGGTTGTTATGAAGAACAGAAACCATTAATACACGGTGGATAGTAAATAAATGGTAGCTAGTATCCTATGATACTAAATATATAAACATAAAGACTCTTTGCTGCAGGGCTGCTTCGGCCACTGGCTTTGCTGTTGTTTGCTCTTGGCTTTTTCCCAAGAGCCTGCAGTCCGGTGGGCCCCCTGTGTCACTCACCTCTGCAGCAGCTTTGAGCATCTCCCACCTTCGCCTTGCCCTACACTCTGTCTGTTTGCAAGCCCAGCCCCAGAGCTGCCCCCATCCCACCTCCACTCTGGTTATGTCATCATCCTTCTCTCCATTCTAGAACTTCCAGCCCTTCAACACAGAATAAATACTGCATCTCTGTTCCGCAGACTGACTCCCCACACAGTAAGCGGCTGAGGACAGCATTCCTTAGGGAGAATTTCATCTCTAAAAGAACTGGCTGTAATCAGATAAGAAAAGAACTGCTACTACGGGCCCATCTGGCTCCACGTCCTCAGCTGTGTTCCCTTTTGGCACCGCATACCCCTTTCTGTCTTTGTTGCTCATGGTTATTTCTGGATATGCCTCCCCACCACCACCACCACCACCACCACAATTCTCAGGAAACGTTAACACCTTCCCAAAGCTCCACCCTGTTCACAGAGCCTGGCTGCTCCCCAGGGCTGGGTCCTTGCCTTTCAGCATCTGTGGATCCCTAACAGTATCAAGCCTTTCACCTGCTCTGCACTCAATAAAACATGCCCAATTCAGCAGGAAAAAAAACATGCTTTCCGACTCTTGAATGGGCAAGCACAGGGATGAAGGCCGAGTCGTGAATTCTGGCCCCATTCAGTTGTGGGGGGAAGAGAGGGCTTATCTGTGCTACTTCCCCAAAGCGCCCCCTTGTCGCTCTTGGACCTGAGGAGAGGGCTTTGAGGGGACCCCCGGCCCCCATCCTGGAGGCTGAGGTCTCCCCACCATCTGTGGAGCTCTGCTGCCAAATTAGGTTAACTCATTCCTGAAATATGTAGAGAGCATCTAACTGTTTTTTTATTTTAAGAACTGTGACACATTTATTTTCCTGAAACTAGACTTCCTATTACAAATAAAGAAAGAATGCAACTCCAATGATATTATTGACTTAAAAGTCCATCACATATTCTTTTTTTTTTTTTATTTTTATTGTGAAAAGTAACACACATAAAGAAAAGTGATAATTTTCAAGGTACGATTTAACAACTAGTTAAAGAGCAAATTTCAAAGAACGTTATGGGTGACAGTTCCACAATTTCAGTTCTTTCTTTACTGTGATGTATTACATAGATACAGAAATGTGATAACTTTCAAAGTACAATTTAACAAGTAGCTATAAAGCAAATTTTGCAGCATGTGTTATCTTCCAGTCCCACCATGTCTGTTATTTCCTTCTTGCTATTCTAGTACCCTAGAAACTTATAATATAGTCTGTCTTGTCAGTTGCTACCCTCTCTCTCGTTTGATCACTGTCTCAATCTTCAGGGATGTCTGGGCAGTGACCACCCTAACTTGTTCATGGTGAAAAGGGGTGTCGACATTATGGGGAAGGGGGGCACATCTGGTTGATGTTCTTAGAGAGGCTGTTGCCTCTGCGTATTGGGACTTAGCAGGCACGGGAACATTCTGGAGGATTTAAGTTTCTCAGAAATTTTTATAAAGTGAGTGAAACCTTTATAGAGTCTCAGATAGGACCTAGGTATTCTTAAGTATTTGCGGGACTACTGTTGGTAAGGGCATGGCATACTGTGGGCATCTGGAATATCTAGCTGGGGCTTGCATAAGAGTAACCTCCAGGACAGCCTCTCAACTCTATTTGAAATCTCTTGGCCACTGAAACCTTATTTTGTTACCTTTTTTTTCCTGGGCCAAAGGGGGCCTGGGTGCTGGGAATAAAAAATGCATCTAGAACAGAGCCTGCCTGCAGAAAGGCCCCCCTGGCCGCCAAGCCTGGGCCCACCCCCACGCCTCAGGGATGCACAGGGCAGCTCCAGTGGAGAGGGAAAGCCCCCTGACCCTCCAGGCCCTCCTCTGTCCCACAAAAACTGCTCACCAGGAACAGGGTTCCCAGCTCCCGGAGCTCCTCCACATCTTACCCATTCCGTCTTCATCACTTTCTACCCAGTACGACTATTTCCTACAGTCTCATCTTTTCATCTCTGCTAGACTTTCTGCCCCTTGAGGCCAGAACCCAAGCCCCGATCACCTATGAATCCTTCAAAACATCCAGCAAAGGGCCTCACAGCTCACACTGGCTACAAGACACACTTGTTTAATGGGCACTGAAAGTGAAAACCCAATCACTTTGCAACAACTAATCATTGATTCAAATTTTCCTGGCAAACTAAAGAAAACCTTGATGCTGAATTATTACATGAGGCACTTTCCAATGTTGCAATTGGACATCTGTTTGGAAACTACAAAGTGTCACTTTACATCACACATCAGATTCATATTTTCTTCTTTTCCTGCCTACTTTGTTGCTAAGGTAACAAGGGCCATACTTTAAGGATCTCCTTTGCAAACATTCATTCAAAGACCAGAATTGGAAAAATTATTATCCATTATATAAATAAGCATTTTGTAGCTAAAATGTCTCATTGAGCGTATCGTGAATGTACTGAAAATGCTGCTTTTTATATAATTTTTAAATCCCCATGAAAATAATCACTCTAAAATCCTAGCCATTAAAAACCGCAGTAACACCTGCCACTATTTTTCTTAAGTGCAATAGCAGTGACCCTCCCCTTCGCCCCCACCTCCCCACCCAAGCTCCATCACACACACAAGTTTCAGCAAGACTAAGCTCAGACAAAGAACAGTCCAGATACCCAGCAGACACACTCCAAAAGCAGGCACGAGACCACAGCTTGGCCAACACAGGCAAGATGAGAAACTGACTCCACTCAGGTGGAATTCTTAGGGCCTGGCCTAGAACAGAAGCAGCAGCAGCCTCAAATGGGGAGAGGGGGAGACTGCTGCCCCCTCCCATTCTCAGACTCCTTTCCTTAACTAAGGGGCAAGGTAAAAGGTAAACTGAGGAAACACCTCCCTTTCCCTATCACCATTCATTCCACAGAAAGTTACCGAGTGGCTGTTACCTAGAATAATAAGGAAACAACACACGATCGCTGCACCCCAAGATGGAGCCCTCTGGGAGGAGAAGCCGTGGATCAACAACAAATAGGAGCACAAGGGGGAAAAATTAGGGATCATAACAGTGGTGAGGCAATGAGGACTTTAGCAGAAGGAACCTGTGAGGGCTTCGGGCTTCATGGAAGAGACGGCATTTAAAGATGCAGTAAGTGGGGAGAGGGGCTATATAACAGGGTGATGGAAGAGCCCGAATCAAGCTGCTGAGGTGGGAAAGTGCACGGTGAGCTTAAGGAGCGGTGAGCAGGCTGATATGGTGGGAATGCTGAGAACTAGAAAGGACAGGGCAAGATTCCAGCTGGAGAATTATGCCCAGAGCTGACAAAGAAGGGGTGCAAATGCTAGAGGGCATGTGTTTCAAACTAGAATCAATTTCATGAGTCATATGGCATTTTAAAAATGAGAATAGAATAGAAACTACCAGAACTTATTCCAATTCCAGGGGTAAGTACTGTTTCTTGAAACCATTTCCAGTTAAATGTGTGCAGGTGCACACATATGTGTGTGTGCAGTCTGCGTGCATGCACACACATGTTTATCTTTTCTCGGTTCCAGACAAAAATGTTTGAGAAACTGTTGGAGGGGTATTATCATTCTCTCGGCCACCGGGAATCAAACCAACTTCCCATCCTGTGGTAGTCCTCTGTGCCGTGAGTGGAGGCAGGGTCCCACACCCCATTAAGGAAGCAGAAAGGGGCACTCCTCACCCCCCCTTCCTCCTGGGGAACTGAGCCTGTCATGGTCAAGTGGACATTCTCACCTGGGACTCCGGACCTTGAGTAAATGACAGAAATATCTGATGATGGTGGATTAGATATGAGGCGGCCCCTATGGGCAGCTGCAGCAGCTGTCACCAATGGCAGCAGCGGGTCTGGCAGGGGAGGTGAGCATCTTGCCCAGCCCATTCCTATTGCCCGGGCACCCCAGGCTCTGGCCCACCACCCACCCATCCTCCACAGCCATCGTTTTTGGCTCCAAGTAGCCAGAGTGGGTTTCTCTTGCTCACAACCAAGAATCTTGAATGACGTAAATGTCATGCTAAGGAGGTTGGGCTCTATTCTACAAGAAATGGGAAACCATTGAATATTTTTAAACAAGGCGAAAGGCATCAGGTTTGGCAGCACTATAGAGACTAGAGTGAAGAAACAGCAGATGCAGAATAAACAGCCCAAAGGAGAGAGATTGCACCAGACCAGGCAAAAGATGAGGACTCGAACTAGGACAAAAGGCGTTAGAGAGAAAATTCCATCAACGCTTCTGCCCCAACTACATTTAAAAGGAGGAAAAGTACAGGAGAAGCAGCTCCGAAGCACAGCTGCAGATACAGCAGGGCCAGCACAGGGCAGAGACAAGGGCCTGATTTCAATCTAGACTTTCCAGCTGGTGGCGTTGAGTTAGTTACTTACCCTCTCTGTGCTCTGGTTCTGCCATCTGTAAAATGGGAATAACAATAGTACCTAACTCAGAGAGTTATTGTCGGGGATTAAACAAGCTAATACATGCAAAGGCGTAAAGAGTGCTAGGCACCCAGGAAGCCCGTGTCTCAAGTTTGCCAGGACTGTTATGGCAAATCCCACATAGTTTGGCTTAAGAAACGGGAATTTATTGTCTCATGTTTGGGAGGCTAGAAGACCTAAGTCAAGGTGTTAATGAGTCACGCTTTCCCCTGGGCTCCGCAGCATCCTGATGTTGGCTTGCGCAATCCTTGGGCACCTTGACTTGAGATGCATCACTCCAATCCCTGCCTCCTCCGACTTGACATGACCTTCTTCAACTTCTGGCTTCTCCTGGCTTCTGGCTTCCACTGACTAACCAAATCAGAATTTCCTCCACCTCCCAAGAACTCCAATCATAAGGACTGAGGCTCACCCTTACTCAATTTGGCCTCATCTAAATAGAATCTTCGAAGATCCTATTCACAAATGAGTTCACACCTTACCTAATGATAGCATCCTCAAGGGTCCTCATTACAAATGGATTCACATCTACAGGGACACAGAGCAAGACTAGAATATGTCTTTTGTAGGGACAAGATTCAATCCCTAACAGCACGGTATAACTGTTAAATTTAAGAATTTTTTTAGACAATCCTCTCCATTCCAATTGCTGTAGCGAAGAAAGTTGTTCCAGTTCTAAGTTGGGGAGTGACCTTCCAGCATGTTGCTCTTTTTGAGCTACTTTAATGCTAAAATATGTCTAAAATTCTGTAGAGAAAGGTTTTCACAGTGAGGTCAAGGTACAATGAGAGCCTAATCTTTAAATACCTCACTCACTCACTCTTCCGGTTTGCTAACGCTGCCGTTTTGCAAAACAACAGAAATGGACTGTCTTTTATAAAGGGGGTTTATTTGGTTACAAAGTTACAGTCTTAAGGCCATAAAGTGTCCAAGGTAAGGCATCAACAATAGGGTACCTTCACTGAAGGATGGCCATTGGCGTCCGGAAAGCCTCTCTTAGCTGGGAAGGCATGTGGCTGGCATCTGCTTGCTCCCAAGTTGTGTTTTATAATGGCATTCTCAAAAATGTTGCTGTTGGGGCATTTTGTCCTCTCTTAGCTGCAGGTCCTCTTCAAAATGTCACTCTCAGTTGCTCTTAGCTACTCTAAGCTCCTTCTGTCTGTGAACTCTTTTTATAGGACTCTAGTGATTTCATAAAAACCCACCCTAAATGGGTGGGGTAATACCTCCATGGAAATTATCTAATCAAAGGTCTCACCCAGTTGATTGAGTCACATCTCCATGGAAACACTCAATCAAAGGATTCCAACATAATCAACACTAATGCATCTGCCCCCACAAGATCGTATCAAAGAATATGGCTTTTTCTGGGGGACATAATATATACAAACCAGCACGTTTGCATTAGCATTTGTGAAATTTATTCACTGCTAAAGTCCAATCCACCTTATTATCTAGCAGCACAAGGGAACTAAATATTCCACATAAGTTAATTTCCTAACAACTGGTGTATATCTAAGAGCCAATGCACTTAAAAGTTTGAATTATGTTAACAGATAGCTCACCAAATATACTGCATGATTTCTAATTTCTTAAACACAGTACGTCCAAAATTATGATGTTCATATTTACTTAGGTTGATCAGTTTGAACATAAGTCATTGGATTTATGGCATAGTATAGTCTTAGGGACTAACTATTGTGGTTTAAAGATCTGTTGCCCTTAAGCTATTGGCTTGAATATGACTGCATTGAACGCTTGTATCTCCCTTTGAATTTAATTTTCCCTGCATCTTTCCCTGTTATTCATTATGTATTACATCTTGCAGCTATTAGTATTTCTGCCTCAGAATCTAACTTTTCCTATTCTGCTATAATCTGAAATGAATTAAAATTATGTGTAAAGCAAAAAGCACATCATATATAGGTGCACGGGTACACAGATTATGGTATGGGCACAAGGCACCAGCAAAATGCAAGAAACTTATACTTGTGAAATCCATTTAGTCTGGTCTCTAAAACAGTTCCCAGTTTTTTACTGTAACAATAGGTGAGGATGCCAACAGAATATTGTCAGTTTGACTAGCAACGAGCGGCAGCTGAAGGTAAGGAAAATAAGAGTCTGCTGAATACGGAAAATTAGAGTCCCCTGAAGCCCAGACTTGGCTATAAAACAGCCTACTTGACATTTCCACTCTCTTAGTTTCCTGTTGCTGCTGTAACAAAGCACCACAAACCTAATGGTTTAAAATAACACAAATTAATTCTCTTACCGTTTTGGAGGTCAGAGACTGAAATGGGTCTGATGAGCTAAAATCAAAGTGCTGGGAGAGTTGTGTTCCTTCCAGAGGCTCCAGGGGAGCATCCATTTCCTTGCCTTTACCAGCTTCTAGAAGCTGCCTGCATTTCTTGGCTTGTGGCCCCATCCTCCACCTTCAGAGAGTATCACTCCAACCTGTGCTCCTGTTGTCACATCCCCTCTCTGACTTGAACCCTCCCATCTCCCTCTTAGAAGAACCCTGATGATTACACTGGGCCCCTTGGATAAGCCAGGATAACCTTCCCACCTCAAGATCTTTAACTTAATTGCATCTGCAAAGTTCTTTTTGTGAGTAAGATCAAATGTGCACAGGGTGAGAGGATTGGGATGTGATATCTTTGGGGGGTATTATTCTTTTTACCACACACATCCGCACAGATGTCGAACACATCTCCAGCCTAATATGTGCACAAAGCTGAGCTTCTGCTCTTCCTACCTGTCCCATCAACCCTGACTAAACCTGTTCCAACCGCAATCCATCTGCACTTCAGACGATGGCTCAGGGCACATAACCTGGAGCCACCATGACTCCTCTCTCTCTCTCTCTCTCTCTCTCTCTCTCTCTCTCTCTTCCCCCTCTCCACTCTCTCTCATTCCACATGCAACCTGTCCTCAAGCATGACCAGGTGTCCTTGCATAAATATACCCAGCATTTGACTACCTCACACCACCAGGCCAACCCTCCCCCCACCCAGATCCCTACAGAAGACTCCTACGTGGTCTCCCCAATCCCACCCTGGAATCTATTCTGAACACTGCAGCCAGAGGAATCCTTCAAAAATGTAAATAAGATCATGTCACCCTTCTCCTCCAAACTCTCCAATGGCTGCCCACATTACTCACCGTAAAGACCAAAGTCCTTATGACAAGGACCCCAAGGAGAAATAAAATCACACGCAAAGGTTCAGAGAGCAAGAAAACGCATGATGTTTTTCAGGCATTGCAAATCTTTCAGGATGGGACAGGGTGGCTGAGAGATGGGTGTGTGCAGATCGGCAGGGACTGGCAGACCACATTCAGTCATCGGACCCCATCCAGTGGGCTGTGCGGAGCTTCTGAAGCGTGACCAACAGAGCTGTGGCACGTGGGGCTGCATTTCAGAAAGATTGCTCTAGCTGAGGCATGAGCTGGGCTGGAGTGGGGCAGAATGGGAGGGAAGGAGGATGGCTGGGAGGCCGTTGCAGAAGTCACACAGAGGGGACAGCAGCCGCAGAGAGAAAGGGGAGGAGACAGATTCATGGACACTGAGGAGGCAGACGTGGCATAACTTGGTGATGGATCAGATGTGAGGGGAAGGGTCCAGCCAGCATTCTGACTTGCGTGAATGGGTATCTAGGACAGGGGTCCTAACCAGCCAGGTGGGGAACTCAGCAGGAAGAACGAATGGGTTGTAGCATGCTGAGACAAGGTGTGCAGGAGAAATTCAAATGAAAACCCTGGTAGGTGACAGACTTTATGGAGTCTGCTGGGGAGTTAAGAGTCACTGGCTGGAAACATGTATTTGGAAGTCATCAGTTCACAGACAGCTACTTAAACCATCTTTTAACTTTAAAAACCACCCAGGATTAGCAAATAGAGGGAAAAGAGAAGAGGGCTTAGGACTGAGCCTTTCAAGGCGAAGAGGAGTCTACAAAGAAGACTGAGAAAGAACAGCTGGAGGGTTAGAAAAACCTAGTAAAATCTGGTGGTATAGACAGAATGCAAAAATGATCAGTGTTTCCAAGAGGGGAGCTCTTGGAAACCAGGCTCAAATGCTGCAGATGAGCCAGGTGGAAAAGGCCTGAAAATGTTCCACGGGACCTAGGGTCAGGTGAATTGTTACAGACCTCCACAGGGGCGGTTTCAGTGGAGTTCAAGGCAAACAGCAGTGGGCTATGGACTGAGGAAGGGGAGAGAGCAGGACTAGGGAGAGCCCAGGAAGTGTGGCTGAGAAGGAAGGCTGGGCTCAGGGTGGTGCCCCAGGGAGTCCAAGGGGTTGGTGCTTTCTCTGTTTTCTTTCTTTCCTGCCCTCCTTCTTTTCTTCTAAGGTATTAAAGACTTGTTGTTTAAATTCTGATGGGAAGGAGCCATCAAGGAGAAAACGAGGAGATGGTCAGCAGTGTGAGGTCCTCAAGCAGGGAAGGGAAGATGGTGTCGGAGTTCACCAGACCTTCTGTGGCAAATACCATACCCTGGTCGGCTTAAATAACCAGGATTTATTGGCTCACAATTTTGGAGGCTAAAAGTCCAAAACCGAGTTGTCAGCAGGCCATGCTTTCTCCAAAGTCTGCAGCGGTCTGCTGCTGGCCTCCAGCAATCCCCCGTTGCATGGTACATGTTCCTTCCTGTGTCCCCCGATCCTGCTCCGTGTCCAGTTTCCTCGGCTTATAACGTCTCCAGTTGTCTTGCACGAAGGCTCACCTCATTCAGTTTGGGCATCTTAACAAATAGAATCTTCACAGGGCCTGTTTACAAATGGGGTCACAGCCACAGGACCAGGAATTAGGACGGGAACACGGCTTTTTTGGGATTCAATCCCCAACAGATGGAATCCAGAATACAGGCAAGCAAATCCACCTCGGGGTCTGAGCAAATGTCACCTTGTCAAAAAGCTGTCCCCTGACATTATAAAATAGCTCATGCATCTCTGTGAAAGGCACTGGGAACAAAAGGGCGAACAGATGTCACCCCTACCCTCGAGGAGCTTTCAGCCAGTAGAAGAAGAGACAGCAAACCAAGAGATACCTATGTTTTACCTGTGTCGTGATAACCGCTTCCTGGGGTAAGCATGGGGTGCCAACAAAAGCAGGACTAGAGGCTCCCAAAGGCTTGGAGGGCACTGGGACGTACAGCCAACTGAGTCCTTAGAATAAGTAGGCATCGGCCAAGCTACTGGGGGTCACTGGGGACTGCTGAAAACAGAGTGTAAAAGAAATATTCATTAGCACCTTCCTCCATATGTGTCAAGTGTGGAATTGGTTTAGGGTTTTAAATGCTGCCAATATCAGCATCCATTTCTCATTGCTCCCTGTGTACAGGGTACGTGGAAGCCTCTAGCAGCCTCCTCCATCCAAGCACACATCAGCACAGGTCCATCTGTCTCACCCCCAGGGAAAGAACAGCTGAACAGGACTGCAAATTACAAAGTCCTTCTTCCTTTCTGAATGGAAATCCGTGCACCCCGCATCCCTCAGAGCTGGGCATCAGTCTCCCCGAGCCGCCGTCCAAAATGGGGGGTGCAGCTTCTCACTGCAGCCTGTAAGCTGAGCAACCCAGCCAGCTCCCAGAGGGCAGAAGCACCCAAAGCTCCAACTTTCCCCAGCTGCTTGTGCTTCTTGCCTGTGCATACAGCCATCAGAACCCTTCTTTCTCCCCTCTTCCTGCTCCAACCACCCTTGGACAAAGGACCCCTCAGCCCCAGGCAGCCTCTGCCTGCCTTCTTTCCCTGACTAGCTCTGAAACCACACGGTCACATAATCATGCCACTGTGGGAAAACATTTGTGGAAGTATTAATTTGTTTCCTTCCTCTATTTTCCATCCTCCGCCTGCTTCCCCCAGGCAGGTGGCTGGCTCTGGGCGTGCTGGTCTCCGGGGAGGTTTGTGACTCTGCAGGGAGCAGCAGCTCCTTCCTGGCTCTGGCTTCCAAGGCTGTGAGCCCACCGTGGAAAGCAGGGTTTAAGGTGCGAGGAGGAGGCTCTGTGGGAACCAGGGAGAGAGGGAGCAGGGCAAGATAGAGAAAGGCCTCCAAAGGATATTTCCTAGTCGGGGGAAATCATAAATATGTATATTTATCTATTGACTCTCTCACCAGCCCAGGGCAGGAAAAAGTTTCCAAATGAAAAGGAATTACAGCAAATGAAGAAGTGGGGCATTTCTTGCACACCTGTGTTTCACAACTGCTACAGTGGCTTGATGGGAATAAAATGAAGAAAACACACTAAGTCCGTCAAGGAAAACGTCTGTCCAGCTGTGCTGGAAGGCAGAAGCACATCTAACTCACATGCAGATGGCCTGGCTGAACAAGGTTTATTTACATTCTAGCCCAAGAAACGGACAGCAGCACAGAAACTAAATGAACAAGTTAACACAGTAGCAGCCTCCAATGAATGAAAATGTAATTTTAAAAAGTCTAGCCTTTCAGTTTCACAGACAAGGGCCCACGCGCTGACCCGGCAGCCAAGCCTTCACGGCGTCCAGCCTCGCCCCTCTGAAATGCCCCCTGCACGGCAGCCAGAGTCCTCTGGGAAATACGGGAATGTGACCCTGCTGCCTCTCTGCAAACTGGCTTCCTTTAACTCTGCAGCAAAGCCCAAACTCCTGAGCAACCACAAAGCCCTTCAGTCTGCAACTGTGACTTACCGTTCCACTAGCACACCACCTGCGGACTCTCCTCTCTAATCAGGTATGCCTTGGAGTACCAGGGCTGCTATGACAAACCCCGTGGACTGGTCAGCTTAAACACCAGCGATTTACTGGTTCACAGTGTGGCGGCCGGAAGCCCAAGGTCAAGGCATCTGCAGGTCACACCTCCTCCCAAGTCCGTAGTGTTCTGGCGGTGGCTTGCTGGTTCCCAGGCTCTGCTCCGTCACACGGCCATCTGTCTCCTACAGTGCCTTCCAGTTTCATGCCCAAAGCACCTTGCTTTTAAGACTCCAGTCGTACCTGATGAAGCCCCACCCTGATTCAACTTGACCTTCTCTTTAGAGGATCCTGGAAGACTCTCTTTACAAATGAGTCCACACCCTCGGAAACTCGGAACCGGGGGTTAGGCCTTGGAGTGTTTTGTGGACATCATGACTCCATCCCTGACAACACAGAAACGAGCCATTCCAGGAACATACCAGCCCTTTCAAGTTTCCAGGCCTTTGACATCTCCCCTGCCTGGAATTCCCCATCCCCCATCACCCCTTCTGCCCGGTGGAGGGGTTAACCAATAAACATCAAATGAATGAATAACTTAGCGAACCCCGAGCCACCCACCTTCCACCCAGGACATCGCCCCGAGTTCACCACATGCCACACGGCAACACTCCCTGCGAACTCTCAACTAAAACAGAAGGAGGGGGATGCCGAGGGCACCAACACACGGGCCACATCAGACCCATGGAGGCAACATGAGACAATGACTGGAATTCATTATCAGCAAGTACAAATCGGGGTGTTTTACATAAAAACCCCAGATTCCTCACTTTGGCTAAAGGACCAGAGTCCCACACAGCAGCCTCTGAAGAGGGGAACACGCTCTCCAGCTCACCCCACCCTCTCCCTTCTGCTGTCTCCCCATGCACTCGGGTGCCCTGCCCAGTCCCTGGGGCACCCAGATTCACCTACCCCCATCACATGGTGATCCAGAATCCTTTGCTCCTCCACCTCCATCACCACCAAGCATTTAAGGGTTCCACCTCTGTGATCCCCCACTTCTCAGAGTACGCTGGGGGAGAGCTCCCTGGATCCTCCAAGAATCTAGCAAAAGTCTCCATTTAGAAAGCCTGTTCCTTTTTCTCATTCTTTCCTGGCTGTTTATATGAACGACATGTGTGTGCCAGTTTGGATATATTATGTCCCCCCAGAAGCCATTTTCTTTGATGCAATCTTGTGGGGACAGATGTATTAGTGTTGATTACATTGGAATCCTTTGATTGTTTCCATGAAGATGTGACTCAATCAACTGTGGGCAAAATGTTTGATTAGATTATTTCCATGGAGATATGGACCCCACCCATTCATGGTGGATCTCGATTTAATCACTGGAGTCCTATAAAAGAGCAGCTGAGAGGGACATTTTGGAGAGAAGCTAAGACCTGACACTGACGCTGATGCTTGGAGATGCTGGGAGGTGCAGACAGAAGGATGTTTGGGGATGCTAAGCTAAGAGATGAAGCCCAGAGGTTGCCCTGGAGAAGCTAAGAGAGGACCCCTAGATGCTTAGAGAGGAACACCCTGGGAGAAAGAAGCAAGGATGCACAGTAGCTGAGAGAGAGAGAAACCAAGACAGACGCCCAGAGACATTTTGGAGGAAGCCATTTTGAAACACAACCCAGGAGCAAAGGACCAGCAGACGCCAGCCACATGCCTTCCCAGCTGACAGAGGTGTTCCAGACACCATCGGCCTTTCTTCAGTGAAGGTATCTTCTTGTTGATGCCTTAGTTTGGACTCTTATGGCCTCAGAACTGTAAATTTGTAACCGAATAAACCTTCTTTATAAAAGTCAATCCATTTCTGGTATTTTGCAAACTGGAACAATGTGCTTCCCTAAAATTTCCTCATAACGTTTATCACTTCTTTGAAAAGGTATCACTATCTTGACCTTGTTTCCATAAGCGTCTTTCACCTGGTAGCTCTCAAGTAAGACGAGAACTCATCCGCAAAGGCCCAAATTACTAAGCAACGACTTTCCTGCGGGCACCTCAATCTCCAGCCCCCTCTCACACCAGCAGCTCACCCAGCCTGCAGAATCTCAGCCCCCAGTGTTCTCTCAGGCTCAAGAATCTTATAAGGCATGCCCAACAGAGCATCTTAAATTACAGTGGGAATCGATATAAATCTCCCACAGCAGACAGGTCTCAGCGGAGGAAATTGTGGACGAGAAAGTATTTGCATCTCTTGATTAGAATCTGGTCCAAAACCACATGAAACAAAGCACTGCAAAGCTGTTTTGCAAACAACTGCTTTTGATTACAAGGAAAGCTGAACAAGCAACATCTTCATGCCGTCAACGGGCTGGTGATCATATTAAACTAATATTTTAGACATGAGCTTACATCACTTCCAGCTACATTAAGTTCAGGGGAAAATGCAACTTCATTTCTCCCTGAATTATTCAAAAGCTTCTCTAATTTTCAGCACACCAAAACACACTCCCCTCTAATAAATGCTGCCCCTCTCTGAGGATCACCTCAAGGCATTGTCTACTTTCAATGCACCTCTTGGAATGTTTGGTCACTAATGGACTTTTAACATTGTGCTGAAACCGAAAGGTCCAGCTTGTGAAATAACCGCCAACACTGAGTAATTACTGTGGACGTGCTCCGTGTACTAGAAGCTTTGTTAGTGTCACTTCCTAGTTAGACTTGAATCTTTTTCCTGATTGAGCTCCTGGCTGTCAAATCCACTTCTCTAATTTTCTGCTTCCTCCAAAATGAATTAATAACTTTGCTGGTGGAGTGATGACAGAAACCAAAAGGTACAGTAATTCCTAAAAGGTTACTACTAATAAGGATGACACTTTTGTTTTCTACTAAATTTATACAAAACCAATTTCTAAGGAGCAAACCAACCTTCAGAAACATGAAGACACGTTACGACTACTGGGCTGTAGCCAGGTAGGTGCCAGCCCTACGTAACAAGCAAGTTAAATAACAGTTGCGCGCATGTCCTGGGCATGATAAAAATCTCCTTTCCTCTCACTCCAGCATCCTCCTGCCACTTATCTTAAACATAATCTGCACAAGTCCCAGGACAGCGGGGTCCCTCCACCTGGGTTCTTTCGCTATTGCTTCCAGTCTTCTCTGGGCTCTTTACCCTCCATCTATTTCATCGTCTGTACTGGAGGTTCTCAACCTTGGCTGTCCACTGGAATCCCCTGGGCGCTTTGCACAGAACTGACACCTGGGGCCACCTCAGACCATTTAACTGATCTGGGTGTGGCCTGGGCAATGGGATTTTATTGCACAAACGAGGTAGAGGGGCACAGGTCTACATCCTTTAATGTCTGCAGCAATACAGGATCTATCCCGCTGGCCCAAAAGAGGCCCAGGGACACATGCTTTCTTTGTTATTTTTCAAATGTTTACAGTTAGAGACACTTTACATCAAAGCCCTGATTTCTAGAATCCGGCAGCCCTAAGCCAATAGTCTCCCCATCGGCTGGAACGGCGTGGTGGCTGTCCCCCTCCAGACATGGCATGTTTTTTGGGGTCTGTGGTGTCCCTACTGGCCCCACTGAGGTTCCTCCCAGCCTGGTTCCCACAGGCTCCTCACCCCTGAAAATGTTCAGTCCATGTTTTGATCTTAAGTCTCTTCCTAGCTACCCCCATGCCTCCCTTCTCTTCCTCCTCTCCCATTCGCCCCTCGAAGCCCTGACATCCAGCCGCTTCCCCCACCGCTGCACTGAAGCTGCCCTGGCAAAGACCAATGCTGTCAACCCCCAGGGATGCTGTGCAACCAGCTCGAATTTTCTGTGCCACATAGCTCTGCTCAAACACTGCCTCTGCCGCAGCTCCGTCCAGCTCCCGAGGGCTCCTGCTTGGTCTCCCATGGCTTGGCAGCTGCCTTTACTGGTTGCCCTTCTACTGCAAGGGGAAGCTTCCTGCAGGTTCATGGCTTTTCCTAACACCCACAGGCCGACAAGGGCAAATCCAGTGGGTTAGCCGAGTGCTCTGAGACAGTCTGAGGGACCAGGATTGGCAAAGCCCCAATATCTTTATTGAAAATACAGGGGATAATTCCCACTTCAACACTACAGGAGCACAGCCAATAATGTATATAAAGCTCTAGACTAGAGTCTTGGGGCCCCACAGAACTTGCTGGGAGGATTCTGTGCTGTCCAATATGGAAGCCACTGGGCACACATGGCTGAGGAGTCCTTGAAATGTGGCTAGTGCAACTGATAAGTTGAATTTTAAACTGAATTCATTTAAATTTAAATTTAAATAGATGTGGCTAGTGGCTCCCTGTTGAAGAGCTCGGCCCTAAACCAACCCTAACCAGCACTCAGTAAACACAGCTGTTATTACTACCATTATCGACAAACAGAATAATAACAATGTAATTAATAATAACAAACCTCTTCAACTCAGGCCTCTCCCCTGGGCCTCAGACTCTGCAGAAGCAGATCTCGGACAAGCTTGAGGCCGGGTCTGGCTTGGGGAGCCTACACTCAGGAAGGTGACCAAAATTCCGGGAAACATTCCGGAATGCATCTGTACTGGCTATTTGCACCTGCTGAGGAGGGAGGCACGGGGCCACAGTCTCCAGGACAGGACTCAGCTCCTTCACTTCCAAGAAGGTATTCACTCCGACTATGGAGGACCTGGCAGGGACCCCATTCTCTGCCCAGGTGAGTCGGTCAACATCTCGCCATGAATCCATCACCTTGCAACAACCATGCACACTCAAAATCCAAATGCCCACCGGATTCCCACAGGCCATCGACGGCTCCAAGCTGAGCTCTTCATCTTCACATCCATCCCCTCCCAAGCCCCCTCCTCTGCCTGCCCCCATCCTCCAAACCAACCAAGCCTGAGTCATCTTCGGCTCCTTCCAAATGTGAAATCCAGCCACTTTAGACCCAAATAACTTCTCATAGAGTCAAAGGAAACCTCAGAAATTTTCTTCTTCCATTCCCTTACCTTATAAATGGAGAAATCAGATGAAGTCAAGGGAGAGCAAGTGGCTTTACCAAGGTCACTGAGTTAACGCTAGAGGAAATCGAAGACGCACATTTTAAAAACACAAGAATACAATTCCCTCCATTACTAAAAATATTTTAAAACATTAGGGGCATATTTGGGGGGCAGGCATTTCTATCTGGTATAAGACTAGGTAATGATATTTACTATCAACATCTCTAAAGATACGCAGCTGGCGCTTCTTATGTTGTTACCGGCCTTGGTCTCTGCTGTGTACTTTACAAGTGGTGTCACATTTAGTCATCACAGCAAACCTGTTTCATAATTCCAGCAAGCCTATGGCATGATTGTTGATTTTTCCCAACCACTTTGTGTTCTGCTTACAAAGAACAAAACTTTGTATAGCATGCATGCATAGCCAGATTCAAGGATGCTTTGAGTTGAAATGATTTTTTTTCTATCTAAAAATCAAAGCCATCTCCATTGGCACTGGTGTCTGAGAATGTCCGTGTACATTTTTGAACACTAATTACAGGTCTCTGAGGTTGCTGGCCTCAATAGTGACTATGAAAGGTTGACACTTGCATCAGCTCTCTGGAATCTCCTAATCAGAGGGCATTCCTCAGCCTTTCCAAATAAACCAAAGCCACACATGTGCTAATCTGAATTTCTTCCATTATTTCAGACAACATGATTACTACCAAAATCCACAATACCTTATCCAAAATCCTGACTCCAAAAGGAACTGAAAACAGAAAGATTTTAAGTAACTCATTTGACAGCAAAATGTAACCTAAACTGATATGAAGCTATTTAAAGTCTTTTTATAAAATCCCACTTAGCATGAATGTTCACAGGCTGCATTTCAGAATATTAATGTATTTGATTGCAGGGAGCTAGGGAAGTCCTGTTGCATATGGTATAGGCACAATCTAAGAATCTGGGAATGTGCAAATTCCTACACATATTTGGCCCCAAGGGTTTACTAGAAAAGTATTAGGGACTTATGTTATCCCCAATTTACAAATGAGGTCACTGGGTTTCAAAAAGAACTTCCAGAGGTGACGGTAGCATGTTACTGTGAGAATAACTAATAGTGCTGAATGGTGTGTGAATGTGGTGGAACAGGGAAGCTTAGAGTCATGTATGTCACCAGAAGGAAAGTTGGAGGTTAAAACATGGGAATGTGTAACACAGTGAATCTTGCGGTAGACAATGTCCATGATTAACTGTGCAAATATAAAAAAGTTCTTTCATGAATTAGGGCAAATGTACAACACTATCACAAGGAGTTAATAATAGAGGGTACATGGGGAAAAAAATGTACCTATTGCAAACTATGGACTTTGGTTAACAATAGTATTTTCATACTCTTTCATCAACAGTAACAAACGTACCACACCAATACTATGGGTCAATAATAGGGGATATAAGGGGTATGGGAGGATTTGGATTTCTTTTTTATTTTTATTTCTTTTCTGGAGCAATGAAAGTGTTCTAAATTTGATCATGGTGATATATGCACAACTATGTGATGATACCATGAGCCTGTGATTGTATACTTCGGATAGTTTGTATGCTATGTGAACTTATCTCAATAAAACTGCATTAAAAAATAAATAATAGAGCATCTTAAAAGAAAAAAAAAAAAAGAACCTCCATCAGGTGGCAAAGCCAGTACAGGGATTCACAGTCACCCACCATTAAATATCTATAAAGTAGAGCCACATGAATCGCAGACTGGACTACGAACCATTATGTAGCACTGGAAACCATTAATTCTGTTTTGTGGATTGGGAGGTAGAAGAACTGCAAAGGTAAATAACTTGTTCAAATACACATGGTCATGTTGAAACCAGATGCGAAACACCATAAAGAACCCTTTTATTGGTACCAGGAAGAAACAAAAAATTTTCCCCATTTAAAAATACACAAAACAATGAAAAGAAAGAAAATAAAAATCCAAATTGGAGGCTTTCAATTTCCCCAAGAGCCAACAAGATATTTCAAAAACCATCACAAATTCCACACCCTTTCCCTGACTTACTCTTCTCCTTGCCTGTTCCTCCTGTCTATCCAAGCAGAAGGCAGACACCATCCGGGATTGAGCAAAGTTCACCGATCACTCAGCATTCCTCGTTCACCCAAGTGCACTGAGAAGCAGAAGGGCCAGGGTGCAGCCTTGGCCCTGGGGAGCAATGAAAAGGGAAGGCCCCACTGTCCTCTGGCTCCCTGCACCAGAAGGGGATAGGAGTGGAGAGACGGAGGAGCCCGGAGCCAAGCAAAACACCTGCTTTGCTGCAATTGGAGCAATCGGAGGCTAAACAGGGCCAGGAGCCTTTTTGGCAAAGAGCTATGATTAAAGGACAATGAGCTCAGCAGCACTGATGGGGCACCCTTTTAGTGAGCACCCCAGCATGCCTCTGCAGAGACCAGCTGGCTATTTCCTTTTATTCATTTCCTTTCATTGTAAATGCTTTCAACGAAATAATGAATGATAAAAGAACTGATGGAAAGAGGAGGGGCTCTAGAGCAGAGGTTCTCAAACCGCATAGGAATCACCTGGAGGCTTGTTAAGTCACAGACTGCTGGGCCCACCCCCAGCGTTTCTGATTCCCTTGGCCTGGGGTGGGGCATTTCCAACAAGCTCCCAGGTGACACGAATGCTCTGGAAAAGCATTGTCCAAGATAAACATAACATGAGCCATATATGTAATTTTAAATTTCCTAGTAGCCACATTTACAAACTAAAATCAAACAAGGGAAATTACTTTTAATCATACATTTTACTTTACCCAACATATCTGAAATATCATTTGAACAGCTTATCAACCTAAAATTATTAATGAGGTATTTTACATTCTTTCTTTTCATGCTAAGTCTTCAAAATCCAGTGTGTTCTTTACAGTCACAGCCCATCACAATTTGGATGAGCCACATTTCAAGTGCTCGGTAGCTGCCTGTGGCTTCTGGCTACCACACGGTATGTACAAGGTGGTCATGGTAAATGAGAAACAAAGAATGTGGCAGGGGGATTCGCTGAGCCCAAGCAACAGTCACAGGAGATGATCAGAGAAGTTAACACATCTCTGGAGGGCTGGAGAAGTGGACCCGTCTGTGTGTGGGACCACAGGGCCTCCTGTGAGAAACACCCCCAAGGAGGCGACCCTCCCCTACCACAGCGGCGAGCCCTTCACAGCCGCCTGCCCTCCAGCTCTGGACGCGGGGCCTGCTGCCTCAGATTCCTCCCCCGCGGCGTCTTCAGACTTTGGCACCTGCTCCCTGGCCTGGGCCACAAAACCTGCCTCTTTCCATCTTCACTGCCTTCATGACCCCAGACTCTACAAACTGTGGGACCTTCTGTTCTCCCATCTCTACAGCCTAATCACTTGGTCCAGAATGCAGCAGAATGTGGCATCCTCTGTCACAGCCAGGATTGAGTCACAGCATAAGAATCTTTTCCCCACCCCAATAAATGAGATAGAATCTTTAATTCAGGCAAATAAAAGGCCAGGGCTCAGTAAGCCCTCCGCCAGCTTCCACGTTCCCTCCGGGTCCAATGGAGAACAAGATCAATCCATCTGAACCTCAGGATGACACACCTGTGGGCCAGTCTACACCTTGACCCCTAAGGCAGGCCAGACAAATCCACACAGCACCCGAGTTTCCTGCAGGGCACTGAAGACAGCGGACAGTGCAAGCAAAGAGCAAACCAGCCCAAGGGGCCCAGGGCCAGGTGCCATGCAGGTAGCACTGCCTGCCCCAGGAGATGCCAGACTTGGCAATGACATCTTTCCCAAGGCTTACGAAAATATCTGGGGCTGAGCTTTTAAGGCTGGCCTCGTTAAGTGATTTTGAATTTTCATTCCAGTCAAGGCTCCCTGAGAAAAATCTGGGAGTTTGACAGCACACTTGGTTTGTGACTCTGTAAATCCACAAATGTCCAGAAGACCCAGGAAAATCCCAGTCCATACCCACTGGCCCTTTCACTCTCAAAGTGTCCTGGATTAGACAATAAATCACGTGGTAATGCTTGCTATAGGGAAATAGGCTGCCTCAAATGTTCCCGGTGGGAAAGCAAAATTAAAAATCCCCTAATCCCCTATTGGAGTAATTTGGCAGTATTTATCAAAATTACAAACACATTTACTCCTTGACTCAGCAATCTCGTTTTTGAGATATCATCCTAGAGATATCCCTGCACATGTGAGATGAGGTTATTCATCACAGCAGTGCCTACAAAAGATAAACAGGGAACAATCCAGGTAACCATCCATAGAAAGCTGGCTCCATAAACTGTGGTGCATCCACCCCCAAAAATAATACTGGTGTAAAAAGAATGGAGAAGCTCTCTCTGTTCTGATACGGAAAGAGGTCTAGCAAAAACACGGAAGAAGAGTATGCATGGTATGCTAACTTTTGTGTAGGAAGGGGAGTAGGAAACAATATATATTTCATTTGCTGCAAATGAATCCAGAAACCCTGGAGGATTCCTAGGAAACTAACTTGTCTATCTATGGGACAGAAGGGGGTGTGAGAACAGGGGTGACAGCAAGTCTTCTGCGGTATACCTTCTTAACATCATTTTTAAATTTTTGAACAGTGTAAATGTATTACCTATTCAAAACTAATTATATTTTAAAAAGAAAACCAGGGAGAAGTTTCTGGGGAAAAGCACTGCTAAGTTCAATGGCATGAAAGTTACATTCACATCTTGGAGGGAAACTTGATTGTCATCAGTTTATTTGCAATATTCATAAAATCAATAAATTGACCTCTCAAATGCCAAATATGCTCAAAATCCCTCAAACACTTGGAAAGTGACTTCTATTTCAAAATTCGTTATATAATTCTCAAAGGGCTTTGAGTTTGGCTAATCATGAGAAAGTTCCTTCTGATGGAGAACTTTAAATCTACACCTGCCACCACAAAAGAAAAGGAGCAGCCCCCCCAGTTCTCTCCTGCGCTTCATGTTCACTGCCTTTGAGGGAACAATGTTTCTTGGTAAGTGGAATTGTTTTAAATGACAACAAAAGGTTGATGCTAAATTTTTTAATGTTACCTTAATATTGTTTCAAATTGTGTATTAAGTATCAGCATGAAAATAATTTCAAGCATCAAAGACGATTGGTGAAGTGATGACCACAACGTATTTTTTTTTTTTTTAGGTTTAAGATCTAAACTAATTTTAGGTAGGTTTCGAAGCAAAAGAGGAGTGTATGAGTTTTCTACAGCTGTGTAACAAATTACCACAAGCTCAGCAACTTAAAACAACACAAATGCATTACTGTGCAGGTTCTGTGGGTGAGAAGTCCAAGTCGCTGGACTGGATCGTACACTTAGGGTCCCACCAGGAAGAAATCAAGGCATCGGCGGGGCTGAGCTCCTTTGCTTCCAAACTTACTCAGACTGCTGGCCACATCGAGCTCCTTGTGGCTGGAGGACTGAGGTCCCTACTTCCCAGCTGGCTGTCAGCCAGGGGCCAGCCTCTGATCCAAAGATTGTGCATGTTCCCTCTCATGCTTTCCACGTAGCCCCCCTCCAGCTATGGCCCTCTCGTGGTCTCAGTTCTTGTAGCCTACTGGCCTTGGGAGACGTCCCTGCAGAGACACGGGCAGGTGGCAGAGCCCATGTGGTCAGTGAGGAGAGAAGAAATGCAGGACCCAGAGCCACGGCTGGAACCCAGGAGTAGGGGGCTCCCTGAGCAAAGGCTGCTTTCTTGCAGCCAAGGGAGACTACCGTAAGTAATAGCACGCAATGTTCAAATCTGTATTTCAAAACAATCTATAATCACAACTTTCATAGCATAGTAATCTCCGTTAGATTGTAGGAGATGATTCTTCTCTCGTGTTCTGATATGAGAAAGCCTCGCCTGTTCTGCAAGCGAGAGTGTTATCAGAATTCACACTGGGCTAGTGTGCTGGTTTGAATGTATTTTGTCCTCCAGAAAAAGCCATATTCTTTGATTCAATCTTGTGGGGCAGACATATTAGTGGGAATTAGGTTGGAACATTTGGATTAGGTTGTTTCCATGGAAATGCGCCCCACCCAACTGTGGGTGATGACTCTGGATAATTTCCGTGGAGGTGTGGCCCCGCCCATTCATCATGAGCCTTGATTAGTTTACTGGAGCACTATATAAGCTCAGACAGGAGTGAGCTTGCTACAGCCAAGAGAGACACTTTGAAGAACACAAAGGAGCTGAGAGAGGAACAGCAGATGAGAGAGAGTTTGAAGACAGCTGTTGAAAGCAGACTCTTGCTCCAGAGGAGCTAAGAGAGGACAAACACCCCAAGAGTAACTAAGAGTGACATTTTTGAGGAACTGCAGCCTAGAGAGGAACATCCTGGGAGAAAGCCATTCTGAAACCAGAACTTTGGTGCAGACGCCAGCCACGTGCCTTCCCAGCTAACAGAGGTTTTCTGGACACCAATGGCCATCCTCCGGTGAAGGTACCCAATTGTTGATGCATTACCTTGGACACTTTATGGCCTTAAGACTGTAACTGTGTAACCAAATAAACCCCCTTTCATAAAAGCTAATCCATTTCTGGTGTTTTGCATTCCGGCAGCATTAGCAAACTAGAACAGCTAGGTAAACCATTTCTGCATTTTAAGAAGGAAACAAATGTATAAGTGACCCCCCTACTTCTGTTCTTCGTGCAAATGATATTCAGCTCTTCGTTTTATGTTGGTTAATCCAATAATCAAAAAGTTTGCACTCCTGAGACTGCTTGCTTGGATATTCTATTCTGTTCACTAATTAAAAATGTGTCTATGGCATGAAAGCTCAGGGTTCAGTCTATTTCACCCTTGTCTGAATTGTTTTGTAGAACTAGAAAAGCCCTTCTAATGAAAGAAGGTCTTTCAATTATGGAGAAATTTTTCACCCACAGCTAGCTAGGACATTTGTCTATTTCACTTAACTTCTAAATTCTTACCATGTTCTAATGAATGTCAAGTGCAATAAAAATGGTTAACGTAAAAAGAGCACATGAGCAAGAGAAATGTCACAGAAAATATAAAGTTCTTTAACTTGGCAGAGAAATTCTATTTCATGGGGCGGTCGCCACACTTTCTGCAGTATTGTTATTTAGAAGTCTTTTTTCTATCCTCGTGACCATTGCTTAGCTATCATCTCTTGCAGGGGGGTGTGGTGGTCTGGGGAAAAGAGGGCAAATGTATTCCAACTGGCATTTAAGTGTGATGCTGGGAGAGGTTGTCTTCCTAAATTAGTATTTTAAAACTAAAAATGTTAAACAGGCAAAGACGATGACTCTGAATGTATAAGGTTTGAATTTCCCATTTAAAAAATAAATTCTGAACTCTTCCAGCTAAAAAATTGATTTTTTAAAATTATGTATTTTCTGTGCCTGCATCCCAGTAAGGGAAATAAAAAATTATTTATTATTTTGACTGTAATAAAGGCTTTCATTCCACATTCTCCACCTGACAATATAGCAAAATAACATTAGGATGATTGATGAATAGGTGAAGTTACTAACAGTCTATGAGTCCGTTACTCATAAAAATCCATTCTGTCAAGTAACTGCTAAATAGGAGGCAAGTAAAGAGAGTTCCCAACTTACCAAATAGCTTATGTTCCAAAAAGTTTTAGTTGTTAGGAACTAAGAAACATTCTCCCATAAACAAATACAATGGATGGTGTTTTCAGGTTTCCAGGGTCATACCCCCAAGTCAAATTAATCCATGAGTAGCTGAATATAATAACAGCTTAAGCTCTGGGTCATGAAAAAGAGTTTCCTTTCCTTCTCCTAGGAGCAGCGTGAGCCCTGAACAAACTTGTTACAAATACATAAAGTTTCTTTGCTTTCTCCTGGTCCCTCTACCAATCCCCACTCCTAGAACAGTTCTCACCTCCGATCACAGCTCTCCCACCCAGGTCTGTCCATTCCTCCCACACTGGCCCAGCTCCTGAACCTACGATGCCAATCAGGGAAGCTGATCCACAGAACCCTGGAGCTGCAAGGGACCTGGAGATGAGCTGATCCAACCCACCCAACCTTACTCCCATGGAAGTAATCCACACTGACATTAGAATGCCTAATCCATTCCTAATCAACTTGCGTTTTGGAAAAGGTGACAATTAACCCAAAGGAGTATGTAAATTATTGAATTCAGGAGGTATAAAAAATAAAAATGAAAGTCTCCAAGCCACCTGCAAGAAGATACTTTGAACCCAGGACCTCCACCTCAGCAGGCAGCACCACCTTCCTTCCGTCTGCCCCATGGTCAACCCATCTTAGCCAGCCCCGCTTCCACAGCCTCTACCCAGCTCCACTTCCAAACCCCCAGGTCGGCTAAGACCTCTCAGGTTTTCCCAGCAGCAAAAAGGCAGAGCCTTGGCAGGACAGGGCCAGCGGGAGGAGGCGGGCAGCCATGGGCATCTAACTCGGGAGCTGACGGGCTGGGGCTGCAGGTTGTGTGACTGAGGCTCAGAGGGCGGCCTATGTGCGGCTCACTTCCGTCCAGCAGGAACAGGCAGCTCGCCACGCTGACAGTCCCACTCGCTGCCTAGCGCTCTAAATAAAGGCCCATAGGTTGAAATATCTTAAAACAAAACTTCAGGTGATTTTAAATTAAAAAGAGGCACAGTAATGAGATTTGTAGATCGTAATTTCTTAAACCTACTGTGAGAAAAAATATAAATAATTGACACATCATCTCCTCACCTGCATTCCTCACCTGCATTCCTGAACCTGGGGGCCTCATTCGTCACATCCAAGTCATAACCAGACAGTTCTTTAAGAACAGGGAATGTGTTCGTCTTCCCAGGGTTGCTATAGCAACGCAGCACAAACTGGGTGGCTTAAAACAACAGAAGCGAATCCTCCACAGTTCCGGAGGTTAGAAAGCAAGGTGTCGTGGGGGCCACGCTCCATCTGAAGGGTCTAGGGAAGAGCCTTCCCTGCCTCTTCCAGCTTCTGGTGGCTCCAGGTGCTCCTTGACTTGAAGCAGTATCATTCCAATGTCTATCACAGTCTGTTCACATTGCCATCTCTTTGTTCCTGTTTCCAAATTTCCTCCTTCTTATAAGAACACCAGTATATTGGAATAGGACCTACCCTGAGCCAGTATGACCTCATCTTAATTTAACTAACTAATTACATCTACAAATAAGGTCCTATTCTGAGGCTTCAAGAGAACATGAATTCTGGGGAGACCCCATTCAGCCCAGTACAGGAATAGTACAAATGACACAAAACGCAAAAGGTGAAAGGCTACACCATGAAATGGAAAGCTCCCTCCTCCACGCCTTCCTTCAACCACCCAATTGTCTTCTGCAGCGGCAGCCCATATATGCTTCCAGTTAGCCTGTATATATTCTTTTTTTTACATTATTGATGAGCACAGTACACAGATCATTTTGCACCTTGCAAAACTGGTCCATGTCAGTCCATATAAGCTGCCTTATTCTTTCTAACAGCTGATCGTAAGCCATTGTATATATTCAATATAACTCAATCATTCCCTCACCAACCAGTCATTTTGAATTCTTCCAAATGTTTGCTGGTACAAAAGTGTCCTGCTGATTTCAGCTTCTAAATGTTTCTCTCATCCACTATGTCTCGTCAACTCCTACTCTGCTTCTTTATTCTGTGCCTCATCATTCCTCCCTAGGACTATCATAAAAGCTTCATAAGCAATTCCCTGACTCTCACCGTCCCCCATATTGGTTCTCTAAACAAAGGACAATCCAGTGAATTACAATTCTGTCTATCTCTGTCCGCAGCTTGTACTCAATGAGCTCATTGTACAAGGCCAAGCTCATTACACAGGGCCTTCTACAATGTCCCATCCAACACTTCAAAACTCAGTATTATGAAACTATTTGTAGTATTCATCCAACATCAGGCTGCCTCACACCTCTCCGTCTTTGTCCATGCTGTACCCTCTTCCGGAACACCCTCCCATCTTCTCTCATCTAAACTCTCTACTGAGCCTTCAAGACACCCTTACCACCACCTCCCCCAGGAAGACATCTCGGAATCCATGGAGTGGGCAGCCAGGCCCCAGAGCTGCCTGTGGCTACTCAGTCCTCCCCTGAAACATGTCACAGCGAAATCACTACACAACGTCCCCCCTCTACTGTGAGCTCCGGGAAGAAAGGAATCCCGCACTGCTCATCTTTACCACTGAAACACAGTAGGCACTTAAATGTTTATTGAGATGAACTGAAATGAACTCAGCAAAAGAAAAGCTGAGTTTCAAAGGGGTGGACATAATCAAGATGTTACTATTCCTCAGTTTCCTCTGGGGATAATAATACTTTCTCCATCGAGTTGTGGTCATGATTAAATGAGATCACACACATCAAACAACCACTTGGAATGGTGTGTGGCATACAGAAAGCATGCCATAGATGTCTGTTGTTATTATGGTATCAAGAAGGAGAGAAGGGGTCAAGAAAGGGCATTCTGAGTGTGTGGTAGGCTAGATTATGGATCCCAACCAAAAATATGCTCTTAATGTTAGTCTGCATTTCTGTGGGTGTGAACCCTTTGTAAACTGGACCTTGCAAAGATATTACCTTTAGATGTGGCCCAACTGAATCAGGGTGGGCCTTGGTCTGTATTACTGAAGACCTTATAAAAAGAAGTCAGAAGTCTTAGGAAGATACAGGAGAAAGTCAAGACAACATCATGTGATGGAGGCAGAGATCCAAGCCAAGGAAACCCAAGGACTGCACCAACCCAGCACCAGGACACTACGGACTTCAGAGGGGTAGCATGGTCCTGCTGACACCTTGATTTTGAACTTCTAGCTCAAAAACGGTGAGACAATAAATGTTTGTTGTTTAAGCCAATCCATGGTGCCGTATTTGTCACTGGCAGCCTGGCGGACAAAGACTGTTTGACCAAGCTGTCGCTCTGGTTTCCTGAAGAGGTGTCTTCTACAGTGGTGAAGGCCAGAGGCTGGAAGGGATGTTGGTGATGGAGCACGGAAAGAAGGCTGAGCCTGGGACTGGACACTCCTGCTGAGGAGGCCGCCCAAATAAGCCACCGCAAGGCATCAGAGGAGAAAACGAGAGACAACTAACTGGACAGCTGGGCAACGGCAAAGCTCCAGCTGACCCTGCACAGGTCTCTGTGGGCCAAGAGCTGCTGAGAAGCAAGTAAGGGGTGGAGTGGTTGGAGACCGGCAAGGAGGAAGGTTAGGTTGAGGATTTGGAGACTGAATAAGAAGAAGAACTAACAGCAGCACTGAATTCATGTTTACAATCAAGACGCTTCAATTTTATACCTGATGGCCCCAACTGCCAGAGTTGGAAAGGACTGTGGCTAAAATTCCAACCCCCTCAATGCTAACATTTTCAGTAACATCCTGCTGCCACCAATCCAGTCGGGCTGCCTACTGAGTTAAGTGCGGAAGAGTGTTAATTGTTCTAGAATTTCCCCGGCACTGCAATTTCCTGGGCTTGATCAAATGCCCCATATGGAACTTCATTTTCTTCTTTTATGACTGAAGGATTATCACTCAGTCCTCTAATTTCCCCTAGGGAAGCAAGGGCTCCAGATGGGCCAATCCTCATTATATTATTTTCCAATAGCTATGCATATTTTCTTTGTATATGTAGCTCTGCCATTTATTATTCATTCCACCAACTATCTAATCTATTAATGTGCTGAGGTTTCTTTATAAATCATGAATCAGCCATGTGGCATGTTGTAGAGCAATAAAATTGTCAGGGTGTGACGTGGAGAATTTTGTGCAGCAGAAATTTCCTTTTAATATCAGCCCTAAGAAAATGATGCAAAATTGCCAAACGGTAACCATGTTTTTTAAGATTTGTCTTCTAAAGGAATATAGCAGCTATATGTTTTCGTCCTTCATTTATTCACCCATTCAGCAAACATTTAGTATGAACCTACTTACATAGGAGGTATAAGGTGCTAAGGAACAAAGAAAAATTTAACAATATATAATTTAATAATTCACAGCTCCTTCAACATCCCTTTACACACGTCGGAGTGAAATAACACATTAGGGCACAAGGAATCAAACTTAGTGTTCATGATTTTTCACATTTTACCCATTTCACAGTTCCCTTAACACAGAAATTGCACACCAGTGGTCCACAGACTAAATTTATAGGTGGTTTGTTTGGCCCTAATTGTGTTTGTAAAAACTTGGGTCAGCATTTTAAAAATAAAATCAAGATTTTTTTTTTTAATCTCCAAGAGACGGGGTGCAGCTGCCCCTTCTGACACCCCCCATCCTCTGCAGGACATCCCAGTCCCTCACTGCCCACCAGCTCCCCAACACAGATACCTACTGTCTTTTCATCTTCTGCATTCACACAGATATCAAGTATTGGAAAATAATAGACAAAAGTAAGAGGGCAGTACAACTCAAGAAAATTCGAGAGAGCATATTTCTTCGGAAAAAAGTGAAGAAACAGTCCTACATGCAATAATAGCTCACACATGTTTCCCGCAGCCCTCTTCACTCATTCATATAAAATATCAGGATCCATATTTTCAGCCTCTGCTGGTTACACTTCCCATCAAACAGTGGTCAGTAGAGAGCACCATCAATTCTAGTCCCTTCTAAGGCTAACGTCCTTCATAACAAATAGCGAATATCAAAATACCAGGTATTTCTCCCCTTCCTTCCTCCCTATTAAACTAGTAAGAACCCCAGTCTCTGCCTTTTGGCCTGCTTTGTTTGTTTTTCTCATGACTATTCGATACTAAAATGAAAAATATAAACCTTCTCCCCATTCATTGCCAACATTTAGAATTGATACACCCTGAGCCTGACTGTAATTGGGAAAAGCAAATTAAAATTGCAATGAGAAATTCTTGTAGCAAAAATCTGAAAGTCTGATCACCACGTCTGAGATAGAAAGTAGTAAAATGAATGAACACTGCAAATAAGATTCCATCCCTTTCAAGGGCAGTGGGGCAACCCTTCGTAAAGCTGAAGATGCATGTACCCAATGAGCCAACAATTGGACTTCTAGTACATACCTGAGAGGGGTGGTTTCCAGCATTTTGACTATGACCCTCAGTAAGAAACACATTTTATATCACAGCTAGTTCACCTGCATAAATACACAGCTAACTGAAAGAAAGGTTTAACAAACCAAGCTTACCTCATACTGTGCAATAAATTTTGATATTATTTATATAATACATAATTTACAATTAATCTTTGTTGTTATTTTTTTAATGCTGGCTACAGCCCATTAAATTGATTTCATGACCCATTAATGATTTTGAAAACACCTCTCATATGGGTCCATGGAGTTAGTTACCTATTAAAAATGTTGCATTATTTTTGGTAAGAATGAAAAATTGAAAACAATCTCAAGGTCCATTCATTCAAAACTTCATATTCAAACCATGTTCACATCATAGAGCATTTTAAATGAATAAACTAAATTCGAGCATCTCTTCTGATAAATGTTGAAAGTAATGTTAAGCTTTCTCTAAAAGAGCAAGTTACATATGCAGAGTGCACATACATTTTAAACACAAAATAGAACCATATATTTCTTTGCATACATACATATATAGTAAATGTATAAAGAAAGGATTCACACTTTCTGAGCAGGAGATTTTTGGGGGAGAGAGGTGTAGGAAAGGAATTAAGATAGGGATTTGAAGTGATAGCTGTATCTGAACATTTTATTTCTTTCAAAGAAAGTCATCAGCAAATGCAAAAAAATCAGTATCTCTTCAATAAGGATGTGAGTACAAGGTTTATTATTTTTTATATCTTTACATGTTTGAAAAAATTCACAAATTAAACAGTTTAAGAAATTTTTAGAGTTTCCTTTTCAAGATACAAAGTTCTCCATCTTCTTGACCAAAGGGGGGATATGAAATGAAACGAAATAAAGTTTCACTGGCTGAGAGATTTCAAGTGGAGTCGAGAGGTCACTCTGGTGGACATTCTTACACACTATATAGATAACCCTTTTTATGTTTTATTGTATTGGAATAGCTAAAAGGAAATACCTGAAACTATCAAACCACAACCCAGTGGCCTTGACTCTTGAAGACAATTGTATAACAATGCAGCTGACAAGGGGTAACAGTGTGATTGCGAAAACCTTGTGGATCACACTCCCTTTATCCAGTTTATGGATGGATGAGTAGAAAAAAGGGACAAAAAATGAAAAATAGGGCGGGATGGGAGGGATGATTTGGGTGTTCTTTTTTACTTTTATTTTTTATTCTTATTCTTTCTGGTGTAAGGAGAATGTTCAAAAATTGATTGGGGTGATGAATGCATAACTATATGGTGGTACTGTGAACAGGTGATTGTACACCATGGATGATTGTATGGTATGTGAATATACCTCAATAAAACCAAATTTAATTTTAAAAAAAAATATACAAAGTACTCCCATAAGGTAGCAAGGGAAGCTCGGAGGATGTGAAAGTCCTTCTCCGGCACCCGGCAGCTCCCAGAATTTGGGGGCAGCCATCAGATGCTCTGACACTCACAATAAGGTTTTGCTGCACCGTGAGCTAGGAAGGAAAACTACCTAAGCAGTTGTGCTTTCAGAATTATTTACAATCAGAACCTTTGAAAAACTAAGACTGGGATTCCTGAATGTTAAAATTCCCTATTCCCAAATGCACTTGCTCATCTTGAGCTTCAGTGGTTGAAACACTGTTGCTGAACAGGCACGATTTTAGCTGACTCCTCTCAAGGCCACCTGCTAACATAATGTAGAAGGATTTTGCAGGGACCAATTACTTCCTAGATTAATAATGCTGACTATTTCTCCATGGGAGGGTCCTAGAAGAAGAGGGGGCACCTCAGCAGAGAAGCCGGCATCTCCCCACACATCACCATCTGCTGGCAACATTCTCGCTCCAGGACGGACGCCGGCATTATCCCCAATCCTACAAAGTCAGCTTTGTTTGTGCAGATCTAAGATGCTGAGCATTATTCAACATCTGTTTGGTGTAAGCAAATATTTATTTCTCCTCAAAATTCGATCTGCATGTACAGTCTAAATGAGCATGGACTCTTATGCTTTTAACACCCCAAATGTAAGGCCCTCCATATCTTCCAAATTTGAAAGGTCTCTTTAATGCTGAAGGCATAACTGATGTGTCTGGTGTCATCCTTGGCTGGTAACACCTGGTATCAGTGCTACTGTGAACTGTCGAGCATAGTTGTTAGGGTTTAGCATGCACACTTCAACCTTTATTTTCAAAGGAAGCTTTGGTATCAGCATGAGAATCATGACAAATGGGATAAAACCACCTGAATTTGTGTCCATTTCTGCCACACAGAAGCCTTCAGACCTTGGGCAAGTCACATCACTTTTTTGAACCTCCATTTCTTTGTCAAGACTGTCATATGCTTAAACGAGGACTACATGGAAAGTTCTGTGTACGATAGGAAGTCTTATGAAGATATGAAGTGGAAGTGGTAATAGCAATAAAAAGCAATGTCTATATCAATTATAGAATGCAAAACACTGAGAATTCCATTTCCATATTTGCACATTGGCGCCCATTTAATTTTTACATAGCTCATAATTCTTTCAACTATTAATCTGAATTCCTTATTCTCTTTCAGCTTGAGAGAACAGCTACCAGATTATTTCTTAAAATGAAAACCTGGGAATTCCTTTAGATGTTTCCTAGACCCCTGAGAAATGCATGGAATTCCATGCCAAAATCACAAGGTTTGTTTTTCTTTGTGGAACAGCTCATTTCATCATGTTTCGGTGGCCCCAGACTATGTATCTGGCCTCAGCTTAACAATATTAAAGAAAAAGCACTACAGATAATGAGACAGTGTCCTTACTGTTAAAAAAAAAAAAACAACTCTAAATGCAAATAGCTCTAAAATGTTTTCAAATGACTGTAATGATGAAGCTTTCCCATTAAATTTTTTTAAATCCCCAATCCAACACCCACCTTGACTTGCTGGCATCCTCTCTCAGGGTGGGGTTGGGTGGGCAGGGAGGTATAATGTTGAGTTGTGAGCAATGTCTGGATTAAAACACAGGAGATTTAATAAACTAACCCTTGAGTACTGCTCTTATGCCCATTTGTATGAGCTGGCCTCACAAATCACAAACCCACACGAAAAAATCCCCCGTGGGTGCCTCTGTCCCTCTGGATCAGCACAGGGACAGGGCAACCCATAATCCTAAACCTCTCCTCTGGCTGCTAACGCAGTCCAGGTCCAGGGACACGCATTTGCCCAGCTCGGCCCCATGGCCTTGATATAAAAGCAGGGGGATGCTGGGAAGGTTGAGGCGGCACCGATGCTCACCGGGAGGTGGGTACAGCCTCCCAGCACCAGGGCACTTTGGTGGCAGGAGCACAACGGCAGGGGAAAAGTCAAATCAAGTCTCAGACAGCATGGATGCTAGTGCTTCTTGCATACAAGTACTGTTTCCCAGTAAGGTCAAGCCTCCATTTTCGTGCTTCTCTTTGTGTTTTAAGTCAAGGTTCTGAAGCACAAGTGGGCAAACTTTCTCTGGAAAGGGCCGCATTGAAAATATTTTAGCTTTTGTGGGACACCCAGCCTCTGTTACAAAAGTAGCCACAGAGCATCAGATGCAGGAGCGTCTGCAGAGTCCAGTCTGGGAGGCCCACCTCAGTCCCCCCACAGCGCCCACCTGCCACGGTCCCCAGAGCCCCCCATGCCCTAAGGAATCAGACGGGGGTGACTAATCTGTCCGATGAAGTGCCAGACGCGGCTGGCCTGAAGCCGAGTGTGGAACCACCTTCCAGGATGGCTCAAGCTGGCTAAGGCTAATGAAGCTTCTGCTGAAAGAAGGAGCCAGAACTTAAAGTCACCCCGCAACATAAAAACACTCTGCGAGCAGAACCGAAGTGAACGGGAACAAAAGGAAAGGAAATGCCAGACCCAACAAGGAAGCGAGAGGTGCCACCATTTACAAGTTCCGCAACATCACAAGCCCACTCATCAAAATAGAGGCCCATCAGCTGTAATAGCCAACTTGCAATCCCTAATTTGAATGTTTAAACAGCCAATAACAATAGCCGACTTGCAATTCTTAATCTGAATGTTTACTAGCCAATCACCATGTGCCAACATCCCCACTATCTTTATCTCCACCTCCCTTTGTCTAATCTAATAAAAATCCCTCACCTCTCCAGATCCAGGAGACAGAGATGAGGCCTTCCCTCCTGTCGCCACTGGACTGGCCTTTGGTAATAAACTCTTTCACTTCTCAAAAAAACGTAGCCACAGATGACACATAAATGAATAACTCTAGCTGTGTGCCAATAAAACTTTATTTACAAAAACAGGTGACAGGGTTCAGAGCTTCTTTTTGGGGGTGATGGAACGTTTTTGTAATGGATGATGGTGACAGTGGCACAACATAGTGAATGAAATTAATACCACTGAATTCTATTTTTAAAAGTGGTAAAACAGGAAATTTTAGATTGTATATATATAGTACCAAGATAAATTTTTAAAAAAAACATAGAGCTGTACAATACAAAGAGTGAACCCTAATGTAAACTGTGGACTACAGTTAATAGTATAATTATACTAATAGTGTTTAATCAGTTGTAACAAAGTTACCATATTAACACAAAAAGTTAATAATAGGAAAACTGCATGTCTGTGTTGTGGGTGGTATAGGCGTATATGGGAACTCTGTATTTTATGCCTGGTTTTTCTGTAAACCCACAACTGTTCTAATAAAAAAATAAATAAAAGAGTAAAAAAAAAAAACAAAAAAACAGATGGCAGGCCAGATTCAGTTTGTGAGCCCTAGCCTGCTGACTCTTGTTCTAGAAATACTCACAAATTAGTCCAGCATTCACAACAGTTTCAATAGTGGCTGAGGAACACTTTGCAAATATTAAACAATTCATATTATTCTTAAATTTGTATGTCTATAAATCTAGACCTGACATGCATGAAGTATAGTACTGAATTTTCTACATTGGCAATCAGATGGACAGTGAATTCTAGAATTGTAGAAAAATTTTTATAAAAATATTTAATGAGTTATTAAAATTTTAATATATTAATTTAAAATAGCAATTTTAATAAAATATTTTATTTAAATTTTTGATCTCATGAATTAAAATTAGTATTATGCCTTTTAATTTTACTACAAAATTTTGAATATTTTAGAAGAAAAATAATTTCCTGAAGATAACTGAAAATTTTAATCTACTTTTAAGTGCATTTTTTGATGACAACATTTGTCTTCTGCATACTGTGAATAAAATACATTTTATTTTTAATCCTTTAGATCACTGAGAATGAGTACAAGTTGAGACTCCTTTAGAAATAGAAAATGCAAAACAAACACAAGCCCACTCCCCACTCCTGCTTGACTAACCGCTACACCTCCACCCACGTAACATTAGAAGGGTGTAGTGCCAAGCCCCCAGGAACCACCTGCTCCCCGCCTGCTTGGTTGGACAGAGGCTCCTCACATGTTTCCCATGTGGCCCTGTGGGGCCTGCTGCTCCTCTCTCTTCTGGGACTTGTCACTATTAATAAACTTCTCTCTCTGGTGTCACTTGTCCTTGCCATACCTGGCCACCCACAGAAGGATCCTTTCAACACAAGTGAAATCTCTGACATCAATATAGGAAGCAGGCTCAAGGTGTGCTACACGTTAAAAGCAAAAGAAGTTCAGTTTAGTCTGTGGGCAACTCATCTTTATGAATGACGATGCTACTCCTGCCCAGGAGGGGTTAGGCAGCCGGGACATATCTGAAGGACATCATCTGCTCAGTGTGTCTCGTAGAAAGTAACGATGTCACGTACATGGAATCGCTATTGCAATATTAGTACTTTCAGACCACGGTACAGCTACTCAGGAGGAACTTTCTCAATAAAACCATCTTACATAGATGAGGGGAAAGAAAGATTATCTCTGAGGAAGAGTATACCCCCAAGTCAAAAAACACTGTATAATTTGCAAACTTCATAAACATTTTAGAATGGATACTATTTCCACAGGGTATAGGTCCCAATTTTGGATGCCAAGCTTTAAACACCTTTCTAATTTGAGAAATGTTCAAATGAGGATAATCAATTATTGAATTAAGAGTCAATTGAAGGGGTGCAGTGCAATACTAGGGGTCAATAAGGGGGGGATAAGAGGAGTGGGATGGTTGGGGTTTTATTTTTTCTTTTTATTTCTTTTTCTGAAATAATGCAAATGTTCTAAAATTGATCATGGTGATAAATGCAGAACTATGTGATGAGACTGTGAACCACTGCTTTGGATGGATTATAATCTTTGGATGGATTACAATCTTAACAAAATCTTAATAAAATCTTAATCTTAATAAAATCTTAATCTTTGGATGGATTATAATCTTAATAAAATTACATTTTTTAAAAAAAGAGTCAATTAAAATACCAAGAGAAAATTATCTAAGAATTTTTTAAAAAATTAAGAATTTCTAAACCAAAGGATGTGCAAGTAAACTGAGTCTCTTAAATAAAAGGCTGTGACAAACAGAACTCACTCTTCTAAGCAGCTATAGAATTTTCTAGGAGTTAATCATCTTTGGCTACTTTGTGCTGATACCAAAAGGGTGAGGTCATCTCTTTAATGCACTTTATTGGAGGACATCATAACAATAACCGTATGATTAAAGGCTCTTGCTTTTAATATTATTTTATTTCATTATTATTATTTGGCTAACAAAGCCAGGGTAAGTATAACCATTTCATTTTTGCTCAACATACTACAAATCTCTTTGTAAAAGATGACATCTTCAAACAGTGTCTAATTATGCAACCACAGGGCACGCATTTCTGAATTGCAGACATTCAACATGAAGAGCGCTCCCAAGTGATTCTCTCTCATGACCAATATTATAACCCATTCCACACTTCAGATAGGAATCATTGTACACCTAAGACAAGCAGACAGGAGAGGAAATTCCAAAAAGCCCACTCTAAAATGCCAACATGGAAGCTCAAGACCTAGGTGCACGAGCTACAAACCACAGGAGACAGAACAAATGACTTAACGGTCGCATTGTGGTTTCCCCATCCGCTGAATGGAGAACCCGATCCCACTAGTGCCTACCTCATGAGGCTCTAAATAAGATTACGCTTTTGAAAAAGTGATGTAAACTATAAGGAAATGTATCATCGACAGGAAGAATTAGACGAGTACAGAAAAAGAACCACAACCACCAGCTTGAAGGAATATATGCGAACCTCATTACAATCATTATGTTACGAAAATGGAAAGTGACACACATATGCCATAGGGTGGTTTCTCATCAGCTAAAGGGAGCATCGCACACAAACCACATGCTTCTAAAACGGGAGCCGCATCAAAGTGGAGAGAACATATGGGACTATCTGAGATACATGCACAGCATCAGACACTGCCAAGATGTAGCGAGTTTGAGACTGAGAGAGAAACGGTTCTGTTCAGAAATGTACAGTCAATAAAGGCCAACTATTATTTCGAGATGTGGAGCCTTAGGCAATCAAGTTTTTCTAACCCAAGACCCAGGTGTTAAGGACACAGAAAAGCTTCACCTACGTAACGCAAGCTTGGGCAGACTGGAATACTGACCCCAATCACTTGAGACCCCTTGAAAAATAGAATTTTTTAACTCAAATATCAACTTTAACTCAGTAGATATACCTGCCACTCACCATCCTTCACTCACAAACTGTGTGAGTTCTGACCAGATGTCAGGCACTCCTTTTTCTTTATTAGGGAATTTGTGGGTTTACAGAACAACTGTGCATAAAATACAGAATTCCCATATACCACCCTATTATTAACACCTTGCACTTACGTGGAACATTTGTTACAATTGATGATAGCACATTTTTACAACTGTACTATTAAATATAATCCATAGCTTAACTAAGGGTTCACTGTGTAGTGTAGTTTCATGGATTTTTAAAAAAATTTTTATCCTATTACCATATATACAACCTAACACTTCCCCTTTTAATCACATTCAGATATATATTTCAATGCTGTTTATCAAGTTCACAATGCTGTGCTGCCATTACCACCATCCATCACCAAAATGATTCCATCATTCCAAATAAAGTGTCTGGGCACTCTTTAGGTCTTGTGGCTGCAGCAGTGAACAAGGCAGGGTTGGCCAGTTCAAGAAGAAGAAAAAAGTGAAGTGGGCAAGGAGGGACGGAACAGGGGAGCTGTCGCCTGTGAAAGGGGTCGAGATATTACACATTTTCAAAAGATCCTCATTGCAGTATAAAGACCAGATTACAGACCCAGCTGTGAGGGAAGATGGCCTGGACTGTAGCAGTGCAGAGAGAGGAGGGAACATACTTTGAAAGTGGAGACAATGGGGTGTGCTGAGGTTTTCAAATTGGGCAACAGAGTAGACAGTGTTGTCACAGACTAGAACATGGACAACTGGGAGAAGCAGGTGGGGTGGGCAGAATTAGCAATACTACTTTGGAAATGTAAATTTTGAGGTATCTGTCAGACATCCAAGGGTAGGTATCAAGTCAACAATCAGCCGAGGAAGTATGGTGCTCAGTGGAAAGGCTGGAGCTAGAGATTTAAATTATGGAGACCCTGTGGCTTTTAAACCATGACCTGAGTAAGATCAGGTGGAAACAAAGGATAAAGAACTGAGCCTTGGTCCACTCTAACATTCAGAAGCCAAGATGAGGAGGAGACTGAGAAGAGTGGCCACAAGGAAGTCAAGGAGGAGAGTATTTCCAGGCTTTGTGCCAAAGTCTCCCAAGAAGATAAGATGACAACAAACATGACCACTGGGTTTGCCAGTTAGACCTTATTAGTGAAGTTGGCAAGCACAGTACTGTGAAGTGATGGGGAAGGGAGCCTGACTGGAGTGGGACAAGGACAGAACAGAGTGGTAAGAAGGCAAGAACAACGTCTACAGACAACTCTTCCCAAAAGTCTTCCTGTAGAGGGAAACTGAGAAATGGATGGAAGAAAAAAAGGGGGACAAGGAAGAGGTTTTGTTTTATTTTTTAAGGAAAGATGTATTACAGCATGTCTATATGGCATTTGGGAATGAAAGGGTAGAAAGGGAGAAAATGATGGTGCACGAGAGCAGACCCAAAGGAATGCTAAGGAAACTCAACCCACAACTTGGCCTCACCAGTTCCTCACCAGTTCCCAAGGCAATGGTGAACAGGCTGGTCAGGCAATGAACTGAGTTCTAGAACATGGGTTCTAAAGTGCACTCCCACAGCTCCAAACCCAGCAAATCTGAGAAGCCGCGGGAGAGTCCTGGGTAGAGAGGGTTCTGCAGCACTCTTCCCCAAATCTTGGTTTACCAAGTTCATCAATTCTGAATATATTCTACAAAATAATAGTAAGACTGAGGCAAAAGGAGATTGAGAAATCAAAGCAGAAAATCTCCAGAATTTCAAAGAGCTATGGTGGTGGAGGGTATACTCTGGTTGGAAGCAGGAAACTATGGGTTTCTTTTTGAATTTCCTTTCAAAGCAGCAGCATTTCCACTAAGTCATCAGAGCAACATGCCACCCACAAAGCTATGTTAAGATAGAACTGGGTGATGAATGCAAACTGTGTGATGACATGTGAGCCACTGATTGTGTACTTTGGATGGATGGTATGGTATGTGAATACATCTCAATAAAATTGCATGAAAAAAGAAAAAAAAATAGAGCCCCTTGTGAGAATTTTTGATCTCAAAAGACATAACTGGAGGATCATTCCAATAAAACAAGAAACGGTTGTAAAAGGAACACTGTAATTCAAGAAATAATAGAGATCCAAGATACCATAAAAAGTTATATTTATGTCCAAGTAATTTTATTATTAAAATAATATTAGGGACATTCTAAAATTAATATCCCAGAAAATCTCATGGGAAATATCAAGGGGATGGGGCCAGGGACTGGGTGCAAGGTTTGGAGAAAAGAGAGATGAAAATATGTCAAGAATCTTAACTTGATTGGTGCAAGAGTGCATTTTATACTTTTACAAGTAAGTACATACAAATACATATTTTTTTTTCCCAACATCATGTAAACTAATACAATCTTTCTAAATGGCAATTTGTCAACATATGTCAAGAGATTTTAAAATGTTAAAAATGTTTATTCTCTTTAATCCAAGAATTCTACTTCCAGGACCCTATCCTAAGAAAATAATCAGAGGGGCAGCCAAAGATTTATGTTCAGTGATGTATGTGGGAGTGTTATTTAAAATAATAAAAAAAATTGCAAACCACTAAGATGACCAAACATAAATCTTTTTACCTTCATAGTACGGAATGTTATGTAGCCATTAAAAAATCACATGCTTGAAGACTAGTTAATGGAATAATTCCCATGATACAAAGTTAAATGAAATGGTACACTGCAAAACTGTATATTTTACATGATCTCAATTTTTGTAAAGTGCACAGAAAATACTGGAAACAAATACACCAAAAAGTTACCAAGGATTTTCCAATTGGTGAGACAATGGGTGATTTTATTTTCTCTATTTTGTTCTGTATTTCCTAATGTATCAACAAAGAATATTTTATTTTTATAATCGCAGGTCTTATAATTTAAACTTCTAAGTTTTAGCAGAATGGGGGAGGGAGCACAGTGGAAGTAAACAGACTGTGTCTAAGTTTCAGAATGCCTACTCCAGAGAAAAGAATAGTGCAAAGAGCTAACTGATGACTTCTTAGATGGTGAACAGACGTTAGGAATGGATCCTTCTAGGAACAGAGTAAGACAGAGGGTCCTGCCCTGTGCCCCAGGCTTCAGAAGGTCCTGGTCTTGTGGCTGTGACCTTTGGCGGTATGAGTAACCCAAGGGGGACCCACCCACGCGGAGCCCTCACCCACCACCACCCCTTCTAGACCTCGATTCTAGGATCTGAGACCCTGGAAATCCCTGCCTACGTGGCCCCCAAGCCATGTCTAGGGCCTCCATGGGCCTCTTCCCCATGTGTCCTCATGGAGCTACTCCTACCACGGGTGTGCAAGGCCTCCTGTCTCTAGGGGCTGTGCAAAGAACTTGGGCACACAACTGCAGTGCTGGCAGCAAGTGTGTAAAGCCTCACTCAGGGCAGGACAGAGCCCGGTGCAGTGAGAAGGTGAGTTTGGGCAAAAGCTGGGGGTCAGCTCTCCCGCACCACCAAGTGGGGGGGGGGGGGAGGAAGCAGAAAAGAGGGGTAGGAAGGAAGTAGGAGGAAGTTCTCCTCCAGAGAACAAAGTAATCAAGGACAGTCGTTTGGATTATGGAGACAGGGCACCAGATGTCCACCTGGGGACGGCAAGGAGCTGGGAAGCTGGGAACCAAAAAACAATTGAAGTTGCCAAGTAACAGGAGCTTACTTTTGTCTGATTTGTCTTATTCTAAGGTAGAAGGGGTAAATTTTAATAGTGATGCTTTTTAAGCTTTCTGTGTGTGTGTATGTGTGTACTGTATCATCATAGAGAGAGAGCAGAGTAGTCCATTTTTTGTTTTTTATGAAACTTTTTATTTTGAGACAATTGTACAGTCACATGCAGTTGTTAGAAATAATGGGGATCCCACGTACCCTTTACCCAATTTTCCCTATCAGTAACATCTTGCAAAACTATAGTCCAATATTACAGCCCAGATACAGTCAGGATACAGAACCTCCATCACCACAAGGACCCCTCAGGTGCCCTTTCATAGCCCCTCCTTCACCCCATAATTTTGTCATTTTGAGAATGTTATATAAAAGGGGCCAAATGGTATGGAACCTTTGGGGATTGACTTCTTTCCCTCCACATAATTCTCCGGAAATTCACCCAGGTGGTACAACAGCCTGTTCGCTTTTATTACTGAGTAGTGTTCCATGGTGTGGACATGCCACAATTGCTTAATTGCTTAGCTTCTTCTGGGTATTCTCAGAGCAGAATTGCTGGGTCACATGGTAAGTCTATGTTTAATTTTTTTGAGAAGCTGCCAAACTGCTTTCCAAGGCAGCCGCCCCATTTGATTATCCCCCCGCCCTGCAACGTGTGAAGGTTCCAACTTTCACATCCTTGCCGACTCTTCTTTTCATCTTTCTATTTTATTATAGCCTACCTAGTGACTGCGGAGTGGTAGCTCATCGTGGTTTTGATTTACATTTTCCTGATGACTAGGGATGTCGAGCATCTTTTCACATGTTCTTGAGGCATTTTTTGGTGGCTGCTTTAACACCTTTGTCAGTTAATTCTAAAATCTCTGTCATCTCAGAGTGGTCATCTTTTGACTGTCTTTTTTCATTCAGTTTGGTTCTTGATACAAGCGATTTTTATTGAAACCTGGAGTTTAGGGGTGTTATGAGACCGTGAATCTTACGCATCTGATCCCGCTCTGATGGAGGATGTGGGGGCAGAAGGCCAGGTTCCCACGTGGCCGCTCTGATGCCACGAAGGGAAGTGACCTGAGGTGGGAGCGTGGGCTCTGGCTCTCCGCTGGTCTCCTCTGACACCACCCCCAACTCCCCCTTACCCCCAGTCTGCTGACACTGGTGGGGAGGGGCCGTGCCCCTGGACCTTCCCTGACACCACCCGAGCAAGACTAGTTGAGTAGTTCCCACCCCGGCCAGGAAGGAATCCAGGGCCGCCGCTCGGCCTTGGCTGGTGTTGAGCGTGGATGGGCCCAGTTTTCTCTGTGGTGTCTGGCTGGAGTACAGCAGTTACTGTCTAAGTGTTTTCTGTCTTGCTAGGTTGCTGCTTTCCTGGCTGTCTAGTGAGGGAAGGCTTTTTGGGGGGATTTCTGTCTGTGTCGTTTGGTTTTTTCAGTGCCAGCCCCTTCAGCTCCAGTATGGGATATATGAGTCAAGAAAAAAAAAACCCAGGAACTCACCGCCAGGTCATTCCTGTCCAGCCTGCCTTCCTCTCTCCATCACTGAGACCCTTCTTATGATAGTTTCACATAAAATTTCCAGGGTTTTTAGCTGTACTTAGAAGAATATGAAAAGTATGTCTACTTCATCTTCACAAAAGTGGAAGTCCGGCTTATCTTTTCAAACAATTTTTTTATTTAAATTTTAAGCATAGAAATAGCTGTAGGTGAACTGTGCATTTCTTATCTTCTAAAAACACAGGCCACTAAAATTAAACTTTTTGACAAGGCTCAACAATATAAACAGCCATGGCTCTATTTTTATTTATTCCACAAGCTTTGCTTTGAATTTACTAAGTGACAAGTGCGCTTCTGTCTGCCAACACATTAAATGGGACACAGTGACCCAATTTTGGAAGTTCCTCTGATTGCCTGTTCATTTTTCTATTTCTTTCCTCTGTCAGTGCATCTGCCTCCAGAGAATCTTTACAGTTTTCAATCTGGACTTTTTACAGACTGCAGGCTGAGAAACCAGACCATCAAATCTTTTGGAGATATTTTTAAACAATAGTAAACAGACAAAGAATAACAGACTCTACTTCATACACAGCTTTTCCAACATCTATTTGGGCTGCTCGGACATCCACCTGGGTTTTTTACTGTTTCCTTGTCTATATTCCAGTACTTTGAAGTTGGACAATAAATGATCTCAAATGACCTGAAGGGCCACTGTTTTTATAGATTCATTTTTACCTTAATCAAGGTGGGATCAGGCAAGCTGCAAGGCTGTGGTGAATATGGACCATGGGGAAATCTTCTCCTCCTGCCTACCAACCCTTCCCAGCTTAGACACACCTGAAGCAGAGGATTTAAAAACTACTGGATTAATGAATAAGCTGGAGGAACAACTTAAAGGAAAATGCCTAATAAGCACTTCAAAATTTTTTTCTTACTTTATTACTGACAACTTCAGCGCAAATGGGTCCTAGTGGGGTACCTGTCAGTCTCATAAAATGTGTTGTCCTAGGTAAAATGCCCCAGAGGTGTGTTTTCTCCAGATGCTCGGGTGAATAACTGGTTAAAGACCAAACTCAGAGTTGAGTCTCCAAGCCTCCCATCATGGGTACATTACAAAATACAGAACACCATGTTCCTGGACTCTGAGACTCTCAAATCCAACTCCCGACCTCTGACTGCTGGGTCATCCAATCCAGGCTCCTGAGAGAGGAGGATGTGAGTCCCTAAGACGGACTGTGAGCTTCAAGTCACACAGTTCTAAATTCAACTCTTCAGTCTTGGCAAGTTCCTTGGATATTCTCCTCATCTAATATAATAAAGAAAGTAACTCTTACTTAAGTGGGTTAAGATGAACTTTGGAGACAGAAACCCACAGTGCAAAAGAAACACGGGTAGCTAAGTGAATGTCAAATATTAGTTATAAGCTTTTATGTATAAGGGAAAGATCATCTCTCTATGGAAAGAGAGGATTCCCAGTATTACAACCAAGTTATTAGCATCTGAGTTTGTCTTATTCTAGTTGGAATCAACTCAGTGTCCCCATGTGCAGTCATTGTGCAAAGTCTATTAGTTTCATCTTTTAGCATCATTAAGGCAGACGTGAAGCTCCAGACCACAAACGTCACCCGCGTCCGCTCTATAGGGCTTCCTCCCCTCCGTCCCAACCACTCTTTCTTTCCCACCAGCTCATCCAACCAATCTCCTCCTCACTGCCTCCCACATTCCCTCTCTCACTTCAATCTTCTTAGACTGGTGTTTGCTTTGTTGTGTGTTTTTCATTTTTTTCTAGACCCCTAGAGTCTAGGTCTTTATTCTGTGTGTTTTCTACCCACCAGTCCCTCCCCTTTCATTCCAACCTTTCTGGCCTTTCAAATCTCCAATCCTACTGGATTCCATTCTCTTTGAAAAGAGAGACTCGGGTCTCAGTGGGGGACCAAGCAAGTCTTGGTAGGACACTCACACTAGTGTGGGAAACCGAGATACGGTGGGGGTGTGGATGGCGAGAACCCCAGAAGGAGCCCTGAGCTGCTGCAGCATTCGGGACTGATGTGAATGAGATGGAGGAAAGAAACCCTCAGGGAAATTGCTTAGAGGACTCGAGGGGGTTGGCAAAGGCTAACGGTGGAGGACACAGTGACTAAATCAAGAAAATTCATCCATGTCTAGAGCTAAGCCAGGCCTCTAGGTTTCTATGCCTGCCAAACCAGGAAGGCAGCCTGTCACAGAGTTAGAGTCTGCAGGGAGGCATCTTAAGACACCAGGACATAGTAAAACTATGACCTCAGCACAGATAAGAGCAGGAAAGGAATGATGGAGACAATGAGATGTGAAGGGAAGAGGGGGTAAGAAATGTTTGGCTTAGAAATTAAGCTTTGAATTCAGCAGAGAAAATCTCACACATGACTATCAATTTCCCCAGACACAGACACCTAAAAAACATCACATATATGGGTCACATCAAGTGCCTCGGTTTTATCAGAGTCTTTTTACGGCACCATCATTAAGCTATTTTTAGTGAGCAATTAAAGGGAGCCTAAGTGGGCCACTGCAATGCTATCTGGCTGGCTCCAGATGGCATGGTGCAGGGCTGACATGGGACAGAGGCTTTCCTTTAAGCTATGTTCCCAGAGAAGCCTTCTCAAGATATGTACAGATTTGCTTTTAGTCTGAATTTATAATTTATTTTTAAAGTCAATTCAATTATTCATGGGTGCCCTGTCCATAATGTGAGCTACATTATGGTAAACATCACAAAAATTGTTAAAAACACCAGGTTGGTTTATTATGTAGAATGTAGGAGACCTAGAGATAGATAGCAATCAGTGAAGGGGGAATGATAATGTAATAAGAACAGATAAGTTATTGTGGGTAAATTTAACGTTCTGGGAATGCCCAGGAATGACTATGGTTTGTTAATTTCTGGTGGGTATGGTAGGAGCAAGTTCACAGAAACGTTGTTATCTTAGGTTATCTGTCTTTCTTATTCTGTTGCTGGATTATAGTCTGTATATTTTCTGGGGGTAGAGTAGGAACATAAATACAGATATATATACACATATATGAGATCTAAAATTTTTTATTGCTTATAAGAAATAATATTTAAAATAAATGCAAAGATACACATTGGAAATAAATTTATAAAAAAAGAAAAAATACATGGTGCAAACATTATTTTCCCCATATTTTAGGCTATTTTTCCCTTTATCTTAAGCAATAATTCCATTTATTGCCTTCTCATCTTTAAATATTTAATGCAATGAAAAACAATATTTGTTTCCTGAAACTGAGGTGGTTGTGTCCTAATAATTTTATAAATACTGCTTAATTTCCAATTTTGTTTGTAATATCAACATTTCTTAAATAGTTGTTCTTAATAATGTATCAAAATGTTATTAATATGTGCAGTGGGTTGAATGGTGTCCCAAAAATTGATATGTCAAAACCCTAAACCATGGTTCCTGTGAATGTGACCTTATTTGGAAACACTGCCTTTGTAGGTATAATTAAATTATCAATCAAGATGAAAAACAAAACAAAACAAAACAAAACAGCCAGGCTGGTGTACACAGCAGCACAAACACGTAGGCAGAAGACTGTGATGGAGCAGAAGAGGCAACATCTCTGGAGCCAAGCAGACCAAACACTGGTCTCTCTCACCTCCGTTTTCTTACCTATAAACTGGAATCCATCGACTCCTTCAGAGTATTCTTGCAAAGAAAGTGCCTGATGAGTTCTGGCACCTAACATTGCTCAGTTAGTAGCAGCTCTTTTATGGGCAGTTAACAGACCCCAGGGCAAATGAAGGCAGGGTGACTAAAGGACTCCTGGTGGATGTCAAGTTACAAATTCACCTTCATCTGTAAGCCCCACCCCCCACCATGATGGGACCCCACCTCTGATCAATTCTCACCTGATCACTGCCTTCCCCACCTCACATGACCACTCCACCAAACTACTGCACGTAAACATCAGTTTTATCACATGTTCTTAGAAGGATCCCCCTCCATCATGTCTCAAATACCTACCTATCAAAACCATAACGGTGCTTCAGATCTCCATTCAAATGAGATCTGCTGCTTCAAGAGCTGCCCACTATGGTATCTTCCTACTCAAAACCTCTCAGTTCTTACCACTCTCTCCCAGTACGGGTCATTACCAGCATATTAATGAATAAATGAACTCAGGCCAGCTGCGTTCAATTAGAACTGGCTGTCAAAGGCTCTGGGGACAAGGGATAATAGGATAGAGAAGCTAACAGAAGGTAACATTTTTGTTTTGTTTTCAGGAAAGGAGACTTGTGCAATCCGTCTTGTCTGTAACGCCTTGAAATTAAGAAGAGATACCCTGGGATATCAACTGAGACTTGTCAACACTCATGATATCAAGTCAGGGAACAACCTGGCTTTCACTGTCAGTCACTGAAGCGCACTCAAGACAAACAGCTGAGAATTTCTTGAGCAAATATTCTGCATGACATGAAAATGCACCAGCACTGTTGGTAAAAATGGAAGACTCTGCAAATTCTAACTTTTTTCCCTGAAATTTTAAGAAAATACACATAAATATACCACTCTAAACCAACAGAATTTTAATACTACTTTGTTATAAATTAAAATTTTACTTAGACTGGTATCCATTTCTGGAGTCTCCATTCTGTTCCACTGATAGATTTAACTATCATATTGTTCTTATTATAATAGCCTTCATAGTATGTTTTAATATCTGATAAGGGAAGTGTCAACTCCCCACTTCACTATTATTTTTTTGTATTTTAATAAATAGTGCCGGCACTTTCAGCTATTTGGGACAAAATTAATTTGGTCCCCTTTCTTACATCACATTTAAAAATAAAATACAGATAAAGTAAAGGCTAGATGTCAAAAATAAACTAATAAGTAAAAAAAAAAAAAAAAACTAGGGAACTATATGTACAACCTAGTGATGCATAAAAACCTTTTCTCTAAGAAAACACAGAAACATAAACAAAAGATGTTCATATTGGGCTATATGAAAATTTTAAAATTTTGTAGGGCAAAAGCTATCATAAGCAAGGTCTAGACACAAAAAAAGAAATTTGGAAAAGGTATTTGCAATAAAAAATTTTAAATGGTAATAATTTATATAGCCCTTTTGGAGATGGATACACAAAAGAAAAACACCCCAACAGAAAAATGTGCAAAAAGATTATCAATAAGGAATTCTCAGAAAATCCAATATAAAAACAACCAAATACATGGAAAGGCTCTCAAAATTATTTCTACCCCAAAATTATAAAGAAGATTAATACATATTGCTAACCAAGAAAAGGGTATTTTCATAAATTTCTGGTGGCCTTCTAAATTGCTGCAGAAAATTTGGAAGCAACCCTGCAACATCCATCACTAAAAGTACTGTTTAATGAAATTCCAACTAGTGTATCACTTTCTTAAAAATAAAAATACCAGCAAAGAAGAATAGATGTACGAACATGTTCATTGTTGCACTATTCCTAATGGCAAGAAAAGGAAACAAGCTGAATGTTTATTGATAGAGTAATGGTTGAATAGGTAATGTAAGTCCATATCATGGAATACTATGCAGCTATAAAAGAATGAAATAGAGCTATACCAGTTGAGTTGGAGATACATCTATGCAGTTTTGTTAAAATTAGAAAAGTAAAATACAGTAATGATAATTTGATTCCATTTAATAAAGCTAACAATTATCCCCCAAATCCTTATGTGTTTATGTTTATATGTTCATATATGGTTATCTGGAAATATGGGAAAAGACACAGGCAGATGCAAACCAGGTAGTCAACAAGGGTTACATGGGGAGTGGGGAGTGACAGTAAGTGAAAACAGGAGAAAAAATTCCAAAAGCACACCCAATGTGCGTATGATCCTATATATATATATGCATTAAAATTTAGGGAAAAAAGACGCGGCTAGATCTGTCTTCATTTGCCACGCTTCCATCACAAATACCACACAATCGGTTGGCTTAAATAGTGGAAATTTATTGGTTCACAGCTCAGAAGGCTAGAGGTCCAAAATCTAGGCGTCAGTTTGCAGCGCTCTGGGCCTGGCTGGCGCGATCCTTGGGGTCCCTTGGCTGGCACCCCACCTCCCATCACATGGTGCGCTCCCTCTCCTTGCATCTGCTCTCCGGTTTCCACTAACTTTCAGCTCCAACCTGTGCCCGTCTCTGAGCGAGTGCACCCGACTTTCTTGTGATTATAAAGGACCCCCCAGGAACATGGACTAAGGCCCAGGCTGATACTGTCAGCCACACCTTCACTAAAAATAACAACTTCAAAAGGTCCTATTTACAGTGGGTTCACACCCAGGTAGGCAGAGTAAGGACATGTCTTGAGCAGGTAGGTGGGAGGGAGAATGGCAGAATGGGAACCTCCAGGAATCAGTCCTCTAGCAACTATCGAGCTGGCAGGAACTGCCCGAACCAACAACTTTGAAACTCCAGAGTCTGGAGAAATACTGTGCAGATCCAGGGAGGGGCAGGAGGAAGAGGCTGGCAAATTGCCGTCAACACCGGTGAGCTCCACCCTCCCACGGTGACTGCCGTCCCTCTCTCCCCAGCCCCTTGGGGGACAGCGGTGGGGACTGCAGCTCTGGCTCCTGGCACAGCTTGCTGGTGCCAGGCTGGGAAACAAAGATCTAGTCCTCCAAACTCCAGGGGTATGCAGTCTGATCACGGATCACTGCTTTTAATCAGCTACTTCAGATCGTTGAGGGGAGGTCTGATGGCAGCCACTCTCCCAAGCTCCCACCCCCAGCCCACCTCACAAAGGCAGCAGAGGATCTTAAAGACTAACCTTCCTCAGAACTACAGAAAACAGTTAAAGACTGCACTAACTGAGCAAGTGCTGAATCGAGAAAACACAGCTTTGAAAGCCACAGAAGCAGCTCCTGGTGCCCTTGCTGGCCTCCCCCCTGCCCTCTCCACAACAGGGCTGGAGCCAGCTTGTGCTCCCACTGTGGGTCCCTGGCCCTGCTCCAGACGGACATACTGGGGTGCGTGTATGTCAGTGCCACTCTATCCGGAGGAGGAGTGAGAGGAGGAGTGAGAGACGGAGCTAGGAAACTTGTCTCGGGCTTGCCCTCCCAATGGTTGTCCTCAGGACAGACAAGCATCCTGCAGACAGCTGGGATGGTGTGAAAAATAATTAAGTTGAAATGGCCAGGGCCAAAGGACTCCTGCATTAACTCTCTCAAGGGGAGAGTGTGAAAGATACAATACCAAACTCATTCTATGAGATCAACATCAGTCTACTACCAAAACCAAAGAAAGATACCACAGGAAAAGAAAATTAGAGACCAATATCCCTGAAAAATATAGATGCAAAACATCTACAAAAATACAACAGCACATTCAAATACTATACTTCATGACCAAGTGGGATTTATCCCATATATGCAAGGGTGGTTCAACATAAGAAAATCAATTAATGTAATACACCACATTAACAAAACAAAGGGAAAAAATCACATGATCATCTCCACTGATGCATAGAAGGCATCTGACAAAATCTAGCACCTCTTTTGATAAAAACACATAGAACCACAGTAATAGAAGGAAACTTTCTCAGCATGGTAAAGAGCAAGTATGAAAAACTCATAGCTAAAGCATACTCAATGGCGAAAGACTAAAAGCTTTTCCTCTAAAATCTGGAATAAGACAAGGATGCCCACAGTCACCAACGTGATTCAACATCATACTGAGGTTCTAGCTAGAGCAATGAGGCAAGAAAAAGAAATAAAAGATATCAAAATTGGAAAGGAAGAAGTGGATTACATATTTGCAAATGACATGATCTTATATACAGAAAATTCTGAAAAATCCACAACAAAGCTAACAGAACTAATAAATTAATTCGGCAAAGTGGCAGGGTACAAGACCAACACACAGAAATAAGTACTGTTTCTATATACAAACAGTGAACAATCAGAAGAAGACATCAAGAAAAAATCCATTTACAACAGCAGCTAAAAGAATCAAATATATAGGAATAAACCTAATGAAGTACGTAACAAACTTGTACACAGAAAATTACAAAACATTGCTCAAAGAAATCAAAGACAACCTAAATAAATGGAAGGACATTCCATGTTCGCCAACGGAAAGACTAACTATTGTTGAGATGTCATTTCTACCCAAAGTGATTTACCAATGCAACACAATCCTAATCAAAATTCAAACAGCCTTCCTTGCAGAAATGGAAAGTCCATTCATCAAATTTTTTTGAAGGGTAAGGGGCCCCAAATAGCCAAAGCCATCTTTAAAAAGAAAAATGAAGTTGGAAGACTCATACTTCCTGATGACAAAACTTATTACAAATCTCCAGTAACCAAAACAGAATGGTACTGGCATAAGGACAGACATGTACACCAAATCAACCCTCACATTCATGGCCAATTGATTTTTGACAAGGGTGCAAACTCCCCTCAACTGGGAAAGAATAGTCTCTTCAATGAATGCTGCTCTGAAAATTGATGTCTATATACAAAAGAATGAAGGGGGACCCCTATCTCACACCATATACAAAAATCAAGATCACAAACCTAAATATGAGAATTAGAATAAAAAATAAGGAAGCATCTTTAGGACCTTGTGTTAAGCAATGGTTTCTTAGACTTTACACCCAAAGCACAAGCAACAAAAGAAAAAGTAGATAATGGGACCTCATCAAAATTTAAAACTTTTGTGCATAAGATGACTCCATCATGAAAGTAAAATGACAACCTATACAGTGGAAGGAAAGATTTGGAAACCACCTATCTGGTAAGGCTTTAATATCCAGAGTATATAAAGAAATCATATACTCAACAACAAAAAGACAACCATCCAATTTAAAAATGTGCAAAAGACTTCAATAGAGATTTTTCCAAAGAAGATATGCAAATGGCCAAAAAGTATATGTAAAGATGCTCAGCATCATTAGCTATTAGGGAAATGCAAAACCACAACGCAAAACCATTTGATACCCAGTAGGACAGTTACTATTCAAAAAACAGAAAGTTTCAAGTGTTGAGAGAGGATACGGAGAAATAGGAACCTTCATTCATTGCTGGTAGAAATGTAAAACAGTGTAGCCACTGTGGAACACAATTTGGCAGTTTCTCAGAAAGTTCAGTACAGAATTATCAAATGACCCAGCAATCCGACTTCCAGGTATCAACCAAAAAGAAGTAAAAGCAGGCACTTGAACAGATCGTTTTCACACTGATATTTATAATGGCATTATTCACAACTGTCAAAAGATGGAAGCAACCCAAGTGCCCATTAACAGATGAATGGATAAATAAAATATGGTATATCCACACAGCAGAATAGCAGTCATAAAAGGAAGGAAGTTCTGATACGTGCGACAACATGGATGAACCATGAAGACATCAGGTTGAGTTAAATAAGCCAGACACAAAAAGACAAATATTGGATGATCTCACTAATATGAAATAATTAGAATGAGCAAATTCACAGAGTCAGAGACTAGAATACAGCTTCCCAGGGGCCGGGTGGGGGTTGGGAATGGGGAGTTAATGATTAAATTGTAAAGAGTTACTATTTGAGTTGATGGAACAATTTTGGTCATGGATGGCAGTGATGGTAGCACAACATTATGAATGTAATTAACAGCACTTAATTATATATTTGAGTTTGGTTAAAAGGGGAAAGCTTACATTGTATATATGTTCTTTACTAGAATAAAAATTTAAAAAAAAATAGGACAATACAACACAAACAGTGGACCCTACTGTAAATCATGGACTATGGTTAATAGCACCATTATAAATATGTTCTTTCATCAATGTAACAAATGTACCACACTAATGAAAGTTGTTAATAATAGGGTGGTATATAGGAATTATGTATTTTATGCATGATTGTTCTGTAAACCTACAACTTCTCTAATATAGAAAGGGAGCATGTCTTTGGCAGGGTACATAATTCAACCCACTGCAATGTGAATCTAATAATTTGCAGCAATATGCATAATCTATTGTTAAACTGAAAAAAAGCAGAATAATATGTAAAACATGATTCTATTAAGATAAAACAAATCTCCAATATATGTAGATGTAAACATATATTTGTTAGAGAAAGTAGAAAATTTTGGAAAGATATACACTAGGCAGTTACCACCGATTATCTCAGGGAGGTTGTGCTGGATGGGAAAAACAGATCAATAACTTTGCCTATATATGATATTTATACAAGTTGTATCACTTATTTAAAAAACATAAATTACTTCTATTATTAACATGCTACTAAAAATATCAAAACATTTGCTTTTCAAGAAAAGAGAAAATAGGCAATTTTATTTAGTGACAAGGAATAAGAAATGCATCGTGGGCTTTATTTTCAAATTTCATCCTGATACTTGCTATAGATACACTCCCACATGGAAGAGCCAAGGCAGGGGCTTGCTACACACACACCCCACAGCTAAGCTCTGCCCTTCAGTTACACGCCCTCCCCCTAGCCAATACCAGAGGCTCTGTCAATTGGCATTGCCAACTTGCAGGTACAAACCCCAGGTCAAATCCTTACTCTTGGTTTATGAATGTGACTTGGGGATATGCAAAGGCTTTTACGAAAAAAAATTAAGAAGAATGGGGCATTATAAAAGATATCAAGGTGGGCGCAGGAGTGGTAAGAAGTTGGGCAGGAAACTGAGAGCCCAGAAGCAAAGGAGAAAGTGAAAAGCCTGGAAGCCAGGGCCCCAGGCAGAAGAGTGGTTTCCTCTTGGAATAGCCCAACTGCCCATTAATAGGGACCCCAAATCGAATGCAACAGAAAAGCCAATTCCCATTGCCCAAAGCCCACCTGCACCCACTGGATGGGAGAAGGGGTATTCATAGTCGATCCTGGGGAAGCCAGCCATCCCAGAAAATGGGCAAAAGAACCCTTCCTATCCAGCAAAGACTGAAAAACAAGTAGTCTTCTCACTTTAATAAAAGGGTTGACTACTCATATCCTACTACACATACGAAAGCTGTTATAACCTACAACATATATATATGTATTCTTTGATTAAAAGGAAAGCTCAAAAGGAAGCACAAAGATGTTAAGCAACTTTCAAGATCTGTAAGTCAGGAGTCACCCCAGAACAGCTTTTAAATCCACAGGGGACCCAAGGACGTCCGAAGGCGTAGCACGAAGGAGACCCTGACTTTACTTGGGGTTGGATCGGATCATAAAACCTCGAACTGGGGCAGCAGAGAGCAGAGCCCTGTCATAATATGAAAAGTTATAAAGCACAGAAAGTGTCGGCTCCTTGCCTTCTCCTGCACCTGCAAAACCAGCCATGGCTAACACCACCATAATGAAAGCCGCGAGTCACATGTCCACCGCGGTGGTCTAAATTGTGTTGCCAACAGAGTTAGAAGCCCCCTCCAACATTTATACACAATGGAAGCAGCTATTTTATGGGATCATAGAAATAAGCAATAGTGGAATAAGGGAAAAATCCTAACATCAACAGGACTAATTTCCTTCAGAGGGATCCCACCCACAGAACCTCTGACAGGTCGGCGTCTGCCGCTCTCCAGCGTGTCTAATTGTAGGGATGTCACCACCTAGCAAGACAGCCATTCTATTTTTAAACCACTACAAAGACTTAGAAAGTTGCTTTTTATACACAACCAAAATCACCCTTGAGCCTGAACCTAAGCGTCTTCAAATGGGGAGATTATTTAACATTATTTAGGCAATTTAGGATTATTTGAAAACACTTTTACCCACCACCTAAGATACTAATTGTTCTGAGATACATTTAAGTTTTACCAGTCAGTAAATAGTGGCTTAGGGAACACTAGGACGCAAAGCCCCTGATCTCAAGGAGCTTAGATTTTGGAGGTCAGAAAACAGCAAAATTATTTGGTTAGTGAAAAAATAGCTAATATCAAGCTCAATAATTTTTGATTTCATAAAAATGCTTACTGTGAAAATGAACTGTCATCTTTAAACAAAAAAAGTTGGTCTGTGAATTGTTTGAATTTCTAAACTTGATTAAAAATTCAAGGCTCAAATTAAAATACATAAAGTACAATAAAATACTATGTAAGCCACAGCAGTGAGTGAATGCAATCATAATAAAGAAGCATATTTTGTTAAGTAAAAATATTTTAATTATTGTTTATTCAGGGATGTACATAGGTGGCATCAAACATAATTAAATATTCCCATAATAAAGAAATAAACTATAAACAGCATTCCAAGTGTATTTCTTTGCTACCATCCTATAGCCTCCAACTTAATTTTATTTCCCACAAACAACTGCATACAACCTACTCACATGGATTTTTCTGTCTCAAAAGAAACCTGCTCCTTTGGCTGCACCAGCAAAAAAGACCTCCTGGCTCACCATACTTATCCAAGTTTATCAGAATGGAGCCCTTGACACATTGGTTTTACTTGGAAGCCTATTAGAGCTGCAGATCCAGTCTCCACCCAGATATGACTAATCCTCATCTGCAACTTAACAAGCTCCCCAGGTGATGCCCAAGCATATCAAAGTTTGAGCAGCACTGCTTTAAACCAGTGGTTCTCAAAGTGTGGTCCCAGAACCAGCAGCATCAGCATCACCTAAGAATTTGTTAGAAATGCAATTTTTGAGCCCCACACTACTGAACTGAAAACTCTGGGGGTGGGGCCCAGCAAGCTCTGGTTTAACAAGCCCTCAGCTCATTCTGATATATTCTAAAGTTGAGAGCATATCATACGGCCACGGCTTTAGACCAGGAGTTGGCAAAGCTCCTACAAAGGGGCCAGATAGTGAACTATTTAGGCTTTGCAGGCTGAGTGGTCTGTTGCAACTACTCAACTCTGCCCCTGTGGCAAAAAAGACACCTGAACACGTGAGCTTAGCTGCACTCTTATAAAACTTTACCTATGGACCCTGAAGTTTGTATTACATATAATTTTCACATGTTGTGGAATCTTCTTCCTTTGTTGAAACTGGAGCTGACACAGACCCAGACGTTTGGAGATGCTAAGCTAAGAGATGAAGCCCACAGTTTGCCTTGGAGAAGCTAAGAGAGGACCCCCTGATGCTTAGAGAGAAAGTCACTGGAATCAGAAGCTGAAAGCAAAGCAACCCAGGAGCAAAGGACCAGCCACGTGCCTTCCCAGCTGACACAGGTGTTCCGGATGCCATCAGCCTTTTCTCAGAAAAGGTATCTACCTCTTGATGCCTTAATTTAGACATTTTCATAGCCTTAGACTATAAATTTGTGAATAAATCCCCACTGTAAAAGCCAATCCATTTCTGGTAATTTGCATTCTGGCAGCTTTAGCAAACCAGAACACATATCTTTTGGTGCATTTATGTACCATATTTCCGTCGGTTATATTCCTAGGAAAGGAGTTGCTGGACAATAGGGAATAAAAATATTCATCTTCTGACTAACAGTTTTTCAAAATGGTATACCAACTGACACTCCCACCATCAAAGAATGAGAGTTCTAGTTGTTCTCCGGTGTTGTCAATATTGATTTGTCAGTCATTTTAATTCTAGGAATTGGGGGGTGGGGGTGGAAGGAGTGATGTTGGTATCTCATTGTGGTTTTAATTGCGTTTTCCTGATGACTATTTGCATATTTATTTGCCATTATATGCAAACTGCTATTTGATTTTGAGAAGTGGATGTCATCTTTTGCCTGAGCTGTTTATATTCATTATTATTATTATTTTGAAGGAGTTCTTTATATATTCTGGATATAAGATCTTTGTCAGTTTTATGTATTACAAACATGTCTCATTCTGTGGCTTGCCTTTTACATGCTTAATGATGTTTTTCTAATAAACATAATTTCCTTGTTTTAATGTAGACCAATATTTTCAGATGAGATTGATGGTGGTGTTTTTTTAATATCATATAATGAAATGTGTCAACATTTGGAAAATCTGTATAACTCATTACTGAATCTTTTCCAGAAGACCAATGTGTAGTGGTACAAAACTATGCATGAGGAAAAGATCACTTAGTGCAAGGTAGCCCAATGAATTTTAATGTAATATAGTATCAAAAGTTTACTGACATGGTTTCATGTTCTACTTTGAAAATAACCTTTAAGAAACTACCACTCGCCAAGTTTTGGGGTATCAAAGAATACCCACAATTATTGAAAAGTATTAAAATATTCCTCCCTATTTCAAAGATAAATCCATGTGAGGGCTTATTTTCTTTGTACACTTCAATCAAAAAAACACATCAAAACACAGTGAACATAGAAGCAGATGTGAGAATCCAGCTCTCTTCTTTTAAGACAAACATTAACAAAATGTGCAAAAATGTAAAATAATGACACTTTTCTTTAAATTTTTTATTTTTTATGTATTTTCCATAAAATACGTTATTTAGGTACATATGTAAATGGTTTATTACTATTGTTTTAAAGTATATTCATAAATATTCTTAAATTTGTTTTAATTTCTATATTACATATACATACATTACAATACTGTACAATGCAGTAGCATTCATAAATATAACCCACATAAACAAAAGCTATTTGGAGTCCTCAATTTTTAAGAGTTTAGAGCCCAAGATCAGAAAGTTGGAGAACTGCTGGTCTGTGTGTTCTATCAATTACTGAGAGACAAGTGTTAAAATCTCCAACTATGATTGTGGCTTTGTCTATTTCTTCTTCTAGTTCTGTTCCCCGCCTCCCCCCATACATGTTTAGGCTATGCCATTAGTTACCTACATATTTAGAATAGCTGTACTTCTCTCTGTATCTCTAGTAAAAATTCTTACCTCAGAGTCTACTTAGTCTGATGATAATATAATTACTTTTTATTAATATTTTCATGGTCTATGTTTTCAGCCATTATCTGCTCAAAAATTATTTAGTTCTCTTTCCTCCACCCCTTCTCCTCTCTCTTTCCAGGACACAAAATACACACACAATAGATCTTTTTACCATATCCTCTATGCCTCTTATGCACTTTTCTGTTTGACATTTTTTCCCCAATTCTTTTTTTAATCTCCATGCTTCAACCTGGAAATGATTTTAACATATTTTCTAGTTCACTGTCTCTCTCTTTGGCCCTATCTAAAATCTGTGATTAAACACTTTACTAAGTTCTTAATTTCAGTTACCTAATTTTGGGGATCCAGATTTTTATTCTGTTTTATAGTTTCCAGTGCTCAGATACAATTCTCTGTCTTGTTTGAATACAGTAGTCATAGTTATTTTAAAGTATGATTTTAATAAGTCCAATAAGAGGGCAACCCAGTAACAGGATCTGTTTCTATGGTCTGTTTCATCTGGGTTTTCAATCAATTCTTGTTCTCTGCCACACATAATTATTTCTTATTGAAGGCTAGAAATTGTGCATAAGGCTCAGGATGATGGTATCTTTCTCCAGAGAGGATTTTATTTTGCTTCTGGCAGGTTGTTAAGGTAGAGACAGATTGCCTTAATGTAATAAGGGATCATGCTAGGCTTCTGTCTTTGTGAGAACTGGTCTATTTTGAGGTTACTTATTCCTAGATTACAATCCTTTATGAGTTCCAAATGAAAGCATGATGGGTTTAACAGCGATGCTCATTCTTGGTGGCCTCTGAGTGCATTTTTATTCTCCAACCCTTGGGAGATTGCTAGAAGCTTTGCTCAGTTTGAATAGGTGCATGCCTCAAGGGTAAATGTGGTGACGTGTCAGGTTCACTTCTCTGAGCCTCCTCCTGCGATACTGGCTGCACAAGTACTTGTGTTGATAGCTCTCCAATGCTTGGGAACATAGGTGTTTTTGTTTTGTTTTATTACTCAGTTTTACTAGTTCTCCTTGCAGGTGAATTGACTTGCAACAAACTAGTATACCACTGCCAGAAGTAGAAATCAAATCTACATTTAATTTGAAAAATTATAACATAAAAAATGGATCTTGAACTAATTACTAAAATAAGGATTATTTTCAGCAAATACCCAATTTTAAATAATTTGATAAACACTCGGAAATTTCTTTGTTGATGCTTTTTTAATACCACCCTAACTTTCCTTAGGCCAAAATACAAAAACATTTAAAAGGTGTAAAAAGTAGCTCAGCCCCAGAGGTATATGCTACACAAAATATGAAAATTTCTTTTTACATAAAAATAAAAACAAAAATACTCAAATATTTCTCCTGTTATCTCTCCGTTTTAAAAATGCTTCTTTTCAGCTACTTTTATATATATTACTCTCAAATATAAAAGTACTAAAGGGACTGAAAGAATGCTGGCTTTTAAAAATTCGCATTTAACTAAAAATAAAAAAGATTTACCACAATGCACAGCATTTGAGCACAAGCAATTCAAACAGAGCCCAATAGAGAAACTTTAAGTTAGGACTGAAAAGTAAATATAAAATGTGAGACATTACAAAGTCTGAGATGAAGACAAAATGGAAATGCAAAAATAGATTTGCCTAACAAAGAAGAGAAAGATGGCTATGACATTATACCAGATTACTTCAGCTAATTCCTGAGAAGTCGAGAGATGTGAAGTAGGATGAAGAAATGACAAGTGCAACAACCTGATTTCACAGTGAATCTCATCACTATATACTTGCAGTACTGAACTAAGTATAAAGTTAATTTGTAAACACATTATTAAGTTATGTTCACTTCTATGGATTCCTGTTTTAAAGAAAGAAAAAGTATCTCAGATGTCGTCCAATTCCCTACACTGAAAGTCTTAGTAGCCCAAAGCACTAACTCGCTGGCATACTTAGTTTCTAGTGAGAAAGGTAACTGTAGAGTCAAGCAAAACAGTTTGTTTGCTCTCTGAGCCTCAATTTTTCCAATAATGAATAATGGCCATTTCCAGCTATTCCTTTATATTTCTGGAACTGAAGACCACATATAGGATGCTACTACACTTGCTAGCCAAAAAAAATGGATATGACGCAAAATTGTTTCTAACATAAAATTTTTAAATGCTGCATTTCCTGCAGACTCTACTCCCCTCTCCAAAACGAATCTTCTTTGTGATGCACCTTCTTTGTGATGTGGAGTTAAAGAGGACTAAAACCTCTTACCATCCTGATTAATTACACAACAATTAGAAGGATAGAGATTTGTTTTAATAAATCCTTTAGGGGAACAAACTGCAGTTTTAATGAAGTCAATCACATTTAAAAATAACCTATCATTTCACAGCCCCAGTGCCCTGCTTGCACACAAGGCTGGCTCAAGGAAACATCCATATTCTGGACATCCAGGATTGGTATCTAACAGGGAGATGAGAGCCAGTGGTTAGGAACTCATTTCCAGTTTGCTAGCGCTACCATTATGCAAAATACCAGAAATGGCTTGGCTTTTATAAACGGGGTTTATATGGTTACAAATTACAGTTCTAAGGCCATAAAAGTGCCCAAACTAAGGCATCAACAAGAGAATACCTTCACTGAAGAAAGGCTGATGGTGTCCAGAACACCTCTGTCAGCTGGGAGGGTAGGTGGCTGGTGGCTGTTATCTGCTGATCCTTTGCTCATGGGTTCTGGTTTGACAATGACTTTATCCAAAATATCTCTGGGCTTCTGTCTCTCTTAGTGTCTCTCAACTCACTGCTTGTTCTCCCAGGGCGTTCTATCTAAGTGTCTGGGGGCCCTCTCTTAGCTTCTCTGGGGCAAGCTCTGGGCTTCATCTCTTAGCTTAGCATCTCCAAACATCCTTCTGTCTACATCTCATAGCGTCTCCAAGAGTCTGCATATGTGTCAGCTCTTAGCTTCTCCCAGGGGCAAACTCTGGATTACATATTTCAGCTTCTCTCCAAAGTGTCTCTCTCAGCTTCTCTGAGCTCCTTCTCAATGTGAGCTCTCTTAAAGGACTCCAGTAAACTAATCAAAACCCAACCTTAATGGACAGGGTCACACCACCATGGAAATAATGTAATCAGAGTTCCCACCCACAACTGGGTGGGTCACATCTCCATGGAAACAACCTAATCAAAAGGTTCCACCCAACAAGATTGGATTAAAAGATCATGATTCTTCTGGGGTCTATAACAACTTCAAACTGGCACACACCACACTACAATTGTAAAAGAAAACAAGCAAAATTAAGTCAACTTTCTGGGGTTTTGAGGGGTTCAGGAGCTGAGGAAGTTACTGGGTACTAAAAGTGACCATGCTAGGGCTACATCTGCCTTTCTGCTCCTATCACATAAACATACAAATATCACGGTATCCAGCAAAGCTTCCCTTGGTAGTCTGCAAAGGAAGGCAATGAAAAGTGGTTTCAAGCAGAGTAGCTCTCTTTATTTCCTTAGTACAAAATCTGGCCTCAAAACAACATGTTTGGGCTTGAGGCACTTCCCAGAAAGAAGCAAACACAACCCTAAGCACATTAACTCAGCCTCAGCATCTAAACATTTTGAATGTTACAGTGGAATGCTGGAAGAGAATAGTCTCTGGAAATTTACAGAAAGGGCTTGCCAGGAACAACATGAAAATCAAGAACTTAATTGTGCTGATTTGAAGCTGTTATGTACCCCAGGAAAGGCCATGTTCTCTTGATCCATCCTTGTGGGGGCAGATCTATTGTTGGTGGGAGATTTTGATTAGGTTGTTCCCATGGAGATGCGATCCCACCCATTTAAAGTGGGTCTTAACCCCCTTACTGGAGTCTTCTATGAGAGGATAAAAGACAGATGAGACTCAGAGAGCTCATAATAGCTAAGAGAGAGACACTTTGGAGAGACATTTTTAAACCAGAGCCCAGGAGAGAAGGACCAGCAGACATCGCCATGTGCCTTCCCATATGACAGAGGAACCACAGATGTCATCGGCCTTTCTTCAGAGAAGGTATCATCATGTTGATGCCAAAGGAACATTTTCATGGCCTTAGAACTGTAAATTCTAAGTTATTACTGCAACTAATAAACCCCCATTGTAAAAGCCAATCCATTTTAGGTATATTGTATTCTGGCAGCTTTAGCAAACCAAAACATTAATCATAAGGTGATAATTATTGCTGTCAGTGGAGTCACTTACACGACTCCATAAATGTCTTCAAAAGGGCAAGACCACAATATTTTAAAATCAAATCAAGAAATAAATGTCTGTGAGGATGTAGAGCAACTGAGCTATCATATACTGCTGACAGCAGTATAAATTGGTACAACCACTTTGAGGAATGTTTCAGGACAACTTACATACCCTATAACCCAGAAATGTCATTCCTGAGTGTATAATGAAACAAATGAGTATTTATGGCTGTCAAAAATTACATACAAAAATGACTGTAGCAGGAAGAGGCAGGGCAAGATGGTGGCATAGAGAGGTGTGGAATTTAGTTAGTCCTCTAGAGCAATTAGAAAATAGCCAGGAACAACCAGTAAGCAGCCTGGAACTGTTGGGGGACATCCATGACGGAAAACACATCATACATCAGCCTGGAATGGGTGGAATGGCTGAGATCACAGCATAGAACTGTAAGTAAAACTCCCCAAATTGCAGAGCTGGTGCCCCTCCCCCACTGGCACAGTAGGCTGAGTGGAAACATTCCCTGTGGAAAAAAGCAGCAGGTTACCTGAAGCAAGAGCAAGTAACTCAACCAAGCTCCAACTGCAGTTTTAGTTAACAAATTTGGACTACTGAATACAAGCTACCAGCACAGATAAACCCAGAGCAAGCAGGAAAGGAACCTGAAGTTCCTGCAGGAAGAGAGGAGGCAGGGCTAACAAGGAAAAAAAATCATAAACAATTAAAAACAGAGGCTTCTGGAGACAGCTGAGCTCAGAATACTGGAAAATGGCTGTGCTCCAAGAAAAGGGGCACAGAGAACCAGGTACCAACACCAGTCGACCAGCCAAACTGAGGTTCTAGGGACTGGCTCTGAAAAGAGGCTTTCTCTCTTTTTCCTTTTTCTTTTCTCTCATCCTAAGTATCTCATTAGAGAAAGCCTCAGGCATTTTTAATTGTCAGCACTGACCAAGGGAGAGCCAGAAAGACAAAGGAGGAATTCAAGTGCAGAAAATCACTCCCTAAAGGTTGTATCTTCCCTAAGAAAAGGGGGATGGGGCCAGTTCAAGTGGCTGGGCAGGATAGGAAAAGCACAGAGTCTAAAGGCCTCACAGAGTCTAGAGGTCTCACCCTCAGGGAAACCTGATACCGAATATAGTCTCCTCCTGAGACCTGGGCCCACCTGGTCTGGGAAAATCTGATTGAGGTAATCAAGGAAACCAGATGTCTAGATAACAAACAATTAGGAATCACATTAGGAAAAATAAAGATATGACCCAGTCAAAGGAACAAATTTACACTTCAACTGAAATACAGGAATTGAAACAACTAATTATTAATCAAACAAATCTCCTAAATCAATTCAAAAATCAAATGAAAGAGATGAAGGCTATAAAAAAGACATTGGGCAAACATAAGGAAGAACTCGAAAGTCTGAAAAAACAATTGCAGAACTTATGGGAATGAAAGGCACAATACAAGAGATGAAAAATACAATGGAGACATACAAGAGCAGATTTGAAGAGGCAGAAGAAAAGATTCATGAACTGGAGGACAGGACATCTGAAATCCTACACACAAAACAACAGATAGGGAAATGAATGGAAAAATATGAGCAGTGTCTCAGAAAATTGAATGACAACAATAAGTGCATGAATGTACATGTCATGGGTGTCCCAGAAGGAGAAGAGAAGGGAAAGGGGACAGAAACAATAATGGAGGAAATAATCACTGAAAATTTCCCATCTCTTATGAAAGACATAAAATTACAGATCCAAGAAGTGCAGCATACCACAAACAGAATAGATCTAAATACACCTACACCAAGAAGTTAATAATCAGATTACCAAATGTTAAAGACAAAGAATTCTGAAAGCAGCAAGAGAAAAGTGATCCATCACATACAAGAGAAGTTCAAAAAGACTGTGTGGATTTCTCAGTAGAAACCATGGAGGTGAGAAGGTGGTGGTATGATATATTTAAGATACAGAAAGAGAAAAACTGCCAACCAAGAATTCTGTACCTGGCAAAACTGTCCTTCAAAAATGAGGGAGAGTTTAAAATATTTTCAGACAAACAGACACTGAGATAGTTTGTGAACAAGATACTGCTCTACAGGAAATACTAAAGAGAGCACTACAGACAGATAGGAAAAGACAGGAGAGAGAGATTTGGATCACGACATTGGGTGACAGTAGCACAATATTGTAAGTACACTGAACAAAGATGAGTATGGTTGAAAGAGGGCGGTTAGGGTCATATAGGACACCAGAATGAAAGAAGATAATGACTGGGACTGTATATCTTACAGAAACCTAGAGTGGTCAATTGTGATTGTGATTCAATGTACAAATATGTTTTTTCATGAGGGAAAACAAATAAATGCCAACTTTGCAAGGTGTTAAAAATGGGGTGGTATTGGGGAAAAAATACAATCAATGCAAACTAGAGTCTATAGTTAACAGTTATCATTGTAACATGCTACTGTTAATTGTAACAAAGGCAATATACCAAAGCTAAATATCTATAAATAGAGACAGGGGGACATAAGGGAGGGGTATGGGATTCTTGGCTTTGGTGTTGTTGTCTGACTTTTTATTGTATTCTATTTTAATTTTATATTTTCTTTTGTTGCTTTTTAGTTGTCATTTTTTTTTCTCCTTCTTTTTCTTTTTTCTTTTTACTTTTTTCCCCTCTTCCTCTTTCTTTCTGGAAGAAATGGAAATGTCCTTACACAGATAGTGGTGCTGAATGCATAACTGTGATTATACAGGGAATGACTGGTTGTTTACTTAGGAGGGAGTGTATGGTGTTTGAATAAAACCATCTAAAAAATAAACAGAGGGATACAAGTGCTGGAGGAAATGTGGAGACAGGGATGCACCTAATCACTGTTGGTGGGGAAGTAGAATGGTGCAGCCCATCTGGAGGGCAGTGTGATGGTTCCATAGGAAGCTAAGCATGGGGTTGCCATATGGTCCTGCAACTTGGTTATTGGGTATATACTTGGAACTACTGAAAAGAGGGATATGAAAGGACATTTGCACAGTGGTGTTTATGGTGCCAGTATTCACAATTTGCAGTGGATGGAGGTGGCCTAAGGGTACATCAACTGATGAATGGAATGGTGAACTGTGGTGTATACATAAAATAGAATATTGAGCTGCTACAAGAAGGAGTGAAGTTTTGAGATGAATGGACATTGAGGACAGTATGTTGAATAAAATAAACAGAAATGGAAAGAAAAACATTATAATGCCTCACTAATACAGACTAACTATAATGTGTAAACTCTGAGAATTGAGTCTGAGAGTACAGGATATCAGGGTAAAGCTTATTGTAAAGGTTTCTCAATTGTAAATTCTTTCAGCATTACATCAATTCCTGAGTTGTAATGATTATTTCTATATTCTGAGATGCTGAGCTCTTTGTGTATAACCTGGTTGGTCCCTGGAACTTTGGGTACCTGTGTGACACCTGAGACTTAGAGCCAGAATCCGGCAGCTAAGATCAGACTTCAATTAGAGATATGAACTAAATGAACTTGGTTAGGACTAAGGTAAACCACACTAAAGAGTGAAGGATGATAGTGACGGTGTTTATAAAACTTCAACTTCTGTGTGAGACCAAAGGAAGAGATGTTTATTAGGTTCAAAATCCATATTTTTTGTTAACATACTATATAATTTAACTTGTATGGTCAGTTTATTCAAACAACATAATCACATGGAATACTGAATAGGGAGATAAATATGGTTGGTTGTACAGGTTAGTGTGAAGCCCCAATACATCCGAGTAATTTGGATAGAGAATAAAAATGTATTTGCAAAGCCCCCTTGAGGAACTGGGGGAAAATGTGGAAATATTAAATTTCCCCACCTGGGGAATTAATGATATTCTCACAAGCATTGGGGGACTACCAATTTAGAAGGCAGATCCTTGATCTTGGGGCTTGTCCTTACGAAGCTTGTTACTGCCAAGGAGAGGCTAAGCCTACTTATAATTGTGCCTACGAGTCACCCACAGAGAACCTCTTTTGTTGCTCAGATGTGGCCTCTTCCTTTAAGCCAACTTTGCAGGTGAACTCACTGCCCTCCCCCCTACATGGGGCATGACTCCCAGGGGTGTAAATCTCCCTGGCATCATGGTGATGAGCTTGGCCCTGACATCATAGGATTGAATAAGCCTTCTTGTATAAAAAGGGGGAAGAGAAATGAAGCAAAATAAAGTTTCAGTGGCTGAAAGATCTCAAATAGAGTCAAGAGGTCATTCTGGAGGTTATTCCTATGCAGTATATAGATATCTCCTTTTAGTCTTTAGTGTATTGGAATAGCTAGAAGGAAATACCTGAAACTGTTGAACTGTAACCCAGTAGCCTTTATTCTTGAAGATGATTATATAACTATATAGCTTACACTGTATGACCATGTGATTGTGAAAACTTTTTGGCTCTCACTCCCTTTATATAGCATATGGACAGATGAATAGAAAAATGAGGACAAAAAGTAAATGAATAATAGGGAGGTGGGGTGGGTATGGGATGTTTTGGGTGTTCTTGTTTACTTTAACTTTTATTCTTATTCTTTTTTGTGTATGGTAATGAAAATGTTCAAAAATTGAATGTGTTCATGAATGCACAACTAAATAACAGTACCAGGAAGAACTGACTGTACACTGTGGATTGTATTGTATGTGAATATATCTCAATAAAACTGAATTTTAAAAAAAATGATCTTGGAAGTATCATGCATAATTGCCAAAAATCTGGAAACTCAAATGTCCCTCAGCCATAGAATGGATAAACTGTAGACTATTCATACAATGGAATACTTCACTGCAATGAAAAAAAGAACTGCAGATATAACGTGCAGCAAATAAAAGCCAGGAACATAAGAACACATACCCTATGATTTTGTTCATATGCAGTTCAAGCACAGGTAAAACAATTCCATGTTAGAAAACAGAACGGTGGTTACCTTGGAGGAAAGAAAGCATGGGGAGGGGGGATGCACGAGGCAGCCTGCTGGGGTGCTGAAAATAGTACATGTCTTGATGTGGATTGTGGTTACACAGGTTTATACACATGTAAAAGCTCACTGTGCCATACCTTTAAGCTCTGTGCCCTTACTGTAAGTAAGCAATAACTCAGTACAGAAGTAAAAAAAATTTTAAAGTCATATATTCACCACAAAGATAGCCCTCCATCTCAGCAGCAAATAGGACCTTCTCTCTAAAAGTACAAACTAGAAAACAGGCACAAGACCACTAACATATAAAACTGATTAACAAGCACATGAGAAGAGGGAGGGAACACAGGAAACACAAAGCAATAGTCAGGAAACATAAAATAAAATTTAAAATCAATATCTCCATTATGTACAAACATTAGGCGGGCTTTGTGCTAAGTATGCAACTAATCTATTGTTAGCAGGCAGGTATGACAGATTTATTTTCTGGCAAGTGCCTTAATTTAATTTGATACAAGGATGAGAACTGGCTCATTTAATGCCATTCCTAGAAAGTATCATCTGATAATTTAAAATGTGCATACCTGAAAGCATTCGGCATTTGTTGTATTTAAAATTTATGTCGATAAATTTCCATTTCATCAGCCCAATTGATTCACAGTCATCCAGGGATGGAGTCAAGGAACTCATAAGTCAGTTTTGGCCAGAGAATCCTGTTTAAGCTGCATCTTAGAGCACTGCAGCCATTATCAGCTGGGCCATGGTGTCCCATGAGGCCATGGAAGGAATGGAAGTAATTAGGTATCCCGGATTGGACATATTCGTTAAATGACATATTCCCCTGAGCCTTGGTCTCCTTATTGCAAAATAAGGCACTTCGTGGGTTGATGCACAGATTCAACAAGGTAATAATCCCTGCCCTCTAAGCCCCACACAGGCCAGCACAGCGTCCACTTTGTCTCGTAGCTGCATGTCCACTCCAGTCACGCTCAGTGCCCCATGATCACATGTTGAATTGGCACCCGTGAGGCACCCAGAACGGTACCTGATTTATAGTAGATACAGTAACGACATGTCAGCTACCTTCCTTCCTCTTCGCCTGGCCATTGCCCACTGTGCAGAAAGCCTGCCCTTTATATCATGGGTGTATGTCTTAATACTTAAAATAGCAACAATGTATTAACTGTCTGTGTACTATGAGCCAAGCACTGCCCTGACAGAGTGGTTGTCTTCTATGACTCAGAACAACTCTGTGAAAGAAAGGAGCCAATGTTCCCATCTTACAGGAGAGGAGCAGGAACAGGGGCTCAGCTGTGTTAGTTCTCTGCAGCCACAAGAATGCTACGTGATGGGACCCAAAATCCATGGCTTATACTAATTTTTCTTGCTCAGGAGCTGCACGCTGGCTGAGTTCCACGCTCAGTTGAGGCTCGGCTGATCTAGGCTGTGCTCAGCAGCACATGGCTCCGGGCTGAGGTTGGGGTATGTTCTGTGTTACTCATGCTGGGGCCAGGGCAAAAGGGGCAGCAGTTCCAGAGCACATTCCCCTCAGGGCAACACACCTGAGCACCAGCCCAAGCAGGGCCAAGCCTCGGCTAGCAGCACATTCTCTAATATCTCATTAGCAAAAGCAAGTCACATGGCCGAGCTGAAACTGAAGGTGCAATCAGGGTGTGGAAGTGTGATTCTATAGCAGGGGTAAAGAAGTGGATTCAGTTGTTCATTCTCCCACTAGTACCTTGTGCAAAGTCATAATATGGCTATTTAGAGCCAGGGACAGGGCTCCTGCCCAGGTCTCCCTGACTCCAAAGAGGTGGTCTCACCCACTCACATGACCCTAACCCCACCAGCAGGAGTTCTTGCAATTCCCTGGAAATTCTTCTTCAGCCAGTTGTAGCCTACAAGCCACATGGAGTCCTCAATGTCATAGGTAATATATTATTAATAGGAGTGTCATCCTCAGGTGTGCTGGGTTGCCAGACTCACTGTCTACTAATTAAAACCCTTTCTCCACTCACCCTACATTTTACCCAAAGTTCTCCTTCTGCTCCCTGCAGGCAACGTGCACTCTCTGCTCCACACCCTGCTAAGCAGGGCTCTCAGCCTGGAGGGATGTTTCCACCCATCTTCTATGAATCAAAATTCTTATTTCAGGCTGAGCTCAAATGCCAGTGTCAGGCCTTCTCTTTTTGTTCAATTGAAATGATGTACCTCTGTTTAGAATAGATTTCCTAATGCTTTGTACTACTATTCATCTGTCTGCCTCTTCCATTATAGGGAACTTAAAAGCAGGGCCAACTATTTAAAGTCGCCTTTGCATCTGCACAGTATTTTGCAGAAAGCCACACATTAAAAATATTTATTGAATCAAATCTGAGGCTGCTACAAAATTCATAAATTATGTCTATTTATATCAACCAAAAAATATTTATGCTATACACACTGTATATTTAAGTAAAAATCCGTGGCTATAAACACTCTAACATATGGTTATAACCTACAAATAGAAAAAAGTCTTAATTATCTCCTACCTTCCTGCATCCAACACCCAAGTGAAGCAAAAATCTAATGAGCCAACAGAAATCCAAATCCCATTTATACCCACATTGCAAAAACAAACAAGCAACACCCATGAAATTAAAAATTCTTTACTGGTCTTAAGAAATCACATTCTGGAATCATAATCAATTATAGACGCATTATTCACAACTGCCAAAAGACAAAAACAATGCAAGTGTCCACCAACTGAAGGATGGATAAACAGAATGTGGTATATCCATTCAGTGGAATAGTGTTCGGCCATAAAAAGGAATGAAGTTCTGATACATAGAGTAACATGGATGAATCCTGAAGACATCATGTTGCATGAAATAAGCCAGGCACAAAAGGACAAGTACTGTAAGCTCTCATACAGGGAAAGGGGTAAACAGGAACTCTGTATTTTCTATATGATTTTTCTGTAAATCTACAACTTTTCTAATTTGAAAAACTATTTTTTAGAAAGTATGCTATTGTTATTTCAGCAACTAAACACCTTCACTAAGTCCCTTATATCAGATTATATTTTAGACAGCAAATGTTACATATGATTTTTCAGCATATTTTTGTAAAGATTATTTGTGAGAATCTACTAGACAAAAATTTCAAACACTAAAAGATAGTTGACAAATGAGTTCTGTTAAAGAGTTTAATTCACAATGTACAATCCAATGCAAAAGTCTAAACCTAAGTTTATTTTGGAAAAACAACTTAGAGAATAAAAACAGACAATAAGATGGGCTGATCACTTGCTTCTACACCATCCATGACTGAGTTTGTGTGATTAAAACGTGAAGGGGAATTTACCTAATTAAAATAAAGTACAAGTTGTCTTATTCGATTAGTTCTCTCCTTCACACTCATGGGCCCTGAAACTAAATGGCCTTGTGCAGGGCTCCTACCACAGCTGTCATTTTAATGGAAATGTCCTTCAGTAAATTCAGCACCTTTCAGTCCACCACTCAGTGTTAATCCATGTCAATCTCATTTAACAACCAGGAAAGCCATCATGAACTTGTCAGCACTTTAATTTCCCTAAATGATTTTAATTGATTTTCTATTACTCATTTGGTATTAACATCATCTCCTCTTAATAACAAAGTACAACAAAATTAACCGTCATAAATGCACACTATTTTTAAGGCCATACCTTTTAGAAACAGATTAGTCATGGATTTGTGTCTTTAATAGCTTGTCTCCAATTTGATCATTATGCAGAACATAATAATGAGAAGCTGATGAAAATTCCCACCCTTGGGAGGGAAGGAGAAAGAGAGGGTATTGGAAAGCACAAGAGACAACAAACAAAGCAAGGCACTGCTAATTCAGACAGAGCAATGGGGCATTTTTATTACTTGCCCAGGATATTCAAGATTATGGGGGTGAATAACAATATAGAGGTGGTTTTATTTTAATTTGCATACTGATACCTGCAGTCTGTAGATTTCGTAATAACAATCACCACCCACTGCAAGAAAAGCTAACATCTATTGTGTGTTGGCTATGAGTATGATATCACTCTAAGTGCTTTGTGTAAATGGTTTCATTAGTATTCATGATAGTTGCCTGGTTTAAATATGAGGCAACTGAGGCACCCCAGGTGAGTTAACTTGCCCAAGACCCAAAGTTTGTAAACAGTGAAACCAGGAGTCAAAGCTGGGAACCAGAATGGTGATGCTGGGTGAGAGGTCCTCAGTGCAAACAGCGTGAGATCCCCTGACAGAGAAACGTGAATTTTTGAGAGCCTTCGGTTCGAGTCAGGATTTTGAAACTATAGTACCAGACAGTGCTTAAAATAACTTAAAAATACCTAATGATTAGTATTTCTTCCTTACAATCATGTTAGTTTTTAAAACACAAAAATTGATAGTTTGCAGATGTACCATAACAAAACTCATTTCCATTTATTCAATGAAAATATTAGTCTTACAAAAAATAGAAAACACAGGCATTTAGCCATGAATTTATTAATTGTTTAATCATTAAACTGAGTTTAGCCAGAATCAATATGTTGCAAATTCTTAAGAAACCTTCAACTATGCTGACTTCTGCAAACCCAGGGATGGACAACAGCTTCTTATGCTAAGCACAGCCTTCAGATTCTGGTTAAGATGCAAAAGTGATCCAAAATTGCCTTGCTGGACCAAAACCATTCTAGGACTTGAAGGCAAACAAGCCGTCTCTCATGTCACTGTGCTCTTAGCAATAGGAAAAGGATCTAAGGCAAGGAAAGGAAGGAAATTATTTCCTTTCCAATTCAGAATATAATGAAATCCATCCTATAAATGGAGCAAATCTTGACTGACAAGACACATTTGATGCTATTTTATCTTTCCCAACAGAAGGCAGTGTATGTGCCCTTATTTAAAGGAAAAGTGGCGATCAGGTAGAGATCTCAGCTGCTTCTCTACTAATTCCCACTAATCTTAAAGTGATTCCCACACGTTTTCCATTCCTTTTCAGAATCTAAAGTGCAGGAATTACCTAGAGATTATCCAAAGATAGTCCCTTGACTGAGGGCTGCTGGGCACTGCTTCAGCTGATGGAAACTGAGGCCATGGCTCTCCCCAGGGAATGGGCAGCCAGGACATGCCCTGACCTGGGGAGGAAGAAGGCAGAGCCAGCTCAGCCCATCGTTCCCACCAACGAGCAGCCTTAGCTGCTCCCTCTGTTTTATCCCCTGTGCATGTGGACTGAAACTTTTTGTTTCTATATTAACATAATGACATGACTGCACATCAGCAAAATAAATGCAGCCTACTGAGTTTTCACCTTGGCCAGATGCCGCAAAGCTCCGTACACCCATACCCAAGAGAGACAAGATTCAGCAAGACTGCAAGCTCACGGACATTTCCAAACAAAAAGAAGGAAAAACAAATCCAGCAAGGAAGTGAAAGCTGAATTAAAAAAAAGTGGGTATAGATAAGATGCCATAGGCTCGGTTCTCCCTGTCCCTGCCCACTAAGTACAACCATAAACCCCAGAAATGAAGCAAGAGTCAACCAAAGGGGAATTCTGAGAGGGGTGAAGAGGCAGGTGGAAAAGTCAGGACCCTGGGGCTGGAGGAACCTCAGAGCAGTGGAGTGCCTTAGGGCCCCCCACCTAAAAGCAGAAGTTCTCCCCGACCTGCCACTCACTGATTGCCAGTCTAGCAACAGAAAGGGGCCAAGGCAGGCTCCTTCCTCACCCAAATCAAACAGGAGTGCTGCCAACACCAGGTGAGCCAGGCAGCACCTGACTGGGAGCAGTGCTGACAAAACGTGGCCAGAAGAAGCACCCTCCTTCCCAGTCAGGCCAAAGGGAGCAGGGCTCTGGAGGAAGAGCCTGAGACCCCTGCCCCTACCTGCAGGTCTTAGGAGGCCCCAGGAGGCCTCACAGCACAGGCAAGGGGGATCCTGCCACAACAAGTACCTGGCCCAGGTAGTCTCTTTGTCCTAGTGGGCCCAAGAGGGACACTGGGCAGCACCAGTCAGGGGATCACAATGCAACTGGCCCAAAGTCCTTCCCCCACCTAGAGGCACCAGGTGGCCTGGCCTGGGGAAGCTACTTCCACCCCCTCCAGCTGCACCAGCAGGGACCAATGGACATCCCAGAGGTACCAGATTAACCTAGCATCCCAAAAGAATACCACTAAACTCTGAGAATTAAATTACTGGACTCACAGCCCACAGACATAGGCCTGGACCTGGGTCCTAAACAGGGTACCTGCCTTATTAAAAAAAAAAAAAAAAAAAAAACAGATTTAAACAGGACTCAGCCCAAATGTCTGAATACAATCAGAAACCACTCAGTTTATCGAGAGCCAGAAAAACCACAACTTGAATGACAACTTGAATGACAATTACCCAGCACCAACACTGAGATGAATCCAAGGAATTACAAGAATTTAAAGCAGCCACAATAGAAATGCTTCAACACACAATTACAAATTCTCTAAAAACATAATAAAAAACAGAAAATCTCAGCAAAGAATTTGAAGTCATGTAAAAAAGAAACAAATGGAAACTACAGAATTGAAAAATAAGATAAATTTAAAAAAACTCATTGGATGGGCTCAATAATAAAGAGGAAATGGCAAAGGAGAAAATCAGTAAATTTGAGAACAGATCAATAGAATTTATCTAATGTTAACAACAGAGATAAAACAGAAAAAAATTAAAAAACAACAACAACAACAAAAAACAGAGCCTCAGGGACCTGTAGGGCAATAACAAAAGGTGCAGAATTCATGTCATCAGCCTTCTGGAAGGAAAGGAGAAAGAGAACGGGGCTGAAAGAATATTTTAAGAAAAAATGGCTAGAAACTTCCCAAATTTGGCGAAAGGCATACATCTACAGAATCAAGAAGCTGAAAAGGATAAACCCAAAGAAATCCACATCAAAACACAACATAATTAAACTTCTCAGACTAAATGCAAAGAAAAATTTTGAAAACAGCAACAGCACATAACCTATTGGGAACAACAACTAAGTTTCCTCATCTGAAACTGCAGAGCCCAGAAGGAAGTCACACATTTTTTAAATGCTGAGAGTACTGTCAATTGCAAATTCTTTATCCAGCAAAATGATCCTGCAATGAATGAAGGGGAAATAAAGACATTCACACATGAAACACATGTAGAAAAACCTACTCCTGGAAGATCTACCCTTAAAGAATGGCTAAAGGAAGTTCTTCAAACAGAAAAGAAACAACAAATGAAGAAATCTTAGAGGAAATGGACCAATTCCTCAAAACCCCAAAACTGTTAGGTTTAGGCCCTGGGCCCTCACCCCCCCACACCTTAGGAATTCTGCAAGCTTGCGATAATGTTTAAAATTTTAAACTTTCCTGCTCCCAGTTACCACCCCCAGGTTTCTGCTGTCAAGCAGACCAATGGAGACCTGCCAGTGACCCTTGTTAGCCAATGAGAAACTGTCAACCTAGACCTGCCAGCTTCCCTTCCCTAGATAAAGAACTTCCTGCCCACCATCCTATATAAGCCCCACGCTCCCCTCACTCGGGGCTGTCGCCATCTTAGGCTTCAGCCCACCTGCACACGGCTGCACAATAAAAGCTCCTCTGACTGAGTTTCAGTCTCTACTCTTCCCAATCAAAAACCCTAACAAAAACTCCTACAACTTACTGAGATGAAATAATTAGGGCAGTCCTGTAACTACTATAGAATTTAATTCACAATTTTAAAAAACCTCCCAAAAGAGAATCCCCAGGTCCAGTTGGTTTCACTATAGAATTTGACCAAACATTTAAAGCAGAATTAACACCAGTTTCTTACACAGAAAATAAGAAACAGAGGAACACTTTCCAACTCATTTAAGAGGCCAGCAGTACCGATATCAAAGGCAGAGAAAGGCAGTACAAAAAAAATTCAGTCTCATGAATTCAGACACAGAAATCCTCAGCAAATAAACAAATCAAATTACAACAATGTATAAAAAGAATTATACACCATGATACATGTACAATTTGTTCCAGGTATGCAAGGCTTGTTCAACATTTGAAAATCAATCAATATAATTGACCATATCAACAGTCTAGACAACAAAAATCATATAATCATATCAACTAATAAAAAAAAATCGTATGACAAAATCCAATACTCATTCATGACAAAAACTCTCAACTTAGGAGTAGAGGGGAACTTCCTCAACTTGATAGAGTACCTAGGGAAAAAAAAAGAAAAAAACAAAAACTATACCACAAACCTCATACTTAAAGGTAAAAGCCTGAAAGCTTTCCACTTAGTGGGAACAAGGCAAAGCAGTCTTCTTTCACCATTCTTATTTGATATAGCACTGGAAGTTCTAGCCAGTGCAACAAGGCAAGAAAAAGAAATAAAAGACATACAAATAAGGAAGAAAGAAATGAAACTATCCCTATTTTCACATGACATGACTGTCTATGTAGAAATCCCCAAGAAAACTACAAAAAATAGCCTGTAAATCATAAATGAGTTCAAGAAGATTACAGGTTACAAGATCAACACACAAATATCAATTGCATTTCTATATGCTACAAAAAATATGTGGTAATCAAAATTAAAATTAGAAATACAATGCTATTTACAATCACTTCAGAGACATGAAACACTAGGATATGTACTTAACAAAGCTCGTGCAGGATTTGTATGGTGAAAATTATAAAACGATGAAAGAAATCAAAGAAGACCTGAATAAATGGAAAGACGTATCATGTCACATGGACTGGAAGACTCAATACAGTAAAGAAGTCATTACTCCCCATATTAATTAATGTAATTACTATCAAAATCCCAACAAGGCATGTTTGTAGGCATAAACAAGCTTGTTATAAAATTTATATGGAAGGTAACAGGCCCTTCAATAGCTAAAACAGTCTTGACAGAAAAAGGATAAAGTTGGAGGAATCACTCTACCCACCATGAAGACTTACTACATTCTTACAGTAATCAAGACAGCACACTTTTGAGGGACAGACATATAGATCAATGGGACAGAAAAGAGGACCCAGAAAAGACTCATATAGAAATGTGCAACTGATATTTGACAAAGGTGCAAAAGAAAGTTAATGCCTTTTCAGCAGATGGTGCTGGAGCAACTAGACATCCATAGGCAAAGAAAAAAATAAAATAAAATCCAAACCTTAACCTAAACTTTAATCTTACACAAAAATTAATTCAAAAAGGATCATGAACTTAAACACAAAATATAAAACCTTTAAGAAAAAACACAAAATCTTCAGTATCTAGGGTTAAGCAGAGTTGACAGGCTTGACACCAAATGGAAAAATTAATAAATCTGACTTCCACAAAATTAAAACTGCTCCTCATACAGTATCCTTGATTCTTGAAGATGACTGTAAAACTATATAGCTTATATTGTGTGACTATATGATTGTGAAAACCTTATGGCTCACACTCCCTTTATCCAGTGTATGGACAAATAAGCAGAAAAACAGGGACAAAAAGTAAATGAATAATAGGGGGGAGTAGGGATATGGGATGTTTTGGGTGTTTCTTTTTACTTTTATTTTTATTCTTATTTTTATTTTTATTATTTGGAGTAATAAAATCTTCAAAATTGATTGTGGTAATGAATGCACAACTATATGATGATACTGAGAACAACTGTTGTACACTCTGGATGATTGTATGGTATATGAATACATCTCAATAAATTGCATTTAAAAAACTGTTGCTCTGTAAAAGACTCTTTTAAGAGGATGAAAATAAAAACTATAAACTTGGAGGAAATATGTGAAAACCACATATTTGAAAATGGACTAATAGCTAAAATAACTTAACAGTAAAAACAACAATAAAAACACCTCCAATTAGGAAATGGGCAAAAGAGATGAACAGGCATTTCACCGAAGAAGATATATAGATGCAAATAAGCACATGAAAAGATGTCCAACAACATTAGCCATTAGAGAAATGGAAAAGGAAATTAAACTAAAATGAAACATCAGCTATCATAATAGATAAAATTAAAAAAAAATAGTACAACACTAAAAACTTCTGAGAATTTAGGGAAACTGGATCACTCATACATGGTTGGTAAATACACAACATGGTACAGGCACTCCAGAAAACAGTTCAGCAATTTTATTTTTTTTAACATAAAAACTAAAAATGCAAGTGCCATCCAACCCAGCAATTGCACTCTTGGGCATCTAACCCAGAGAAATGAAAACCTATGTTCACACAAAAACCTGCACATGAATGTTCACAGCAGCTTTAGTCATAACAACCAAAAAGTGGAAACTACCAGAGGCCCTTAAATGAGTGAATGGTTAACTGAGCTGTGGTACCCCCACACCACGGAATACTTCTCAACAGTAAAAAAGGAACCAACCACAGCTACAGGCAACTACTAGGATGGATAGTGTCCTGGTTTGCTAATGCTGCTGAAATGCAAAATACCAGAGATGCATTGGCTTTTATAAAGGGGGTTTATTTGGTTACACAGTTACAGTCTTAAGGCCATAAAGTGTCCAAGGTAAACACATCAACAATTGGGTACCTTCACTAGAGGATGGCCAATGGTGTCCAGAAAACCTCTGTTAGCTGGGAAGGCACGTGGCCAGTGTCTGTTCTGGAGTTCTGGTTTCAAAATGGCTTTCTCCCAGGATGTTCCTCCCTAGGCTTCAGCTCCTCAAAAGTGTCACTCTTAGTTGCTCTTGGGGCATTTGTCCTCTTAGCTTCTCCGGAGCAAAAGTTTGCTTCTAAAGGCCGTCTCCAAAATGTCTCTGAAAGCTGAAGCTCCTCTCTCAGTTCCTGTGCATTCTTCAAAGTGTCCCTCTTGGCTACAGCAAGCTCACTCCTTCTGTCTGAGCTTTTATAGGGCTCCAGTGAACTAATCAAGGCCCACGCTGAATGGGTGGGGCCACACCTCCATGGAAATTTTCTCATCAGGGTTATCACCTACAGTTGGGTGTGTCACATCTCCATGGAAACAATCAAAGACTTACAATCTAATCCACACTAATAATGTCTGCCCCCACAAGACTGCATCAAAGAACATGGCTTTTTCTGAGGGACATAATATATACAAACCAGTACAGATAGTCAGGGAATTATGCTTCCTGGGGAAAGGCAATCTCAAAAGGTATAAACCATATGACCACATCTATTCTGTCTTGAAATAAAATTATAGAAATGGAGAACAGATTAGGGGTTCTTAGGGGTTAAGGGTGGTGGGGGGAGAAGAGGAGGGAAGGGGATGTGGTTATAAAAGAGTAACGTGAGGGATCCTTGTGGTGATGGAATGTTCTGTATCTCAAGCGCAGTGATGATGCACAAAAACCTACACATGATAAAAATGCATGGAACTAAACACACACACACAGGCACAAATCAGTACAATGGGTACAAATGGGTCTCATCGGTGGATTGTATCAACATCAGTATCCTGGTTGGGATATTGTACTGCAGTTGTGCAAAATGTTATTATGGAGGAATACTGGGTAAAGGGCATTCCAGATCTTGATTATTTATTAAAATACATGTGAAATTACAACTATCTCAAAATAGGTTTTTTTATGACAATACGGATGAACCTTGAAGACTTCATGTTGAGTGAAATAAGCCAGGCACACAAGAACAAATATTACAAGAAATAAATAGAATACAGGTTTCTTAGAGACAGAAACCAGAAAACAGGTTACCAGGGGCGGGATGGGGTGGGGAATGAGGAGTTAATGCTTAATTGGTACAGAATTTCTGTTTGGGGTGATAGAACAGTTGTGGTGATGGGTGATGGTAATGGTAGCACAACCCTGTGAGTGTAATTAACAGTACTGAATTATGTATTTGAATATGATTAAAAGGGGCAAACTTTAAGTTGTATATTTGTTACTAGAATAAAAAATTTTAAAAAAACCACAGGACTGTCCCTAATGTAAACTGTGAATTATAGTTCATAGCATACTTACAATAATATTGTTTCATGAATTGTAACAAAGTTACCACACTAATGCAAAGAGTTAAAGACAGGGAATACTGTGGCGGGTGGAGGGAGGTATATGGGAACTTTGTGTTTTCTACATGATTTTTCTGTAAACTTACAACTTCTCTAATTGAAAAAAAAAGTGCTTTTTTTTTTTTTCAGTCAAAGGGAAAATGTGTGTGTTGCCTGGAGAAGTAAAACCAAGACACTGTCCTTGCCAGTCACAGGCGGTTGTGGTGGGGAACGAAGAAAGGAGGAAACAAAGGGTATTTGGAATATTTTGCCAAATAAGAGTTGTGCGTCTTCATCAAATCTTCTTATATGAAACACTTGATATCTTGTTGGGTATTTTGCATCATTTTACTACTATTTTCCTGAACTACCAGTGACAATGCCAATGCACAGATGGTTGTGACATTTATGCCAAGATGACACCACACATTGTAGCTCCTATGAAATCAAAGCTCAAGTACCCAGAATTTCCAGCCTATTACATAACATTATTTTTTAAAATGTATGTCTAAAATAAAAATATAATACCTTTACACTGATTTCTGTTTTGCTTTCTTATTTGGAGTGATAAATCCCTCTGAGGCATCCAAACTGAAAGGGAACGTTTTGATACAAGTGTCCACAAACATACTAACGAATGCTGTGCCCCAGCTAGTGTAGCAGTCGGCTGGTGCTTTCTCAATTCCATCATCCGTTTTTGTTCAAGAGAGAACATTTGCAATCAGTAGGAATGAAGCAGCTAGCCACGCACCATGCGTTTCATTGTGTCCAGAAAACAACAGGGCTTTTGGCCCCAAACTAAAACCTGTGATGAATACACCATGCCTGGGTCAGTGAACGAGCTTAGGCAAAGGCAAGTTCTTAAGTTTGGATGGTGTTTCTGACCATATTTCTTAACTACTCACCTCTAGAACTCATTTGTTTTATTCACCAAGCCTCAAACAAGGGCTGGCTTCACAACAATGTAACCTATCTATTTGGAAGGGGTCCCATGATTGGTTTAGTGCTCAGCTATCATCGTCTTGAAATTGGCAATAATTTTTTGAAGAGCCCCAAATTTTCATTTTTCAGTGGCTCCTGCAAATAATACAGATGTTCCTGCCCTGCACACATCTTACACTGCCCTCCCTCCAAATTTTCAACCCATCCTTCTAGAATGCTTCCCCCTTCGGCGCTGCCTGTCGGAGTCCTACCCAATTACTTTAGTAAAAATCACAGCTCTTCCCTGACCACCTCAGCTTGGAATCTTGTATTATTTATTACCTATGAAATCACTTTAACAATCAATCACATGCTGCACTGAGACACTGCTGATGAAATATTAATGACATTTTATCATCTGTTTCACATCCTTTTTGTCCTGGATCTCAAATAAATTACAATTCAGTGGAGGCAGACACAGTGGTCTAATGCAACACTGTCCAGCAGAACTTACTGTGATGACAGAAATATTCTCTACTTACATTATCCAATGTGCTACCCATGAGCTAATTAGGTTACTGGACACGTGAAATGTGGCAGGTAGGTGCAAATAAGAAACTGAACTGTTTCATTTTATTTTATTTTAATTAATTAAAATTTAAGTTGCCAGGTGACCTACTGGTTACCCTCCTGAACAGCACAGTTCCTCCTGCAGAGATATGCTCACAATGAATGACTTGGCTGTTTTGATTTGCTTTTTCAAGAACTGCACACTCACCTTCATGGACCTTGTGCTGGTTTGAATGTATTATGTCCCCCAGAAAAAGCCATATTCTTTGATGCAATTTTGTGGGGCGGACATTTTAGTGGGGATTAAGTTGGAACGTTTGGATTAGGTTGTTTGCATGGAAATGTGCCCCACCCAACTGTAGATGATACCTCTGATGAGATATTTCCATGGAGGTGTGGCCCCACCCATTCAGGGTGGGCCTTGATCAGTGGAGCCATATAAATGAGCTGACAAACAGAAGGAACTCAGTGCATCTGAGAGTGACATTTTGAAGAGGAGCTACAGCCAAGAGGGACACTTTGAAGAAAGCACAGGAGCTACAGCCAAGAGGGACACTCTGAAGAAAGCACCGGAGCTGCAGATCAGAGACAGTTTGAAGATGGCCGCTGAAAGCAGACTCTTGCTCCAGAGAAGCTAAGAGAGGACAAATACCCCAAGTGCAACCGAGAGTGACATTTTTGAGGAACTGCAGCCTAGAGAGGAACGTCCTGGGAGAAAGTCATTTTGAAACCAGAACTTTAGAGCAGACGCCAGCCACATGTCTTCCCAGCTAACAGAGGTTTTCTGGACACCATTGGCCATCCTCCAGTGAAGGTAACCGATTGCTGATGTATTTACCTTGGACACTTTATGGCTTTAAGACTGTAACTGTGTAACCAAATAAACCCCCTTTTATAAAAGCCAATCCACCTCTGGTGTTTTGCATTCCGGCAGCATTAGCAAACTAGAACAGACCTCTAGAAGTCAACCAATTGTAAGGGCACATACTGATGTCAATTATACCTCAATAAAGTTTTTATTAAAAAAAAAAATTGTAAGGGCACAACTTTTCAGTAACTTATATACTAAACCTCCCCACTGCTTAAACTATTCCTACAGATACACCCTACCTATTAAAAGTCTTTTACCTAGAAGAATGGATGTAACTCTCTAACTTCCTGAATTAACATTGGGGAGTTATACAGTTCCAGATTCAAGACACGTATCTATAATTTTCTTTTGATAACAGTATTCCTCAAAAATCTTTCTAGATCCTAAAACTCCAACAGAAGTATAACTCATGATTGCATAGCTTTCAAAATAAGTCAAATAAAGCCCATGAAATCTTGCCCCCACATCAGCTAAACACAGGCACTCACATCCCGGGGGGGGCCCACTGACGTTCAGAGCTGCGGGGTACAAGGGCCGCCTCTCTCTGTGGGCAGGAGAGAAGAGGCTGCTTTTCCTTCCCCTCTGCTTTCCTCAGCACAGCTTGGCTGACACGAGGCTGGCCTTCCACGGCTGAGCAGGGATGATCTTCAGGAGTGTGAAACAGACAAGTGAATTTCAAGCTCTTCTCAGCTACAAAAAATGCCTTCTTATTCCTCTTGACCTTTTCTCTGTTTTAAACTGCTTTGTCGTAGGTGCTGCTTTTATTCCTACAGAACTTAGGGCCAACAAAGTGGTATTCATCATAAATCAACCAATTCATCCATCTTAACATATAATCAAGAACTTTTGTATTTAAATATCAAGCTAAGCACCCAAATGGCTCCAAGTTTCCATACTTAGAGGATACAGTGCCCCAAGCCTAAAGGATTTCAATGGTTCTTAAGCAAAGTATGGCCCTCCCCTTTACTAGAATTCATCTCACAAATGGATCCCAGTTTTCACTCAGTCTGCTCTAGCAGACGTTCACGTGCCAAAAATATATTACTTAACGTAGCCCAATCAAGGCACGGCACAGCATCTCTATGTAGTAAGTACATGACTGTGAACCCTCAATTGTACCCTTACCAGGTTTGCTGATGGCAGAACAGTAAGGAAGAGGGAGGTTAAACAGTGAGGAGTACCAGGCAGGCTGTGAAGACTAGAGTAAATAATATGGCCCTGTGAGCTCTCAGTAGCAAATCTACTCCACGTGCCTTTTGCCCTTCACTAAAATTCAAGTGCATCTTACTTGCTGAAGTGCAAAATCCCCAGCCTTTAGCAAAGGCAAAATGATGCTCTATTTGGATCCCAGCTCTACAATACATTTCTTTGAGTCATAAAAAATTGCTTACAAATCTGCACATGGCAGAAGCTACGCCTGACAACTCAGGGATGGAAATAATCATAATCATGTTCTATTCATATGGAAAGTCTGTTTAACCTGTCTTCCCATTTAGCGAGCTGTGGCTTTAAAAAGCATTGAGGGAATTCTCAACACTCATGTTTCTGAAACCTAAACTCCTCCAGGGAACCAGCAAAGTCTTGGGAAGCACTGTGCTTTGTGGACCACAACTATTCCTATAATTCAGAAGAGGTTTCAGAATTACTCATTATCACACCTTAGAAAAATTACAAGGCACACCAACACTACTAGCAAGGAGCCTAGTGAGGTAGTATATGGCCTGGACCCAGCAGCTCCAAAAGCCTTCTAATCACAGGTAGGTTAGTTGACCAATGGTTTCACCTTCGGCACAAAGGAAGAGATAATCCTTGTTTCCTTGCCCATTTTTCATTGATATGTTTGCCTATGCCACTTTCTATATTAAATGGGGCAGAGAGAGAATCCTGAAAGATGCCCTCACGGTTTGATGTGGCCAGGGGTCTGTGGCCAGGGGTCGTTTTCTCCCTGCTTCTGGTGGTTCCTCCTTCCTCTGCTAACACCTCTTGCCCAACTGACTTCAGAGTTTTTTCAGACTAGTTTCTCTGTCTGATTAGGACTGATGCTGGCCACAGCTCTGGTAGCTCAACGGCATGCTTGACGACCGTCAGTGGCTCCCACTGCCTACAGGGTGAAGTCCAAGCATCTCGCCTGGCACTGGGGAGCCTCCATAATCTGCCTACAGCTGAACCCTCCAAGCTTTTTTCCTGCTACTCATTCTCCTCTTAGCCACATGGAAGGCCAAGGGTACACTCCAGCCTGCCCTGTCTTCAGGCCTTCCCCAGAAATGCCCGCCACCCCTACCTGTCCATGAACCCCATCAGTCCAAATCTCCTCGCACCTAAATCCCACATGCTAAAGGAATGTGAAGGCTTCTTTTATTCCTAGATGCAGGTCATCTCTCCTTCCTAGAACCCACAAAGTTTTTCTCCTCTGGCCTTGAACTTGCATGACTTAAGTTCATGTCAAGACTAGATGTCTCTAAGAATCCCCAAAAGCATGTGCAATGTCTTTTATACAGGAGATTCTTACAGAAATGAAGAGAGAAAGAAAAGAGGAGGGACAGAAGGGGGGAAAGATGCAGATCAGGAAGGAGAAAATGCCTAACCCCATGAACCTCTCTCCCAACTACATTAGATAATTCATAATGTAATCTCAGGTTACCAGGGGCCAGGGGAGGAAGGATGGAGCATTTCATGAGTAAAGGATTTCTGTTTCGGTGATGAAGAAGTTTTAGTAATGGCTGGTGATGATTAATGCCACTGAACTATACACTTCAAAATGGATAAATGGGGCAAACTTTCCAGGAAGATGGCAGAATAGGGAGCTCCAGGACTCAGTCCTTCCACCAAATCAGCTATTCAACAGGCCAGAACTATCTGAAACAACTTGTCTGGGGCTCTAGAGGCAGAGGAACACCGTATAGCATCCAGGGAACAATAATATTGTTTCATCAATAGTAACAAAAAAACCACTCTAACAAAGTGTTAATAATAGAAAAAACTGTGAGTGTATGGACTGGGGGGCAATTTAAGGAGGGGATATATGGGAAGTCTGTGCTTTCTGCACGATTTTTCTGTAAACCTACAATTTCTCTAATAAAAAGAAAGGAAGGGAGGAAGAAAGGGAGGGAGGGAGGGAAGTTGGTTTAAAATGGCAAATTTTATGCTTTATATGTGTGCTGTATCTGTTAATTTTATTAACAAATAAACTAACATACATATGCTCAAATACATTAAAGAATGAATTCAGAGTAATCTTCATTCTTAAATAGAGATAAAAAACAAAACAGCACAACCCATTTACAAATTTGAGTAAATGAGAGATGTTTTGCTATAAATTGGGGTTTAGGCCGGTTGTTCTACACGGACAGCCAGGTCCCAGCCCGGCCCTGGAGCAGGTGTCCCTTCCTCTCCCTCGGGCCTCGGGAGCTCATACCTGGCCGCCCCAGGAAGCCTTCCCTACACCCCCCACTACACCCCAGCCCCCAGCCTGGGGAGTTGGCTCATTCGGTAAATGTGGACCCCCGCACCCCGGGTGCCGGGTTCAGCACGGAGAGTGTTATTACCAGTGCTAATGGAGAACTTCTCCCTCTGAGAGTTCTGGGGTTCGGGGTGAAAGAGGCTGAGAGGCAAACAGATCATTCCAAAGGCATTAGTAAGTAGAATCAGGGAAGTCAGGAATCTTCTCTGGGCACCTAGGAGACAGGAAGGAAGACCCTGGGCCCAGCCTGGTGGAGGGGTCTCGGGGGTGACAGAAGGTTCCCAAGAGCACTAGATCTGGATCTTAAAGGAGAAGGAAGAATCAGCCAGACCAAATGGGGGTCAGGGAGGACAGGGAAGGTGGGGAGTCATGGGCCAAAGAGGAGGGTTTGTGGTTTCTTTTTCCTTCTTGTCTCCTTTCAGATCACTGCCTTAACTTTCTGTTTCCTTATTCAGGAATTTGCCATTTACAAAGCTCCTTCATATTACTTTTTTAAGATCACTTGCAGTTTCTAGCATAGTCTGTGATTCTGTCTAATAGGTAACAGAATGATGGAAAATTCCAAAGATAACAGAGTAGACAGTGGAGAGCAAGTCACCCTGCCACCCAGCTCCCTCTTGCAGAGGCAACCCACAGGCATCAGCTTTCCAAGACTTCTTTAAATTAATATTTCTGGCTCTGAATGGGAATATGGGCTATATCCACATTCCACCTGCAGCTTTTGCATCTGAAAAGATGCCGGATGCTTCTCGGTTCCAGGTGCTCACAGAGTGTGTGAACACTAATTAGTACCAGCAAAATGGACCCCGCGTGTCCTATGACAAATCTCTTCCCCCCCAGCTTCCTCCCGTGTAACAGGATGACATGAGATGAAGAAGGCAGGCTGGGGCTTGTGCAGGGGGGAAAGATGACACTTCATGGGATAAAAAGGAGAGGACTGCTGGAGACACGATAGCTTCTTCAATTATGTAAAGGAATGTAATGCAGAAGAGGGATTAGAGCTGGTCCTTGTGATGTCAGAGGGCAAAACAGAGCTGATGGAGGAAGCTAAGAAGCCTCCTTAAGAAAGGCACAGTCCCCAGCTGGCTAAAATGGAAAGGAGCCTGGAGGCACTTGTCCAGGGTAATGCAGGAAAGGGTCAAGCTCAAAAAAAAACTGCAAGATTAGATGGCAAGATCAATGCTTCTCAAAGTGAGAAACATATCCCACTAGAATGCTAATCTAATTTTAGGTGGCATAAAAGTGATTTTTTTATTTTAATGGTTAAGTATTTATTTTCATGTTCATTAGAAAAAAATGTAAGTAATAGTAAGAGCTTATAAGCATTGTTGTAACTGTTGAACATTCTTTTTCTAAAAATTTAAGCCTCACAAAACCCCTATAAGATATATATTCTTATTATCCTCATTTTGCACTTGGGGAAACTGAGACCAGAGAGATGGAGCAACTTGCTCAAGATGGCTGAGCCAGTGCGAGGTGGAGCCAGGGATCGAGCCAGCAGTGCAGCTCCAGAGTCCACGCTGCAATGAGATCAAATGCAGACATTTTGCTGAGGATGAGGTGAAGTGAAAAATGCGGAGAAAAAATATTGGGTAAATAACAATGCAAGCAGTTCTCAGATAGCAAATATCATGAATAAAGCACTCGAATCACTGGTGTTTGAAATGCAGTTGTCCAGATGTTTCAATAGGGTCCCTTCTCTTAGAGGACCCATCTATGTGGGACATAACCACAAAGAGCTCCTGTCTCCTAGACCATTCTATAACTGCAGAGCAAAAGTCACGAGAAGTGAAGTTACACGACCAAAATAATGGCTGGTCCAGGGACCCTACTGTGTTTTGGAGTCTAATAAAAAGCTGTTACGTTGCCTAGAAACTTTCCTGCTACGTCCTCCAAAGCAAACATGGGAAGGCAGCAGTGGGCAAAATTAGCCCAGACCAACTCAATATCACAGAGGCACCCCTAGCATCCTCTGTCTCCCCCACCCCAACCTCACCCACCCATTAAAGTGGACTACCTCTGCCTTCTCACTCTCAAAATCCAGGTAAACTGAAGAGCTTTAGTGAAGACATGCCAGGTTCCCTGTCTGCAACTCTGGGGCTCTTATCCTTACTGCCTGTGGGTTTTTTTTTTTCATAGCTACACTTAGAATCACAAAATTAGAGCTTCTCGGAGTTTAATGATTTTTCCATGTCCACTGAGGCATGGCTAGCTCTCTTTCCAAGAGAAAAAAAATGCACTCGCCCATTCTTTTGATAGGCAGGCAGCATAAAGCACCACTCTACTTTTAATAAATGTTTGCAACAAATACATAAACGGAGGGGAAACGTGGGAGCCTCGGGAAAGGACACGCCCATGCTCAGGGCACACTGCAGCTTCATCACAACTTCAGATGTGAACGCTACACCAGGGATAATAGCCAGGCAGCTCACCAAAATCTGTGATGAATTTGCTATAATTAGAAAGTCAGAAATAATGAACGTGTACCTGCAAGCCTGATCCTGGTGGGAAGAGAAAATGCTGCGATGGAAATTAGCTTAATTACTCTAGGGCAGGCAATGCATGTGCTAACACAATCATCTTTGCAAGGCAAGTGAACCCCTAATCGCCTGACTTTTTTTCTCCCCTTGAATGGTGTGCCACCACATAAGATTCTTTCTTTTCTTCTGAAGCCTGACACTCAGAACCAGGAGCCCATGCAGAGCTACCCCTCCTGGGAAGAGCCAAATGCAAGTGAACAATGAGCCTGTCACCACCATCATTACAAAGCATTCAAAAGAAATTAAAATAAATGGATTCTATGAAACACCCTCAGTAAACGCTAATTACTTCCAAGTAGATTCATGGTGATCAGACTTCACTATCAATTACCTTTTTACTTGGGGGAGGGTGGGTCAAGTTAGCTTACAATTTTATTTCCCTTTCTTTCATTAATCTTCCCAAATGATGTGGTTTGTCCCGGTACCCTCTGCCCTAGACATCGACAATACAATTCGAAATTGTAAAGGAGGAGACCCAAAGGTTGATTATATCTCAAGAGACCAATTCTCTCTTGTATCTCTTGCTTTTCAGATTTTACAAGATCTATGCAGGGCTTCCAACTGAAATAATAATCAATAGCATCCCCTGATTAAGATGCCAAGGGGAAAATCAGACGGGTTTCCTTCATCTGATATATTCTCATTCTGTATTAGAGGTGTCTCTTTGCTTCTTCTCTACTTTTATTGTCCTATTAAAACATTCCCATCGGTGTTTCAATAGCTATTTTTATTCTGCTCATGAGAACAGTTATTTTGTTGTCCCCAACAACAAACAAGGCATCAGGATATAAGGTCCAGAAGGACACATTCCACTAAGAAAATAGACAAATATACAACGGTCAAAAGAACAAACCAATAGTGCTGACAGAAGAATGGACAGTGCTTTATAGGGTTGCAGGATTAATTAGTTCTACGAGGGAAGGAACAGGCTGGGGAAAGTTTTGCAAAGGAAGTAGCATTTGAACTACGTTTTGACAGACAAGAGAGAGCAGAAAAGATGTCTGAGGCAAGGAGAAAAGCATGAGGAGAACCACAGGCCCAAGTACAGATGCTGTACCTGAGCAAGAGCCCAGTGAGAAGAGAGTTCAGGACATGCTAAGTTGGCCACACCTTCAGAACATCCAGGTGGAGGCGCCTGGTGAGGAGGCTGGATGTCACGCAAGAGGCAAGAGGTGCTAAGAGCAGCCAGGATGGTGGCTGAGGCCAAAGGGAGGGGTATCTGGGAAGGAGAAGCCATGGGGAGGCTCAGAGGACCCGCATCTCACTTCTCTGCAGCCAGGTAGCTCATTCCCTCATAGGGCCCTGATGCCCGCCCCTCGGCCTGGAATGCTCTCCCTCCTTTCTCTTGGCCACACTTACTCAGATCTCTGACCTCAGCCCCAAAGCTCCTTCCTCAGGGGCTCCTGCCTGAATCCCTTCTTCAATGCTCTGTAGTTTTCCTTCATGGTGCTTAACAAAAGTGGAATAACGCAGTGGGGCTGTCATCGCCCATTCAGGCCTGTCCCCCCAGACCCTGACTGCTCTGCTCACTGCTTTGTCCTCCATGTCACGCACAAGGTCGGCCACAGCCTCTGGGTGAAGCTGTCGCGTGAGTGAAGGCTGAGTGAACACAGATGGTCAAGAGAGCTCAGAAGGGAACCTGGAAGCACAGAGTCCTTGGGGCCCACAGGGCGAGGGCATCAAGAAGGATGCCGAAGCTACCCAAAGAAGCACAATTAATGCACCAAAGAGGCCCCCTTCTAAGGAACCCGAAGGGAATGATTAAGACCTCCTTGGGCAGTAATTCAGTGAGGTCAACCATGTGAATCAATAATGATCAAACTCCTCAGCTGGCACCCTCAGCCTTTCTCAAATGGAATACATTTCCCACCTTAATCCCTACTCACCTCCAACTCAGACCCTCACGCTGGCCAACATGACTTACTCCCTGTGGGCTGGACCCTCCGACTGCTGTACCTTGGATTATCCCGGATACGCTGGCTTCCACGCTCTCCGCCCTGCCACACCCTACCAATACTTCAAAACCAAGGGAAAGGGCTAGTTCCTCACTGGAGTCCACCAAACCCTAAACCCTCCTAGCCTACAGTGATCACTCCCTCATCTACAGTCCTGAGTGCCTTTGGTCTGTATCCCCCATAAATTAGGGTCTTTATCTCCCCTAATTTACCAGTAAGTCTCTTCAGAGCAAGAAACACGTCTTACACTGACTCCGGACTACTTAAAAGGGCTGCACACAGAGAACGCTCATTTCCCTTGGCACTCTCATACTTCACCCAGCCCGAGCTCCTGCCTGTCCTCCACGCTGTTCCCCGTCTCAGCCAGCAGCATCAGCATCGCCTGTGAGATGCTTAGACCAGGGAACCTGGAGACCCTTCCTGAAGCCTCACGTTCTCTCAGACCATGGATCTCACCCACCGGCAAATCCTGTGGGCTCAATCTGAAAACCATAATCAGAAAAACCCACCCACTTCCCACCACTCCCACCCAGGGCCGAGCCTCTGTAATCTCCAGCCCGGACCCCCTCGCGGGTCCTCTACCTGCCTCTCCACTGCCTCCCTGGACCCTTCTGTCTCTTCTCCACAAGCCCCCAATCGATCCTTCTGAAAACAAGCATTGCTAACACTCCCACTTAACCCCAGGGAGTCTGATGGTGATTGAATAAGGTCTGTCCAAAAGCATCTAGGACAGCAGCCACATCCGCTCCCTTTCCTTCCCTTTTTCTGCAGAGGGAAACACCACGAACCTCACCTCCTGCAACCTCTTGACATCATTCGGTCCCCAAGAACATTTTTTAATCTAGTTGAACACAAAAGTCGGTGTTCTTGCCAAATTTTCTCACTGATGTGTACTGAATGATGTATTAAAAACAGAATCACTGCAAAGCTAGGAAAAAAGCAAAATATGAATCACGCTTTTCCTAAAAACACCATACCATACCCAAATCAAGTCTGTTAAAATAAAGCTTACTCTAGAAAAATAGGGGAAGGAAACAAACAAACAAACAAAGGCACCCAGTGTTCTTTTTTACTTTAATTGCTCTTTTTCACTTTAATTATTATTCTTGTTATTTTTGTGTGTGTGGTAATGAAGGTGTCAGGGATTGATTTTGGTGATGGATGTACAACTATGTAATGGTACTGTGAACAATCGAATGTACGATTTGTTTTGTATGACTGCGTGGTATGTGAATACATCTCAATAAAATGAAGATAAAAAAAGCTTATAGGAATTGTACAGAACTGCATGGTAGTGTGCTGGAATTATGTTAATGCTCTATCTTTTATTATTTTTATTATTATAGTTTATTATACCATTTAATTATACTTTTTTATTAGACTTTATCTTTTTTTAAATCTCGGGTGCTAATAAAAGTTGAGCTGATCAAAAAATAATAATAATAATAAAATAAAGCCTACTCTAGAAGAATTTATTTAGAAAATGTATTGTCCTGAATTCAAACTCAATCATTGAAGCTACTATTACATAAATTTCAGTACAGTCATTTAGAATGGATCCTTCCCTAGGAAAAGCAGCTTTTTCATGTACCTTCATATAATTAAAAAGATACAAATACAAAAGTCTGCCAGACCTTAGAATTTTAATTCCTACATAAATGGGTGAAGGATCTGGCAAAATGGGAACTTCTCCCAATTCCTGAGTCAGTTTCGTCTATTTTCTGTATGCCAGTCTGTGGCTCTGTGGCTTGCCTTTAAAGAAAAAAAAAACTGTATGAAAAAATTATACATTCATAGGAAATAGCAACAATCACCAAAAATACAGGGAGATCCCATGTACTCTTCACCCAGTTTCTCCCAGTGGCAACATCTTAACCACAGTACAATCTCAATCCACAGACTTGATTCAATTTCACCAGTTTAACTTGCATTCATTGTGTGTGTGTGTGTGTGCGTGTGTGCATGTCCATGTGTATCAACAGAATTTTAGAACATGTTTAGATTCATGTAATCATCACTACAGTCAAGATACAGAACTCCTTGTACAGCACCAGGCTCCGTTACCTACCCCTTTCTACCCACACCCAACCCCGCCTGGATCCCCCAGCCACCACTAATCTGTTCTCCATCTCTGTCATTTCATTATTTTTTAAATGTTTTATTATGGATGGTGGTGATGGGAGCACAACATTGTGCATGTGACTAAGACCACTGAATTGAACAGTTAGAAATGGTTAAAATGGGAAATTTTATGTTATATGTACATTACAATGACTTTTTTAAAGAAAGAATGTTATATTAATGAAATCATAAAGCATGTAACCTTTTGATAAGGGCTTTTTTCATTCAACATAATTCCCCAGAGAGCCATCAAGCTATTGTGTGTATCAATAGCTTGTTCCCTTTTTTTTTTTTTAACCGCAGTTTGTTTAACCATTGACCTACCAAAAGACATGTAGGTTGTTTCTAGTTTGACGCTATTCTGAATAAAGCTGCTATGAACATTATGTACAAGTTTATACATGAATATAACTTTTCATTTTTCTGTGATAAATAACCAAGAATGCAATTGCTAGGTTGTATTGGTAAGTGCATGTTTAGTTCTACAAGAAACTGCCAAATTGTTTTTCTAGAGTGGATACACCATTTTTCATTTCCACCAGCAATTTATCAGTGATCTAATTCTCTGCATCCTTGACAATATTTGATGTTGTTACTATTTTTAATTTTAGTCATTCTGACAGGTATATAGTGATTATCTTGTGGTTTTAATTTGCATTTCTCTAATGACTAATGATTTGAACATCTTTTCACGGACTTCTCTGTCATCTGTACATCCTTCTCAGTGTGCTATCTTTTCATGGCTTTTGCCCATTTTCTAATTGGATTGTTTGTTTTACTGCTGTTGAGTTTTGAGAGTTCTTTATATATTTCTAGATACTAGAATCTATTTGGCTTGCAAATATTTTCTCTTAGTCTATAGCTTGTCTTTTCATCTCCTTAATGGGGTCTTTTACAAAGCACATGTTTTTAATCATGGCTTGTCTTTTCATTTTCAAAATGGTGCCTTTTGAAAAACAAAAGTATTAAACTTTGATGAAATCTAATTTATCAATGTTTTCTTTTATGGATCCTGATTTTGGTGCAATATCTAAGAAATCTTTCCTAACCCAAGGGCACACATACATAATAAACTTGGAAAAGTTTTACAGTTTTAGCTCTTACACTTAGTTCCATGATTCATTTTGGGATAATTTTTGTGTGTGATATGAGATGAGTCTAAATTCATTGCCTTGCATATAGATATCCAATCATCCAATTTTTCCAGCACCATGTCTTCGTCTCCTTTTTTTTTTTTTTTTTTTCTTCTTGGCTTAAACAATAGGAATTTATTGGCTTACAGGTTTGAGGCTCAAAGAAGTCCAGAACCAAGATATTGGCAAGGCTTGCTTTCTCCCAGGGTCTGTAGTTGTTCCTGTTTGCCAATGCCACCTTTTTACAAAACACCAGACATGGATTGGCTTTTATAAAAGGGGGTTTATTTGGTTACACAGTTACAGTCTTAAGCCCATAAGGTATCCAAGGTAACACATCAACAATCGTGTACCTTCACTGGAGGATGGCCAATGGTGTCTGGAAAACTTCTGTTAGCTGTGATGGCACATTGCTGGCATCTGCTCCGGAGTGCTGGTTTCAAAATGGCTTTCTCACAGGATGTTCCTCTCTAGGAGGCAGCGCCTCAAAAGTGTCACTCTTAGTTGCTCTTGGGGCATTTGTCCTCTCTTAGCTTCTCCGGAGCAAAAGTCTGCTTTCAAAGGCCGTCTCCAGTATGTCTCTGTAAGCTGAAGCTCCTCTCTCAGCTCCTGTGCATTCTTCAGAGTGTCCCTGTTGGCTGTAGCAAGCTTGCTCCTTCTGTCTGAGCTTTTATAGGGCTCCAGTGAACTAATCAAGGCCCAAGCTGAATGGGTGGAGCCACACCTCCATGGGAATTATCCAATAGGTTATCACCTACAGTTGGGTGGGTCGCATCTCCAAGGAGACACTCAATCAAAGAATTACAATCTAATCAACACTAATATGTCTGCCCACACAAGACTGCATCAAAGATAATGGTGTTTTGGGGGACATAATACATTCAAACCAGCACAGTAGTGTCCTGGCGCTGGCTGACGGCAATCGTGTCTCTGTCTGTGTCACATAGCTTCTGGCTTCTAGTTTCTTCTCTTTATGAGGCCACCAGTAAAATGAATTACAACCCACCTTCCTTCAGTTGGACCACACCTTAACTAAAAATAACATCTTCAAGAGGTCCTTTTTACAGTGGTTCTCACCCCCAAGAATGCAGACCAAGATTAAGAACATACCTTTGCTGGGGTTTATAATTCAAGCTACCACACTTGGGTTACGAGAGTGATGTAATGCTACTAATCATGACAGGAATTATAAGAGGAGGAGATAATTATGAGGGGAGAACAAAGAAAGACATGGTAATTGTTTACTTCAGCACCATTTTCTTAAAAAATTGTCCTTTCCCCATTGAAGTACTCTGGTACCTTTGCCACAAACCAACTGACCATAAATGTACAGGCTTATTTCCGGGTGCTCTATTTGGTTCCATTGCTCTTCATGTCTACCCTTATGCCAATATCATAGTCAGTCATGTACGTCCTCCAACCAGATTCTTTTTCAAAATGGTTTTGGCTATTCTAGGTCCTTTGCATTTTCCATAAGCACTTGAATTTTACAGATGTAGTTCTATCAAAAATATTTAATCATAAAATCAAATGTTTAAGTACAGTCTATTCTAGATCTCCACATTTTATAAGATTTCTCTCAGCAACAGACCAAACTGTACTGTCAGCCACAGGTGCAATCACCACCTTTCTCACCTTCAACTATCCACCAATCATTTCAAGTTAACACAAACGAATGAATCTCATTAAAACGGATCCCAACCACAATAAAAGAAAAAAACGTAAACGCAGAAAAACAAAATCTGGAATAAAATACTCAAAACTTTACCAGTGATTGTTGAGTGGTGTGACCAGAGGTGACCAGTTTTTCTTTTCCTTTTTATGTATTTTCCCCAAAATTTCCAAAATACGCATATGGTATAATAAAACTTTTTTCCTATTATAAAATACATGGATCTTCAAGGTTTAACTTTCCTCTTCTTCTAGCCTTTGGCCTTTGGTGAATAAATGCAGGTTCACCAGCTAAGTTGTTAGTGTGAACACATCAAAGTGTGTAAGTCCTTGATTCCTGGACTTTGCATTTCCTTTTCACAAAATCCAACCAAATGAATTTACTGCTTTACTTTATTCATTTACTGCTGTGCTTCATAAACATTCAGGGATCAACCTTGCTAGATTTATTCTGATCTCGATAAAAGATATTGTATTTTTTTCCTCATTAGCCTGAAGTAATATGCAAACTGGAAAAAGCAACCAGTAGACAAGAGGGAAATAAGATTTCATTTTCACTAACAGGAAACACTTTTTTACATTTTTCAGAGTTGGTGTGAGTTGAGAACAATGAATACAGATTTCTTCCTTAATTCATATTATTAACCAAAAGGGTTTGAGCAGAAAAGTAAGACCACATGTTGGTGAAATAAAGTTTCAGCAAGAGTTGGTTCAATGTTTAATGAAATGGTGAGTGGAGTCTTTCGGTAGTGGCAGCTCTGCCCATTCTACATCTGTCAGAACCTTCCTAGCTTCACCTACTTTGCCTTGACCCCAGGATCTATCACTTCATATTATTGTTACAAATACTCTCAACTCCTTGCCCCCTTTTCTCCTTGACCTGGAACAATCCAATCACCTCCACCTTTCAGCTGCTACCTGGGCTACTGAGCACCGACCCAGAAAACCACAAAGCCATGACTACGGTGCTTGGCTATGTCACTCATTTCAATGTCAATTGGACACCAACACTAATTGGATATTTTTTCACCTCATTTTGGAGAGTTCTCTCTCCCATCAACTCGCAACCTTGGCTAGATCATCAAGGGGCTCTATTATTTGATGAAGATCATTTAAAACACTCTCTTGCACACACAAAGCAATACACTCTGTCCAGGAGCCATTCACTCTTCCAAATATGCAGCAGTGATGTTTCAAGAAAGTTTTCAAACAAGAGCAGCCCCCAGGAAAGTTTTCAATTTAACATCACTAGTATACAAAATAATGGGCCAGGAGACGTCTGGGAACCAAGGAAACACACATTCTAAGAAGTAAAATGGGATCCCCCAGACGCTGTCCTATTCTCAACTTATCTGGCCTAAGAACATTCAGGTTCCAAAACGTGAACTTCCTAGTTGGGATTAACAACACCGAGGACCACCCAAGTGGGAGAGAAAAACCAGGGTCTTAGATCCTAGTTAAAGTTTGTTCTACACTGGTTCCAAAAACTGTCTGGGGAAAAATCCATTCTCATCTGAGATTTCCTCTCCATCACCAGGCACTTAAAGAAAATATATTATTTTTTGGCACAATACTCACTGTTTGAAAGTACTCTGGGCCCTTAGACAAAAGGGCTCCCAAGAGTAGGTCAGATCCATCAGTTAAGGTCTGGGTCTTTCAGAGCGACAAAGCATGCACCCCAATCCTCCAGCCATTACTCACACGATCAAGTGCAAACCTTGGACCATAACTAGAGAAAACACGGGAGGCCATGCTCTGCAGCCAGGCAGTCCGAAGCTCCATTTCCAAATGCAGAGGAACACATTTTGGAAGTGGTGAACAGAGAAGCCAATGCACCTAAGGCCTGTGCTGAATGTAGGGCAGCAAGCACCAGGGTGCAGAGTATCCAGGATTCCGTTACCTGGATGCTAAATTTATTTAAGTGGGCCAACAATGGCCTCAGCAATATAAGAATTTAATTACAGTTATAACATCAAGAGATGAAATATACATATACGCGTATTACCAGGGATCACTGGGAAAGCTGCTGAGTATCTCCTTAAGGATTCATTTACCAAAGCAACATCATCGCTACATTAGTCACAGGATTTATAGTAATCTCACACTAAATTCATTTCTTTTAACTGAACAAGTGTCGACAAGCAATGTGAGATTTTATGGTTGCTACCATATGCCATCACTATAATATGACATTCTCTGTTATACTTCCACTGGCTTACAAGTCATAAATAATGGATCAGATTTGCTGCCTTCGTTTTGCTAAAATGAGCCCCTAGACCGGGATACGATAGCAGAGTTGTCTAAACATTACCTACCGAGTTGTTTAATTATAAATTATTTTTAATAATTCTATTAATTGTGAACAAACGTCAAGCCATTTAAACAAACGTTTCCTAAATGGCAGTTAAAGGTAAGATGACAAAAAACAATGTATAAATGGTAATCTTTCCAAGAAACAAAATCAATCATAGAAGCTGAGAAATGAAGCCAGATTAAATAGCAAATTAATTTAATAAATATTCATTGACAACCCATTACGTGCTGGGCATTGTTCCAGGTACTAGGGACACGAGCGGAGGTGTAGGAGACACTGGTGCTGGTCTGCCTGGCACACATTCCCCCTTCCTGAGAAAACCCTGACACTCCTCAGGTGTTCACCCCTCTTCCTGTGCACCCCATGTGCCGCAGAAGTTGACTCCACCCCACGCTTCACGGCTGGTCTGACTGGTCCAAGGGTAATGCCATTCGCTTTAGCAGCGACGGTTTAGGAATGAACCTGTGACCCAACCTAAGGCCCAAGACCCCCCAAGAGAGCTTTCATGGGGACTTCTGGGAAAGGTCTTCCTTGATCTTCTTCAGGAAGCAACTCTCTCTTCCTCTAGAAGTGAGAAGCGAGTCTTGGGACTGCTGCAGCCAACCTCCGGAGGGCACAGCCAGGACAGACACAGGGAAACGGAGCTGGGATCACTGGATAATGTCACTCAGAAGCCTGTCCTACCTCTCAGCTTCCATTTATGTGTGCTAATAAGTCTCAATATTTAAGCCAGCACAAACATCTAAAGGCAACCCAGCGAGGTAACCGGAAGGCCAGGCATAGTTTCTATGCTTCAGATGGAGTTTATAGTCTGGGGAGGACACAGAACACAGATCAAATATTCAGAATTAGGCTCCCCGCTGATGCTCTGTGCCCATAGCTCACCTGGGTATACTCTCATCTCCAATTGGGAATCAGTAAAGACATCTTAAATTGACTATCACTCAGAAAACAACTTCTGGGAAAAAGAGGAGAGGCAGAGACTGGGAACAGGATTTTAGAGAGGCTAAAGCCCTCCTCAGAGTCACATTTCCACTGTCAGCTAAACCATTTAAATAAAGCATCTCGGAATAATTGCATGTGGGCAGCTGTAGGAGTGTAGTCGTTCAGGCATTCTGCCTCCAATCCAAGTCTTATCAATTTTTAAATTAAAACAAAAATTTTAAATGAGTTTTAGCACACAAAACAAGTCATGAATAAAACATTCTAGAACATTACAAAATAGAAAACCTATAAAATAATCATTTAAGGTATAATTGCTGTAAATCTTCTAAATAAGAATAATTCCTGCTTACTGATGTGTTCTTAAAATCAATTAACAGAAACTTTTTTTTTTTCATTTGAAGTTAGAATTTTATCTTCCTAACTAACCCCAAATTGTTGAAATGATATTGAGTGACATCAGGTGATCAATTATAGAATTCAGCAGGACATTTCTCTCCTCCAGAAGAAGCTAAATCTGTATCAATCCAATAATACATATTTACTTATGCATTCTTTTTCCCTCTACAACAGCACAGACTAAGTTGATCCTTTAGAAATTAAACATTAATGTGAATCTGTAACACTCAACATATAGGTTTACTATAGTAGCAATGTAAGAACATCACCAGGTTAATAAAACACAACAAAACAAAAAAGGAATCCATTTAATCTAAGTTTGGAACTTCTCTGACAAAGAACATAACACCTCTACTGGGCACATTTATTCGTTCATTTAATTCCTTCTTACTGAGCACCTCCTACGAGCCCGTTCCAGGGCCAGCTGCTGGAGAGACACTGGTCTCTGCCTTTACAGGACTCAGTTTCGAGGGACAGACAATAAAATAACCATGCAATTAAATACGAATTACAATTGAGTTAAGAACACCTAGAAAAGAATGGTTTGGGGAGTCCTACTTATTTCAGGATTACTGATACCAAATCATAGCCCCTTAGAGTGAATTCACTTAAGATAGAAAAAATTTTCATAGTGAATTGTGAAAAAGAATAATTCCTGTGTTAGCTTCCACAACTGTCCCCAGCGATCATGCGTCCTGTATTTATGCCTCGGGCAGATCCATCCCACAGTGAGTCGGGGTACACGGAGCCCCATGTGACTGACAGTCAGAGGCAGTGATGGGATGTGACTTCCAAGGCTAGGTCATTAAAAGCTTGGCTTCTTCTACCTTGGGGCCCCTGATCACTTAGTCTGGGGGGAGCCACCGTGCCATGAGGACACTCAGGAACCCCACGGAAAGGCCCACAAGGAAAGGAACTGAGGCCTCCAGCCAACAGCCAGCTCTGTGAGTGAGCTGCCTCCAGGCCACACCAGCCTCCATCTGACGGCAACCTCGACTGACACGTGGCTGCAACTCATGAGAGACCCTGAGCGAGGACTAAGCCAAGCCCTCCCAGAATCCTTAGAAGAACCTGGGGGACATAATAAATGATCACCAGTGTTTAAAACCACTGAGATTTTGTGACTGTTACACAGCATTAAATAAATTGAACAATTAATCTTGAAAATGGTAAGAAAAATTAAAATAAGTCTATTTCTTTTAACATTTATGAATATTTAAGAAAATATTTCTTAAAATTAAGATATGAATCAAATATTGATTAGCAGAATAGACAGTTCTTTTAAAAAAATACCATATGACAGCATAACACAGAATGCTTACTTTCACAGCACCATAATAAAGAGGGTGATGTTTTTGTAAAAAATAAGTTCCTCGAAAGCTTCTTTTTAATTCTTTGATTTCCAAATTACTATCTCTTGAAGGTCCTTGACCATCTCATCTTCTTCGATTATGAACAGGTATAAATCCATCAATTATTACCATTGAGCATGGTTCAACATAACTGCCATCAAACTCATGAAATTCTGCCTAGCTGGTAATATTTGCAATTTTACTTGGGAACCAATTTGTACTGCATTATTATAAACATCCAGCTTTCAGCTATGGACTGATGGTACAAAATACTGCTAGGACAAATGGAGACAAATGCTTGTGTTAAGGCAAAAGGTCTATCTGAGTAGGAAATAATTTTATATGTGGTCAGTTCATAAATATTTTCCTGTTATGATGATGATAGCTTCCTTACTCACCATCTAAGACACTCTAGTAATTAATATTTGATATTTATGACACCCTTTATAACAGGACTTGATCTATTTCCAAACTAGTTAGGGTATAAGAAGGCTTCCATGGGGAACTGGCATTTGTCCTTCTATCTAAATGATGAGGGCAGGTGCTCCAGTTTGCTAAAGCTGCCATTATGCAAAACACCGGAAATGGATTGGCTTTTATAAAGAGGATTTATTCAGTTACAAATTTACAGTTCTAAGGCCATAAAGGTATCCAAGCTAAGGCATCAACAAGAGGATGCCTTCACTGAAGAAGGCCGCTGGCGTCCGGAACATCTGTCAGCTGGGAAGGTGCATGGCTGGTGTCTGCTGATCCTTTGCTCCTGTGCTCTGGTTTCAAAATGGTTTTCTCCAAAATGTCTCCGGGCTTCTGCCTTTGCTCCTCTCTCTCAGCATCTATGTGTCCTTGCTTCTTTCTCCCAGGACATTTCTCTCTAAGCATCTGGGAATCCTCTCTTAATTTCTCCAGGGAAAACTCTGGGCTTCATCTCTTAGCTTAGCAGCTCCAAAAGTCCTTCTGTCCTTATCTCCAAGCATCTCTAAGCATCTCTGTCAGCTCCCACTCCTGTATCTTTTCTTGAGCCTCTTAAAGGACTCCAGTGGGGCCACACTTCCATGGAAATAATCTAATCAACAGGTCACACCCTAATCAAAACACTAATAGTCTGCCAACAAGACTGCATCTGGGGAACATAACAGATCTCAACCAGAACAGCAGGGAAACTTACTAAAGAGAGGTGAGAAAAAAAACATCAGGAAGAGGAAACTGAATGTGTCTTCAAGGGTCTTTGGAGCGAAGAAATGTTCCCTCATAGCATGTTCAAGAAACTCAAAGATTTTGTCATTGAAATACATTATTCCTTCTTGAATCTCCTTGTTTCTATTTGGTATCATTTTCCTTCTGCCTAAATAATTCTCTTTAATATTTCTTTTAGTACATATCTACTGATAATACATTTTCTCAGTTTTCATTTATCTGAAAATGTATTTATTTTTACTTGATTGTCTAAGGATATTTTCACTGGATATAGAGTTCTAGGTTGACAGTTACTTGCCTTCAGCATTTTTAGGGCATCATTCCATTGTCTTCAGACTTTCATTAGTTCTCTTGAGAATTAGCTGTGAGTTTTATTATTGTTCCGTTGAAAGCACTGTGTATCTAGGATTTGTGGAGTTTCTTGAGTCTATGACATCTTTCATGAGATCTGGAAAATATCTCTTCCAATATTGCCTCTGCTTTATTATCTCTTTCCTCTCTTCTTTCAGGACTCCAATCAAATGTATTTTAGAGATTTTCACCATGTTCCATAAATTATCCCATATCCTCTTTACTATATTTTCTCTTTTCTCTAAGTGTTTCAGCTGGGATATTTTCTATTGACCTGTGTTCTAGTTCACTAATCTTTTCTTCGGCTGCCTAGCCTGTTGTTAAACCTGTTTATTTCTTAATTGCAGTAATTTTATTTTCAGTTCCACAATTTCCACTGTTCTTTTTATAGTATACAGTTTTGTACCAAAATTGTTTATTTCATCCTCTAATTTCTTGAACAAATTAATCATAAGCTTTTTTAAAATAGCATGTTCATTGACTCTAATTCTATATGACTTGGACTCACAAGTACTTCACAGAACTACTGTTTTGTTTTATTTTATTTTGTTTTGTCTTGGGTTTGGGCCATTTGATCTTATCTTCTGGTATGCCAGGTATTTTTGACAGAACACTGGACATTTTTTATTAAAAAAAAAAAAAAAAGGAGAGAGAATTTGAGGTTCTAAATGATATTATCTCCCTCCAGACAGAATTTACTTTTGCTTCTGAGAGGTATTAGGAACTAGGCTGATTCAAAGGTGGCTCTCAATCTTTATAAGGATAATCTAGCCCTTCAGGGGTCTCAACTGAAAGTGTAGCTTCTTTTAACCAGGACCCCTTCTCCTTGGTGCTTGAATTATAATTTTTGACAGCTCAGTCAATGCACAAAGCCCTATGGGACCGCACGAAATTTTGCTCAGCTTCTTCACCATAACTTTAGAATAAGCAAATACCTTTTCGGCAAAAATTACAGCAAATGTCAGGTTCATGTTTCTGGGCCTCCCTTCTCTCTGGGATCTTAACATCCCTTTGTCAAGCTGCCTTGGTAGTTCTTGGCCTTCAAACAGAATTTTTTAATATTCTGTCTAGTTTTCCCAGATGTTCTCAGCAGAAGGGCTGGCCTAATACAAAGTAGACTGCCAAAGTCAAAAACAGAAGTCCCTCCAAACCACTAATAACACCAATTTATTCTCTAGCACCTACCTCATGTCCCTTCCTCTCTCCTTGTCCTGTTTAGTTATAGATCATTGTCATAATTATTCTCATGCATACCCCCAACTCCTTAGTACTTCTCTCACTCCATATACTTGTCCTAGTTTGCCAGGCTGCAAACTAAATTGGTAGGATCATGAATACCAAACTGATTTGGGCTGAACAACAGGAAATTATTGCCTCATGATTTTGGAGGTTAAAAGGCTTGCTACCCCTCATTACTGCAAAGGAGAGGCTAAACCTGCATATAACTGTGCCTAAGAGTCTCCCCCTGAGTGCCTCTTTGTTGCTCAGATGTGACCCTCTCTCTCTAGCTAAGCCAACTCAGCAGGTGAACTCGCTGCCCTCCCCGCTACGTGGGACCTGACTCCCAGGGGTGTAAATCTCCCTAGCAACGGAGGATATGACTCCAGGGGATGAATCTGGGACCTGGCATCGTGGGATTGAGAACATGTTCTTGACCAAAAGGGGGCAAAATGAAACAAAATAAAGTTTCGGTGGCTGAGAGATTTCAAATGGAGTGGAGAGGTCACTCTTGTGGACATTCTTATGCACTATATAGGTAATACATAACACTTTTTAGGTTTTAATGTATTGGAATAGCTAGAAGTAAATACCTGAAACTATCAAATGCCAACCCAGTAGCCTGGACTCTTAAAGACGATTGCATAACAATGTAGATTACAAAGGGTGACAGTGTGATTGTGAAAACCCCGTGGATTGCACTCTCTTTATCCAGTGCATGGATGGATGAGTAGAAAAATGGAGACAAAAACTAAATGAAAAATAGGGTGGGATGGGGGGGGTTATTTGGGCGTTCTTTTTTACTTTTATTTTTTATTCTTACTCTGATTCTTTCCAGTGTAAGGAAAATGTTCAAAAATAGATTGGGGTGATGAATGCATAACTGTATGATGGTGCTGTGAACAGCTGATTGTACACCATGGATGACTGCATGATATGTGGCTATATCTCAATAAAACTGAATTTAATTTAAAAAAAAAAAAAAGGCTTGCTTCCTCATGGAAACAGTGCTGGCTTCTCAGCAATCCTTGGGGTTCCTGGGCCTTCCTATCACATGACAATGTCCTCTCCTTCCTCCTAGCTTCTAGTGACTTCCCAGTTCTTTTTATAAAGCCTCCATTAATCCAGATTAAAATCCACCCACATTCAGTTGAGCCACACCTTAACTAAAAATAACATCTTCAAGAGATCCTATTTACCATGGATTCACACCCACAGGAATGTGGATTAAGGTTAAGAACATGTCTAAATTAGGGTACATAATTCAATCTACCACAATACTTATTTCACAAAAACCAACTCTCCTCAGTCCAGGTCTGCACCCAAGCAGGTAACCACAGCTGCAGACAACACACCAAATTGCTAGTCTTGCTCTAAATGTACAACCACAAATCTCAAGTAGACCCTCAGCACTGTCCAGCCCAGCAGTGACACCACAAAGCCTCCTTTAAAATATGTTCTAAATTCCCCCTCTCCTCCTCAGCTATCCCGCACCACCCATCTACTCCCACACCCTTGTAGAGGGGAACCAAAGCGTGACTCAGAGCGCATGCTGCCCTCGCTGAAAATCTCCACAGTGCTGTCACACCCGGAATGAACTCCACTCTTCGGCAGGATGTACAGGCTGATGGGGTCTGGCCCTTGCCTACCAATCTGTCTCATCCCTGTCTCGCACTGTGTCAGCCCCACTGTTGTCTGCTGGTTTTTAATTTCAACTTCAGGGTCCCTGGACCTGGACCACTCCTCCACGGTTACCCAAATGGCAGGCTCATGACATCATGCATGGCTCCCTCAAATGTCGCTGCACTCAGGAGGCCTTCCCCGAACCCCTCAGCACACGCTCTCCACCTCCCTTCCCCGCCTATTTTCCAAACAGCACCTATCGCTATGGAATGTTACATTTTCATCGTGTACTTGCTTGTCTGTGTGAATGCCTGTCTCCTCCCACTAAAATACAAGCTCCACGAAGACAAGGACTTTGTCTTCCTTGTCCACCACTATATCCCAGGATAGCAGCGCAAAGCAAGCACTCCATAGTTGACGGATGAATAAATGAATGTAAATCATTTATTGTATATAAATGAATGTAAATAAATGAAGAAATGAATGTAAAACAGACATCCTCTGCAGTTTCTTTCATTCTTCTCCTCCCCTGCCCATTATCACCATCTAGTCCAGGTATTTGTTACTTAATACCCCTATTCAAAACCTTCAATGAACCATCATAACCTACAGAATAAAATTTAGATTTCCATACCTAATATTAAAAGATCCTTATAATCAGGACACAAGGTAACCCTCGCAGCTTTAACTTTCACCTCTCCCTTTGTGGTAGATTGAAATATGTACCCCAAGAAAGGACGTCTTCTTAATCTCAATCCACATTCCTTTGGGTGTGAACCTTTTTGCAAATGGTATCTTTGAATATGTTAAGGTTAGTCGGGATGTATACTCATTTGTGAAAAGGGTCTTCTAACATCCTATCCAGGTATGGTCCAACTGAATCGGGGGAACCTTAATCTGTACTATTGGAGACCTTATAGAGAGAAAGCCACAGGAAGAGGAGCCAGAAGCTGAAAATCGGAGCAGATGCAAGGAAAGAGGGCAAGAGAGCTGGCCATGTGACGGGAAGCACAGACGCAAGCCAAGGACCTGGGCAAGGCCAGCCCAGAATGTCACAGACTTTGGGGAGGGGGCACAGTCTTTCCAGTGCCTTGATTTAGAACTTCTGGCCTCTGAAACCATGAAACAATAAATCCTTGTTGTTAAGTCAACGCTCTGTGTGCTATCTGTCCCAGCAGCCTGGCAAACTAAGGCACTTCTATATAAACCTTTCATTCTCACTGCAATTACATCACATTTTAAGGGAAGAAAATTGGCTTGTGGGCCAGAGAATCTCAGCCCCATCACTTACCAGCTATGTGACCTGTCCTATAACATGTGATTTAATTCACCTGGCACAAAGTTAAAGGATGACACAAGATAAAGTAAGTGAAAGCAGCACTGAGTTGATGCTTAGTAACTGTCAATTGCCTCATTAATAATGGTGGGGACCATATTTTCCTGTGTTTTTATTCCTAACACTTAGCACAGTGCCTTGGACATAGTAAAAGCTTAGTAGACATTCGATGACAATGTACCAAAATTCCCTCCCTCGCTATCAAAAGCAATTAAAATATGATAGAAAGTATGTCAAAAGTTTATAAGTAAGGTAAGAGTCCTGTTCACATGAAAGCTGTGCCATCATTCAACACGCTGGAAAACTCAGTATCGTTCATGAGAAGGAAGACAGAGGAGAATTTAAAAGTAACCCATTTTCCTCTCTCAGAAAATCAACAATGGTCCTCCCACATTTACACATTTTAGCTCCCAGATCTGCAACTGCCAACCAGACTCTCCAGGTTAGTCCCCAGCCCCAAATCACCCAAAATCTCTCCCATGAGTTGCTCTAGAAATTCCTAGGTCTTTCTAGCTACTGTCCCTACCCAATTGGAAATCTAACCTGACACAATAAATACCAAGTAATCAGCAAATTTAAGCACTAGTAGAAACATCAACACTTATCACCATGGACAACCACTGAAGGAGATGGTGCACAATCCATCAGAGAACTTCACTGAAGGAAAGATGGGAGACGCTATGGCCTGGAGTTCTGCTCCATTCTAGTCTCCTCTGTTGTGCTCCCACTTTTCAGTCTCCTATCTGCCTCTCAAGCAAGGCCATTTGCCTAACCCCTTAGACAACAGAAATAATATCACATTATTTTTGTTTTGCTCCTCAAACAATAGACATTTCATTTGGATTCCTCCATAAGACCTAAGTTAAAGAAAAAAAGTAAAAATCTCATTCCTTTTCACTCTAATAATATTCTACACATTTTAATGCATATAAAGAAATCAGAGTTTGCAGGACATTTTAAAGCAATTCAAACACCTGGTGATAACCCAAACGTTTTCTATATGGCACAGAAAAGAAAAAGAAACACATACACACATACACACAATGTAAGGGGGTCTACTCCCTTACTTTTTTGTTTTACTTCCTTTTTTAACAAATCCCTATGAATATTACTGAAAGAAGAAAACATCTTTCTTCACAATGATAAATGATTTACAAATGGACCAATGAAAGTCTATAAAATAAAGTTATTTTAAGGACCAATTAAGAAGACCTAGAATTTAAAACTTGGAAGAGGCCTATGATCAATGCCAATGGGAAGTGATCTGAACAACAAGCTATCCAATTAAACTCATTAGAAGCTGGGAGATTCGGCTTTAATTACTTAGCTGCGAGGCCCTAGAAACCCCGAGAAAGTTAATAGAGGAGATCCAAATAGAGTAGGAGTTGATTCCAAAGAGTTCTTCAACAGCTCTAAACGTTTCTTTCCTCTGCGAAGGATTTGCAGATGATTTGCAGATAATTAAACCAACCCTGTGTAAACATTATAGCTGGGGAGTTTTGAATGCAACCCCAGAGAAGTTTCTGGGAATTGCCCTTGGTGGTACTCAAATGTTCACCAACCTTCTCATTTCTGCCTGCACCCAATAGCTCAGGGGGACCATGAGCAGCCCCCCACACAAGCGAGCCACAGGACAGGCATGCTAAGATGACTTCTAGACATCACCCAGCCCAGTGCTTCCCCAACTCTGGTCCGAAATGAAATTTTTATCCATCAGCCTATGGTGAAATAAAAAGGAAAAAGACATATAGTGAACTCTTTCAAAAGCAGAATGTATTCTACCTTGAACGGACCAAAAGTCTGAGATGATACTTCCCCACATTTCTGGAGTTAAAATGTCCTTTCTTTTACGAACTTTCCATGGGCAACAAAAGTAAGGAGAGAATGACAGTGATGGTGGTAGGCGATGATGGATGATTTTTATCTTAACTTACTTGGTTGGCAAAATAAGAGCTTGGTATATTTTTCCCAGAACTATCTGGTCCCTGAAATCCAAAAATCCGGGGATGTCCTGCTAAGGGACGAAAATCTAAACTGGGGAATAGTGTTAGCAGCAGGGAACTGAACAGCAGCAGCACCCTGGGCAGCTGGGAGCCAGGAGCAGGAGCAGGACACTGGGCTGAGCCACCCCTTCCTCCTCCTACAGCACCAACCCAGACAGGTGGGCAAGAGTGAACCCCAGCTCCAGCTAAACGAGCAGAAAACCACCAGCCACTGATCATGGCACCTGCCGGTATCTCTGGGTGAGAGCTAAACCAACACAGAGAAAAGGTTCCAAGGCAATAGGCAGACAGATGAAGTTGCCACACAAGGTAACACTATTATAAACTAATCATATACACACTATGATATGGCAGCATGAACTTTCACCTGACTAGGCTAAAATACACATCCCAAATCCTCTAGGTTCTGTTTTCTGACATCCATTTCCTTCTATTTTTCCCTTTAAATCAGCCCTTGTGATTCCAACATCCCTGTCTCAGGCAGGTAAAGATGAATGATAGGAACAGAAAGTGGCTTGAATTCCTAAGAAGCAGATACAGAAATTACACAATTACCTAATTATTTGTTTCGGTCTTTTCAGAGTTCCCTTCAAAGGATCTTAACTGACCCAGGACTTCAAACCGTCAGGGCCCTGGAGTCAGAGCAAACAACACAGACCCTGGAGATGATGGCTGTGCAGAAAAGTCTCGGCATGTGTAATCGCCTTCCTGAGCCCTTGAACCCGACTTTCAGGAAAAAGGAAAGGAGCCACAACAACCGGGTGCAGAGGCAAAGTGCCGCGCACAGCGCGCAGGTGCAGAAAGCTGTCCAGATCCTCAGGCTGGCTGATGGGCTGATGGGAACCCCACTGCCTGGATTCATAACCTGCCTACAAGAAAAACTCCAACTCTCTGCCTGACAGATTACTCCCCAAAGGTCTTTAACTCATTACTGAAGGAAAACCATTCACACAGATCAGGACTTACAACAGCATTTAAATATAATTTATGTCTTCTAATACATAAAGCTTTAACCAGCTTTAACCATTCTTCTGCTGGACACTGTTTAAGCAATTCAAAGTAACATTTGCCAGAAAAGGTAGGCAAATAAGTGCTGCAACTTTGCTGGAGAGATTTACTGAAGTCCTGTATGGCATTTCTTCTTTCCCATGGGCACCTAGCACAGGACAAACATTTGGCAGATACAGAACTCTCACTTCGCCCTTTGGCTCAATATGATGCCTTCCCTCCCATGTGTTTTTCTTGTGTTTTTTTTTTTCTTAAAGTATTAGATCTATATTCAATCAATTATGATGGGGAAAGTGAGGAGAAGAGAAAGAGAGCTTTAGTTACATATTATTCCAAATGGCTAAAGCCATAAGCAAGTCCAATTTAGTGGTGACAAAGATAGAAGTTATCTGCTTGACAATAAAAGACAAAAGTCTTCTTAGAACCTAAAAATTGTGCCATTCTTGGCCATCCTCTTGCACAAGACCAAATGGACGCACACTCTTTCACCATCATCTGCCCTCCTATTCTATCATCTACTGTTCAAATACAGTGGGCATGATTAAGACTTTTATTTCGGTTTGCATGGGCTTGTAGAGATTTAGGAATTATCTGTGTAATACAACCATTTCCTTCAGGTAGCAGGTATAATATAGTGCATTTTGATTTATTCATGATCCCTTTACCGTCCTTTTAAAAAGTTATCTACATTTTAAAATCTATTTTACAATTTCAATCATTGCCCATAATAAATTATTAAATATATATTTCAAAGGAGGACTTTGAAAGGCAAGTTTTAGTAATATAAGGCAGGATAACATTTAGTCAAATAATACAAAGCATAGAAACCTGACTTTCTAATTCACAACCCAAAATAAAGACCTAAACTAAAACTACTACAACTTAAAAATAAAATTAAACATAACTATCAAAAAACCATTCTTTGCAGCTATTCTCTGGATCTTATATAAGCCATCTTTAAAATAAGATGATTGTGTGAAGAGAGCCTTTAAGAAATCTAAGTATTTACTTCAAACTGTTTCAAAATAAACTTTGAAGCCTGGCTTAAATCCAAGACTCGGTCATTTTAGAATTTTAATATAGAATATTGGTAACCTGTAGTTTTCAGAGGCTAAGCACAGACTCTATAGGAATCAATAATAAAAGCCATAAAAGGCCCCATGCAAAGAACCACGAGCAAGCAAGCAGCTCTCGTCTCATCACGCCCTCACCTGCACATTTCAATATGCATCTGTGCTCACCAATTAGTCGAAGTACAGGAAAATGATGCTCCAAACATCTGAATCTCACCATAAGAATAAAAGCCACACAGCTTACATTGAGCTACAGTTAAATTAATATTTATGCTCAACAGGATCAAAACAAGGCGATAATGCAGTAAACAGCCCCAGCAACCATGGCCATGGTCTGTGACAGCCGCAAATGCAAAGCGCACATCTTCCTGCTAATTAGCATCAGATCCACCTACCCGGGGAGGCCGCTAGAATGCACTCGTCATGAAAAATTAAACACATCATCAAGGGACAGCTTCTCTCACCCTCATCACCTTTAGCCTGTTAAAGACAAAGGAGAGGCCCTGGAAGCATGACATTCGCTTTTGAAAAAAGGGAAGCCAGGATTCCAAACTCTGCTTAAGGGGAATTCTCCGTAAGTCTCCGACAGTGTGTTTCTGGTTTCAGTTTCAAGAAAAGACTCTGGCTCATTATCCAGGAAATCACAAGAGAAAAGCAATTACAAAGAGCTGCAGCAGCTGAGCATACGGGTGAGACCGTCACCAACGCTCAGGCCTCCCGGGAATGTCACTAGGGGGTGGGGGATGGGGAGGGTGGGGAATTCAGTAGCCGGTTCCCAAAGAAACTGCTCTTTCTATGCCACCTCCATCAATGGGCTAATTTTAAGTGGAAACCCCAAGAAATACTATAATCCATCTCATCGTGCAGGAGATACCACTATCAGCCACAACCCTGAATATTACACAGCACAGGTTATATATGCGTATATGTATTCAAATGTGCAACCTATGGTAGATACTTGATGCTAAAACAATTTGCATAATGAAGCTCAGTCTCTCATTATCAAGCACTTAGAGAGAAATAATAAAGTCACACTTGGAAGCACCAATGGCTAAGAACAGCATGGCAGTTTGCCAATTTAATATGAAGATTTAATATTTTCTGGGTGTTTCATAGCTTTAATTGGGCTCTGATACATGAGTGAGGGCCTGACCCAGAGGGCTGGTGAAAGAGCTAGAAATGGAATGAAAATGAAGGGGACTCAGCACAATGTCTTACAGCGCCTACTAGAGATGCAGATTCCTAAGCCCCAACTCAGAGCTACTCAACCAGAATCTCAGGAAAATGGACCCAGGAATCTGTATCTGTAATGCTCATTAAAATTCTCTCCATGAGCTCCCCAATGGCCCTTCTGAGCAAAAGAGCAACAGACGCCATCATCAGCTTCACAGACAGGTCGCTCTGCTGAGTAGACACACACTTACTCACAGACACATACATATACACACATGGACACAGTCCTGTGTACACACATGCACAGACTCACACATTCACAAACGTACATTCCCACAATCATAGGCACACACACTCACATACACAGACCCACACTTGCAGTTTCATTCACTTGTTTTACTTCAGAAGTTAAGCCCAGAGAACAAATATGGTTTCATATTCTTCAAGAGTTTCCATGTCTACACAACACTGTGAATGTAACTAATACTATTGAATTGTATTCTTTGGAAATGATTAAAATAGAAAACTGTAGGTTATATATGTTACCAGAATAAAAATTTTAAAAGAACTGTATACCACAGAGACAGAACCCTAATATAAACTGTGGACTATAGTTAATAGCATAATTTTAATAATATTGTTTTAGCAATGGCAACACAGGTACCACACTAATGCAAAATGTTAACAACAGGGAAACCTTGCGGGTGGGGGGATGAATATGGAAACTGTATATATAATATACATACATAAGAGTTGCTGTGTCTATAGCTAACCAAAAATGCAACTACTGGCAGCTGTCAACTACAGTCATGGGAGCAAAAAATAATCTGTGGATCACTGACTTAGAACCAGGTTCATCTTTGCTGGCCACCAACTCACACCTCTCCCTCTCTGGGAAAGCAACACAGCGCTAAAGTAACCAGCTGGCGTTTTCATGGGAAGACCATGAGTGGGATATTTTTGTTTGATGAGTTTAAAGCCCCAAACTTCTTGATCCAGCACAATTTCAGATCTACAGCTCTTAAATCTTCCCTTGATGGGAACTCTGGTCATCAGCAATCTACTATCACAGGGTTTTACAATTCATGGTCTCCGGCTATCAAGTTAATGAATTTTTTTATGCAATTTTATTGAGATATAGTCACATACCATAAAATCATCCAAAGTGCACAATCAATTGTTCACAGTATCATCATATACTTGTGCATTCAAGTTAATGAATTTTAACTTGCTCTATCAACTATAACTTGTTTGAAATTCACTAAATGATCTGTAAAAAAAAAAAGCGTTCACTATATAGACAGATATATGGATGTAATATTTTTTGTTTTTGTTTTTTTTTTTTGCTTCATGGTTTCTTTTTTTTTTTTTTTTTTTTTTTAAAGCCAGTCAAATTCAGCAGTGGGGGGTTGTATACCAACTTTTAGTGACACTAATGTTAATAAGTTCTGATAACCCACTACCATTGGACCAGCCTCCATGGTTTCTTAAAATGCTTTTCAAATAAGACTGAGAGAATCAAAGTCCCCTAGTTCTTTGCAGGTAGCAAAAAAACCTTGAGTTATCAATTATGGGACATTCTAAACTTTATTCCTAACAAACTGGATTCAGAATTCCTCGCAGCAGATCCTAAAACATCAGCTGAGCCCCTTCCCCCACGCCCCCCTCACAACACTTCTCAGCCCCATGAATTCCTAGGAATCGGCAAGACTCGGTACACTCATTGTGGCTTGTTTACATCCTGGAATTGCCACCTCTATTTATTTACTTTTTAATCTATCTCATTCCAAAACAGGGCCTGAGGCAACTTACACAAGTTCATTATAAATATTTTATCACCTCAAATAGTCAATAAACTCATCTAATGCCCAGAGCTGTGAGGTTTATTTGGGCTCAAAATATTTTACTGAAACCCTAGAATGTTCTGTTTCCCTCTGCTTCCTGTCCTCCTAACACACAGCATTACAAAACACAGGTTTTTATTTTGGGACACCCTTCTAAAGGGAAATGAACACCTTCCCGGTGTCCCTTTCCCTGCTCAGAACCTCTGGGGTGCTGAGGGATGACACCCTTGGGTTGCTCTGTGTAGCTCTGAGGACACGACGAAGGATCACTTATTTCTTTCAATCTCTTCACAGAACACTCCATCAGGTGGTTTGGATTTTAATCATTCAGAGGATACGTTCTCAAGGAAATGAACCCAACAGAACACAATGCCCTTGTTCCATTGTAGTATTTTGAAATGGAATACTAAATCTAGTAGCTGCCCTTCCTTGACAGAAAATATCAGGAACTTCATCTGTGCTTTCCAGAGATGGCAGTTAACGGAACTTACCCATCTGCAACCCAGCAAGTGCCTCTTGGCTTCAAGAGCACGCCTTGGCCAGACAGTCGGCTGGGATGGAGGGGAGTGTGTAAGTGTCTCTATGCTGGCCCACAAGAGGGTCGAATAGAGTTTCAAAGGTTAATCAATTTTTTCTCTAAGTCATTGGGCTAGCCAGCTTACAGCTGGGTTTAAGAAGCTGGGAAAGAAACACAATTCAGCCGTGACTTGCAGGAGGAACTCAACGAATATTTGCTGAAGAAATGAAGTCGGGGTCTCAGAGACCTGCGTATCCTTCAAGGTCCTGCTGAGACCCCAGCTGGGCAGCGGTACAGCTGCTAAGTCGCAGCGGTGGCTCCCCTCCCCCCAGCCTGAACGCCCCAGGGGCCGGGAAGCCTGAGAACAAGAGCAACAGGTGCCAATGGGTGCTCAACAGGTGTCCAGCACCTGCCGCTGGTGTTGACTAAAGCCCAGTGCTCTCCCAGACATGCAATGTGGGTTCACATACCTGGGTTCATGTGATAAACTGAAATCACCCATTAGATGGTGTAGACAACAATCCCACTTCCCTTTTACTATAATATATTGGTTACAGTGACCATGAGGTAACAAATGTTATATGGTGGACCCACCATATGATGTTCATGAGCGAGCTTCCTGCGTTTGTGAACATTCGGGGATGGGGCAGGAATGCAATAGGCAAAGATTTCCCAAAAGTGGACAGAGCACAAAAGAAGAAACCCTGCGTCATGGGGATGCAATTAGGGAGCCCCAACCCATGACTTCTGAACCCCAGGGAAAGACCTGTATGGGGGCTGGGGGCTGAAAGTCAACTTGCATTAAAATGGATCTGTTTCCAGAAGCACCTAAAATTACTCTTGCACCTGTGAGATATTATTATTCTGCTAAAAAGAGTTCCCTTTTCTTCATTGGAAAGCCTACCATGGGCCAACGCAGGGTGACAAGTCCCCAAAGCTTTGAAGCACACACAGCAGATTAGAAATGGCTCCTGTTTTATGTCCTTTCACGTGCAAAGTCTAACCCACTTCAGCCTCAGAGCTAAGTTAAAATGCTTCCCCACTTGGGGGCTCACACACTTTTAATGAGGCTGTGGGGCCTGCAGAGGGGCAGAGGGTGGGAAGTGCTGGGCAGGATGGGGACCCGTGTCCACCTCCACCAGCTCTCCAGTCGGACCACGAGGCCACCCGAGTAGAAGGGCTGGAGATGCCCCAGAAGGTCTGAATCAGAAAAGGGAGTGGATTCCATCTAATTCAGAATAAAACAGCCTGGAGACCAGCTCCTGAGAGTCAGAAGATCCACTGCTTACAATATGCAAGGAATGCTGGAAGGAGGAGGGCAAGCAGAAAAGGAGGACTTTAACAGACCTGGCTGGGGCTCTGTCATAACTGTCTTCAGATAAAGATGAATCGTATCACTAAAGCTCTCTCCTACATTACTGCAAAGGGTAGGAACTGAAGTCAAGATAGCATGCAATGACTTTTATCTGTTTGTATTTTCTGTACTTTTGTCTTTTTTGCTCTCTCAGTAGAATAACAGCAATTATTTAAATATATAATTTTGAAATTATAAAATGAATACCAACATTGTAGCACGTTTGGGAAATAGCAAAAAGGGACAATCACCCATAAAAGCATCATTCCAATAGGAGATATTATTATGTACTACTTCTCTTTCATATATGTTTAACCAAAATAATTTTGTATATAAAAACTCTAAACCTATTTTTCAGTTAACAGCACATTCATTTCTTTCCATGTTACAAGAATCTTCAAACTCATTAATGAGTCATTAATGACTGAATAATTCCACCAGGGGATATCTCACAGTCCCTGAGCTGTTAGCCTGTTTCCAATTTTTCAATAGTATAAAGCATCCTGCGTATAGACAGTTTTCTGTTTTTTGGGTACTAGTTCCCTAGGATAAATTCCCAGAAGTGGGACAGCTGAGTGTTAAACATTCACACATTTACTGATTTTTGGATTACTCCAAAAGTTCCGCACTAACTTACAATACAACCAAAAATGGAGACGAGTACATCCTTGCCAGACCAAGGATTGTTTTTATTGATTTTTTTTTATTTGGCAGATAAACACTGTGGTGACTTTCCATTTGCATTTCCTTCACTCCACTGAAACAGACCAATTTCCATGTTAATCAGCCACATTTCTTCCAAATTGTTTATTCTTGTTCTTTGCCCATTTATCTACTATTTGTCAACTGAGATAAGCTCTTTGTATGACAAATATGTTAATACTTGATCATATTTGGAGCAAATATATTTCCCACTCTGCCTACATTTTGCTTTCCTATCAGACGATTTTACTTTTAGGAGTCAAATCCCTTGATCGTTCCCACTGTGGACACTCCAGAGGCTCCCAGGCCCTCGAAAGTCATTGGTCCTCCAGGGGCTTCATAAATATTAAATTCCACTTCCCTCTAGTTTTTCTAATGTTTAGTTTTGCTGTTGTTCTTAACTATGAAATCATAGGAATCAGGGAACACTCTACCAGGTGTCAACCTAAATAATTTTTTTCCAAATTTCAAACCAGCTATGTCACCAATTTTGTTGAATAACCCCATTCTGGTTGCTTTGTGATATTTTCCTCTGTCATCCACATACATTAAATTCAAGTGTGGGGCAACGGGCTGTGTGCATATACATATATATGTATGTACCAGGGTCCATTTCTGATGAAACTCTTTTTTTAAATGGTGGACCTTATGTTAAGGATGAAAAAAGTCTTCTTTCCCACATACCTTTGGGAGCTGGATGTGTAGGCAGGGAGGGCGGGCTGAGGGGGTGGGGGGTCTGACAAAAATCGAAGGCAGAGAACTCCTTGGGGTTCTCCTGGAATCTCTGGGGAGAGGCTCAGTTCTCCACCTCAGTTCTCCATCTCCATGCTCATCGTCTCCGCCCAAACCTCCGGAACCACTCCTTTTCACATCTGCCTTCCCAAGTCGCTGACATGGAGAAAAGTTACCTCCTCGCTTTCCCACTGAGTCTTCCCTCTGCCTGATAATTACCTGGTGCCAGGCAGAATCACCACCCAGCAGAGCTCCTAGACTCCGGATTCGGGAAGACCGTTAATGGAACAGCCACTACTGCCTACTGATTGCCTGAAAAGTGCCAGGCATCTCGTGTCTGTTTACACACATCCCTGCTGCACAACCCCTGGGCTGGCTGTTATCACCATTCTGAAGATAAAGAAACCCAGGCTCAGAGAGGCAAAGCTCCCAGGCAAAGCTAGGAAGTGACAGGGCTGTACCATGACCACATTAGAGCACTAATTCTGCAGAGTTGTAGGAAGGGCAGGCTGCCTGCAATTAATTCCCTAACACAATTCTGCCAATTGCTCATTAAATGGGCAATTAATCTAAACAATCTAGAATATGTTTTAAAAATATGAATATACTACACTCTGCCACAAATTAACTTCCCACTTTATGTACCATTTTAACCCCAGTAGACTCCTTTCTCTGTTTATGCCACAGCACTGGGAAGAATTTCCTTCCACAGGGGCCCGAGAGAAATTTTCCCAGTAAGGGACACAGCCCTGGCCCGGCCCTGACCCTGAACCATGGAGGTTTAAGCATCTCTATCTGCTGGCTCTCTCAGGACTAGATTTCCTGATAGACTGATTATCTGATAAGAACAGCATCTGTTACTGATGGAAGTAGCAAGAGATTGCCTGCCCACTATTGTCTGTCATCATGCCAAGCTACAGCTGTCCAGCACAGAGCCACAAAGCAGCAGCTGTACATGCTCAATCACTTTCACATCTTACTCCATCTGCAAAGACAATCGTTTGCAAAACCTGGGTGCAGACAGGATGAGACTTCACATATACATATTTACTAAGTTTCTCTTAAAGCAGAACAAGAGGACTTGCTCTAGTTCTCCCAATATCCAGCTTGCAAAGTGGAACAGATCAGGAACGAGGGAGAGAGGAGACGACGTTTGCAAACTCCAAACATAGACCTAGAGCTAAAAGACAGGCCAAGCACACCTCCCATTTTACGCTGGAAAGGTGATTTGGGTACATCCAACCCAAAGAATCAGACCAAGCTTCATGCACTGAGAACTCAAAGAACTCTATTTAAGAAGGAAGAAGGAAGCAAAGGAAACTAGCCAGAGACCATCATGACCTCTTTGCTTTCTGACCTATGGGAATGCAACATTTCAAAAGTGGACAGAAAACAACACCATGGCTTCCATTTATTCAGCCTCACATTTCCCCTGGCTCAAATTGCCACCCACAACCGGTTAGCTGGGTGCATCTGTTTGTTAAGAGAATTTGCAGAAAGATGATGGGGCCAAATTGATGGGGAAGGATTCTTCACAGGGGCTTTGTTACCCAACAGCCATCCTAGTATTAATCTCAGAGTAGCCCTGATTCTTGTGGAAACATTTCAACATTTCACTGTAACATTTCAAGCTACATAGCATGTTACAGCGGAGATCAGAGAAGGGGCGGGATAGGGCAATCAGCTCTTGTCCCTAGGGGCAAATCTCTTTTTCTCCACGTTTTCTCCTCACGATTTATGGCAGAAGAGCCCCATCCCCAATTGGATTTTCCACACTCTTAGAATCACACTGGGTTTCTCCCCCAGTTTCATATGGGGAGCCTGAAAATGTCAAGACATGAATCTCTTTTCCAGATTTCTTGTTCTAGTCTCTCAGCTCCAGTGGTGGTACACGAATCCTCAGGTGTTCACTGCCTATATCATTCTACACACTTTCCTCCCAGGAGAGAGAAAAACAAATCCCCCGATTCCTGCAAAAAAAAACTGGCAAAAGGATGACTACTAGGACGGCTGATTCATTTCTCTTCTAACAAATAAGCCGTTTGCATGTTTCTCACAGAATATGGAAATAATTATCTGGAAAGAAGAAACAACTGTATTTGTGTAAGGAAGGAGGACCCCTCAATAAAATCTAGAAATGTAATTTTTATTGTATCTCCAAATGGGTAACTTCCTTGCAGATGGCGGAGCATCACAGCAGATTGTAATCAAGCAAATTCTAAATCCATCTTGTCAAAGATATTTACCACTTTGTCTAACTGATCACAACTAAATGTAATTTAAATCCCTCTCCCCCAACCCCGCGCCTCCCCCCAGGCACAAGTTTTTGCAACAAAAGCAGCAGGTGAAGTTTATTGATCAGCAAGATTAATGCTGATATAAAACCCAACAGCCTGACTCTCACTCCCCGAGCTCAGTAGAAACGTTACAGTAAAGGCTTCTGCTGTCTGCTCAGCAGGCTGCTTTCCTTGAATCCTGAGCACGCTCAACTATTTTTTTTCCAAAGAAACTTTTTTTTGTAACCACATACACATTTCCCATACTATATCTTTTGTCTGTTGTATATTTCTTAGTGATGCCCCTTCAATACATAGCCTTTCTTAAACTAGTTACAAGATGAAGTAGCCCAGGACTCTATAAATTCAATACATTTTATAAAAACAAAGTTTACGTAAGTGGTTAAACTCCTAAAGTTTACCTAAGTAGAACTACATTGAGTTCCACTAAATCATAAAAGCCTGAATTATTATAGCTGAAAAAACTGGCAGATGCCCACACACACAGGGCCTCAAGAAGCCAGCACACAACGAGTGAACTCCTAGTACTAGAAAGTAAAGTAACTGCCCAGATGGGTCCAGCTTACAAATGGGTGGTGTTCCAGAAGGTTCCTCTGCCAGTTGGATCAGCCTAAAAATGCACTTTTCCATAGAAATGATTATACGTGGTGGATGAGGTCCCCAAGCCCATCCCCAAGGCCCTTTCTGTTCATTGAGTATCTGAAGAATCCAGTCCTGTCTTCCGAACGCCAACCCGGGAGACCCCATGGTGCTCTGCGGTTCTCCCCACTCCCCACCAGCACTTCAGCTCCTGACGGCTGCACCAGGGCAGCGCACAACTTCCAGTCCCACCTGGGCTCAAACCCACCAGGCCTTAGCTTCTCCTTCTGTTCTGAAGAGTGGATGTGATGTTTGCACAACACCTACCTCTGCCCCTGGGCCTGATAAGAGCTCAGTAAATGTCATCTTACAGAAAAAATCACTCATTATGTACACGCCCTCCCACTGCCTGAATGCAGCCGAGCGCATGGAAAGGACACCGGATGTAGATGCGGGAGATCTGGCTGCAACTCTGGCTTTCCCACTTCCTCGTCCAGAAGAGCTCACCCTCTGTTGGGATTGGTCCCCCCCCTCCACCCCCTCTGCTGCCTGGCTAAATCCCACAGGTTCTTCAAGATTTAGACCAGGGGTTCTGCTCCCCAAGGAAGGCACCCACCCCACAACCTCCTCCCCAAACTACCCCACAAGCAGGTTCTGAGTTAGGAGTCCCTCCCTCACATTCTGGTAAGTCTTGTGCATGCCTCAAGAGAAATTAATGCTTTGTACTTCAAAGTATCTGTCTTCCTCAGATGCTATGTTCAAAGAGGGAAGGGACAAGTGGTGGACACATATTATTTTTAAAAATGTAATCTCCAAAACAGCAAATCTTCAAAGTGCATTCCATGCTGCTGGGTTAATGGCCATAATGTCTCACCTGTCTACCTACCTGGGAGGTGTGGAGGAGGACAGGGAGGAAGGAGGGTGGGCACACAGCAGAAATACAAGTGACACAACATCCAACCAAGTACGTGACCAACTGCACAGATGTGAGTCTTAATATTACTTTATAAACAGGTTGGTGAAAAAGACAAATCTGCAATTCAGTTCTCCTGCCTCTAGCCATAGGTTTGATTCCTGAGCCACAATGTCAGTGGCTAGTATAAACGGGGGAAAAAATGGCACCAGGTGGGTAAGGCTTTTGAGCCCTGGAGACCTTCATTCGAGAATCTGTCCTGAAAGCCTTCCAGCCCAGGGAAGATCTGTACATCCCAGGACTCCCAAACAAACGAGGACTCGGCCCCCCCAGGGAAAGGACACACCTCACTCATCCCTCCGTTACCTGCTCAGAGCACCACAGAGCTTGCCTTCCTAGCACTCCACACCAGTGCCGCTATCTGTGCTTTCCAAGGCGACTTATCACAGCAGGGGCCATGTGTGGCTCTGTCCACCACTGTGTCCTTAGGCCCAATACAGGACCTGGTACACAGCTGGGGCTCCAAAGTATTTGTGGAATGAACAGATGGGTGGGGGGGTTGGTGAGGGTGTAGATGGGTAGATGGGTATGTGGATGGGTTGGTGGATGGTGGGTGGGTGAGTGGGTGTGTGGATGGGTAGTGGGGTGTGGATGGGTGGGTGGGTGGGAGGGTAGATGGATGGGTGGGTGGGTGAGGGTGTAGATGGGTAGATGCGTGGGAGGTTGGACGGGTGGGTGGATGGGCAGATGGGTGTGTGGGCAGATGGATGAGTGGATAGGTAGATGGAGATGGGTGTATAAGCGGATGGGTGAGTAGACAGGTGGATGGACAGGTGGGCGAATGGATGGATGAGTTACAAGTAATACTGGAAACACCAAAGTGAAACAATAATGTTAGATTCTGTATAGAACTTTGGAGCAAACAAACTTAACTGGGTATCTCCCTTGACTTGATTTTTTTGAGTTCTCTGATTCTCTAAGAATTTTTTTACATACTAATCATCAAAGTTCCACTAGCAAGTCCTTCACTATTTTTTATCAAGTGTATTTTCATTCCCTTCTTTATTTACTAAGAAAATTTTAAAAAAAAAACTTGAAAAGGGTAGTTCTGTAGTTTGACTTTGAAAACCATCATTTATATCCCTCTTTTCCCACAGGCAGCTCGTTCCTTAGCAGTGCTTCCTCCTGATACTACTTTGAAGCCCTCTCCCTCCTGGGTTTCCCCACTCCACGTCTTTTCTGTCTTTAGCTTCTCTTTCAAGAAACAACTTTGATCTTATCTGGGGCTCTCCTCCATTTCCCACTTGACTTCTTCCAAAAACGGTTGTCTGATCTTTAGTCTCTCCAGAAAGCTATGGACTTTAATCTTTTGGGTTTTAAAAAGAAGAATCATTCATTGGAAGGTCAGATTTCCAAGTGCGAGAATGCTTGTCAGTGTCTTCCAGAGCTACCATCTTCACTCATTTTCTCAGTGGGTCCAACATCCTCGGTAAGAAACCACCCATTCTATATCCAGAGTGTCTCGTTGAAATGGTATTAATTTCTCCAATAAATTAAATTAAACATCGTCTTAATATGCTCAAAGCCAAGGTCCCCCCTTCCCAGGTAAGCCAAGCAGAGGGGTGACAACCCGCTCGGGAAAAGCCGCACCTCCTCAGAGGGCCAGAGCTGCTGTTCCCAGCTGCTGAGCTGCTCCAGGGAGTGTTTACAAAGTTCTGTTCTGCAGCCTGAATGCCTCTTCGATTTCAGTTGTGCCTCTTAGCTGTATGCCTCTGGGCAAGCCCCTCTGCCCAGCTTCTCCATCTGTAAAATGGACTCAAGAACAATATCCACCTCATAGGTCCACGGCGAAATGAAGTAAGCGAAAGCACCTCACACAGCACAGTGCCTGGCCAGATCCGCACTCCACAGATGACAGCTACCCTTCTCTACAGAAGCATCTCTTAATTTATTGTATTATCATTATTATTTTGGTATTTAAGCTCCACCCCTCTAACTCAGTCTTAATGTGGACTGACATTCAGGATATACCTGTAACTTAAAATCACTGCCCAAAAAAGCAAACAAAGATGCTAATAATACTTCTTTTTTCTTTTTTGGAGGTTCTCTGTTCTATCACCAATGAAAATTAGTTCTTTTTAAAATCCTCCTTAGGCTATTTCCAATTTAGTTGACTAACCAATAAGTGTGCAATATGCTAACCTGTAAACAAATTTGTCAGAGAGATTCCCCAAGTGAGTGGCAGAGTGCCAGAACAAGGCGGCAGGCGCACACAGCTGCACACGTCGGCACTGCCCGCTGCCGTTGCCGGCGAACTGAGAGCAGCCCTGGTTTACTGCTCGGGTTTCCACAATTCCCCTGCTCCCCTGGGGCTCTATCTGCTCGGCCAGGGCCCGGGTCCACAGGCAGATGCCCAGTCCCCCCGGCCGTAACGTGTCAGACAGGGCATGCACTCCACAGACATGGCCCAAGGTCAGGCCCCACAACAGACACAGAGGGTTTTCTGGACACTCCGAGACTTTGGTATGTATTCAGGCACATACCTCCTAAACAACATTTAGCGTGCCAGCCACATGCCAAGTGACTGTGCAAGGCAGCCATCTTTAAGCTGGGCACTCAAAGACTCTTCAGGGGCACTCGTCTTAAGGGACTCAATTCACAGAGCCTTATCTTCTATTTGAACTTTTTCCCCCAAATTGTCTGCCTGGAACATCTTTCCTCCCCCAACTGCCCTTCTTCCACTTTTTAAAGAAAGGCACCCTCTCAAGCATCCCAAATCTTCCTACGATGCATTGATTTGGGGTACAGAACCTTCTAGTAACAATGGGAGAACTCCAAATATTGGTTTATCAATAAAGACTGGTATATAGGTCAAGATCTAAGCAGGAAAATAAAATCTACTTTAAGTATTTACCACAGAAAAAAAAATAATGCAGGGAATTGGTTACAAGAATAGGAAAGCTGAAACACCAACTGGGACCCACGGGAAACCCAGAAATGAACGAGAGCCGGAAGCCACCAGCACCCCTGGGCTGGGGGCACAAAAGAAGAGGATGGTACAACCAGAGCCAGGGAACAATGTCATCAGGGAGAAGCTGGAACCATGAAGGGCCTGTCCAGTGGGAGCTGGGGCTGCAAGGGGGTTCAGCTGCTGCTGGAGACCCACCAAAGGCAGAGGAGGGGGACACTCTCTGCCTCTCCCCCCTCGCCCCCCTCCAACCCTCTATCCAGAGCATGTCAAATCACTTGCTACTTAGATTCCGTTAGCCAGATTGAGCAAAGTGATGTACCCAGTTTTATTTTTAAATGACAAGGTTTACACTTACCTAGGGATTACTATGCAACTTTTTTAATTCCCCTTGGTGATCTGCGTACCTGTGACCCTTACAGACACCCCAGGCCACAGGAGCTGGTATCCCTATCTTACAGGTCAGGGGGGGTTCAGTAAACTCCCCAAAGGCAAGTTTGTAAGTGACTGAACTGGGATTTAAAAGCAAGCCAGTTAATTCCATAATTTCTTGTTTGGGAGGATTACTCCCTGATTTCAGGTGCACAGAAGCAGCAGGTTACAAAATATGCCCTACAGCACGTTGCCCAAACTGTAAGGTGCACACAAATAACCTGGGAATCCTGCTCTGGGTTGGGGCCTGAGATTCTGCATTTCTGAAAGGTTCCCAGGTGCTGCCACACTTTCAACAGCAAGGCCCTGGCCAGTGGGCACTAAACTTGCTCCAGTGGACACCCCTAATGGTTAAAAGCTTTTGAGTGTGTATTGACTTGTTTATTTACAAATTTTATGTGCATGTATTCTGATCAGTAACTAATCAGGCAATCAGGACATGATACTTTGTTATAATAATAGCTATAAATCCATATTTCAATTGTCTTCATTATTTTCCACTGTTGGCCAATCTCCTGTCCAATCTCCTGTTTTGAACTTGGCTTAGGCCATGCTCAGAAGCAATATCAATCTGCGTTTCTTGAAGACATTTGCTGCACTTTTACTTATTAGTAGGACTGTCAATTTGTGATTTGTAAGCCACTTATCTATTTTGTGAAGGTTAATTTAGTTAGAACTAGATAATACAATTTGTAATCTCCGCAACCCCAGACACACACACACACAGTTAAAAGTTATACGGATGTGCCCACTTCCCTCCGATGTCAGACGGCCCACAGCTCAGCCAGAACACCTCAGCTCAGAACACAACAGGTGACCCGGGGACACTGACTGCCTCACCTGCACAGCAAAATCTAATGCAGCTTCGTTTCCGTCTCCTCTTTCACCCCAAAGAATTTTACGAGCTTCCCCTCACAGCCCCCAGCAGGACACACACCCCACCTTGGAAGGTGCCACCCTAAAGCCAAGACAACTGTTGTCTCCTGCAGGAGCAGAGAACAAGGGATATACTTTCCCTTTGCAACATGCGGCTGCTTCGTGTTCAGGAGCATTTTTAAACAGTTTAACAAATGCATCACTAGTGGAAGAATATCTTTCATATGGGATTCTTTTTACCTCTTTAAAGGTACTCCCACACACACACTGAACTTTTTCCCTCTTTCCTTCTTAACTTTAAAATCTCTTCTAAGCAGATCCAAAACAAAGGCATTTGAAAGTAAACAGAATGTTTATTATAGGTGTTAATTATAGTACAGAATCAGACCTGTCTTCCCACGGGAATCTGGGAAATTTTCTTCCAAGGAATTTAGAAATTCCATAAAATTACATAGCTCAGACACAAATATATTTATTTTTAGCCTCTCAAAATCCTTAGAGCTCTGGAAGACTAACTTTCCTTTTCACAAGCCACGGAGGATAAACTTCCAACTACTATGTCCACCCCCGGTCTCTCCAACCGTCACTCCCTTTATCTGCTAACAAATTTCTAACCGGGACCCCTGTGTGCCCAGTCCCCTGCCAGGTGCTGGGACACGTGAGAAGAAGAGACACCCTTCCGAGCTGGCATCCCAGCTGGGGAGACAGAGAAACGCGTACATAAGGTGGAGACAGGTGCTCCCAAGGAAAGAAATCCGTCCAGAGGCCGAGGAGGCGGAGGGGCACCAGGGGGGGTGGTCAGGCGAGGTCTCCCGAGGAGAGCGGACCGCAGGGAAGCCACGGAGCGGCCGCGCGCTCTCTAGGGCAGGGATCCCGCAAGCAGAGGAGCAGCCCTGCGAACCCGGAGTCAGGGGGATGGCTACTGAGGCGTTCACACGGCAGCCAGCCCCGTGGCGGCCGCCCTGGAGCCAGGGTGGAAGCGCACACCTGCACCGCCGCCTCCCCCCGGGTGCCGAGGCCCGAGGGGGCACAGGACCCCCGCAGCTCCTCCGCCCTCCGGACACTTCCCACGCGCCAGCAGAGGCGATCTGAAGTTACGGCAACCGACGCTTCAGGGGCCCTCAGCTGCTCCGGCCCCTTCTAAACAATCACTTCGGTACCAAATTTTGGGGTTTTGTATTTTTTTCAGGAGGGCTTTCAGGGCCCTGGGCAAAGCACTTTTCAGCCTGTACTGAAATCGCTTATTCGTTTCCCTGCATCTCCTACTAGATTCTAAGATCCTGGAGGGCAAAGACGATTTACCATCTACCTTTGTATCCGTGACATCTGCATAGAACTCAGTTTATAACAGCCACTTGAGAGGTCTTTACTGAATCATTTCATGTATACACGTGATGACTTAGTTTTGAAACAGGTCGGGCAATCCTAAGGCTGTGCTACACGTGGCCTTTATGATGAATTCCACGGGTGTCAACAGCTAAATGGATGGGCACTTTAAAAACACAATTCAGAATCTTTTGGAGTCCCTAGTTGAGAGATGTTTAAATTGGTCATTTGCTTTTCTTATTGTTTTAAGTAAAATCTTACCTGGCAATATTCTGCCAAGTTATTTTTATTACATCTTTCATGCACTATGGAAGCAATGGGGGAAAAGAGGGGAAGGGAAGGAGAGGAGGGGGAAGGGGGAAGGAGAGGGGAGGGGAGTTAACAGGTGGGGGATGGAGACGGGGGAAGAGGGTATGAATTACCTTGCCAAAAACAAACCATGCATTTAAATTATGTAAAGTAGGGTATCTCTAAGTCCATGCTAGGTAAATTTCCTCACCTTTCTCTATTTCTTATAACAACATATGTAAAGGCCTTTTCTGGAACAAGAATGTACCTCACTATCAAGATGCAGAAAAAAAAACAGCATAGAAACCAGCCTTCAGAGGCACCTCAGAGCCTGCAGAGAACAACAAGCTTCAGGCAAGAACTAGCTCCCATTCTTTTCAGAATATTTTAAACTTGCAAACAAATGATCATCTCTTTAATAAGGATATTCCGCTCCTCCTTGGCAAACTGAAAGATATACTCTGCCGCACACAAAAAGGGGGAAATTTTCATCTAAAAATAAATGAAATCATGGTAAACAGGGAACTGAATATTCTGAATATGAAAATCAAAGTAAATGTTCTCTATCCAATGGTCTCATATGAATAGGACACAATTGTAATAAGGACAGGTATAATAATGAAATTTTAACACTCAGCAGTGAGATTTTAATTTTAATACATCCCCTCTGAGTTTCACTGTAAAGTAAATCAACAGTCTGAAAATCTGCCCCAGGATGGTTGCAGACATCCTTACAAATTGCTGCACAAAGAATGAAAGTTCTCTGTAGTGAAAATTAAACTTCATTTTCACAAGTCCTTCTCCTTTCTACCACTTACTCTAACATTAAGCACCACCCTAATGGACAATTTATGTTCTTAATATTGCTCTTCTAAACAGCACTGATCAGAACCCACTGCTATTGGGAATTCTGCCCAATCTTGCAAAGTTCTGAATGCATCTGGGAGAGGTTCCCTGGTGAGATTAACAGGAATGTCTAAGCCCCGTGGGACTGGCTCCAGCCAATTAGCAAACTTGGTCTCTCTCCCTGAGCCTGCCAAGAACCAGTCAAGACTGGCAAGACTTACACACCTGGACCCTGAGGAAGCAAGGACTAGCGTCATCCCACCTGTATCCAACACCAGAGATGGGGTCCTGTGCATGCGGGAACTTACTTGAGTCTAATGTTGGAATGGCAATTAGATTTTTGTCTGACTCTAATTCTGGAGTTTGCAGACAAGATCTCTGCACTCCTATGGACCCCTTCCTCGTCCGCGTAGGAACCCTAGAACATTCACTCAGCTCACAAGCCACCAGGTAGGGTGCTGTGGGCAGACTCTGGCCAAAAACCTACTGCACAACAGACATTTGCACCCAGGATTTCTCGAGGGGGCATAATGGCACTCTCCTCGTCTCCACCCCCACAGTCTACTCACATCCCGGAATGCAATGTGCTAATGGCTGGCCTGTTTAAACCCTCATTATTTAAAGCATAACAGGAAGTTGGTTCCTGAATTTCGGGTGGGGGGAGAGGAAGGAAGACTGGTCAAGATTTCTGATGCAGAAACTCAGGAAGGGATTCACCAAGGACATAAAACAAGCTGGATCGTATAAAAGAAAACTCAGAGAGCAAAATGGCATTCTAGGCAGAAGAACATCATGAGCAAACAGAGGCATGTTTAGAGAACAGGGCTGAGGGGAATCTGGCTGGAGTAAAGGGTTCAGATGGGAAAAGAGCAAGAGTGAAACCTGGAGGCGTAAGGGACCCAGCTTTTCCCAATAGAACAGCAAAGTTGGCACCCACGAGGCATGTTGGGTGCTTTCAGCTCTTTCTTGCCTATGGCCGCTGGTAGTACTGCTGTAAGATAAGTTTCCGTTTTCCCTAAGGAACCCGTATGATTCCTGCTTGTTTGCCTTTTACAGGTTTATGCTGAGTTTCCTTTCTGGTACAGCTGTCCACCTGCAGCACACTCCTCTGTGGCTCTTGACCAACTGGGCTTCTGTGAACTTCTGCTGGGTTTTATGCCCAGTGAGCTTTCTAAACAAGCTGACAGCAGAGTCAATGACTTCCAGCCTCTCCCTTTGGGAGAGCCAGCTATCTTATTTTTATTGACTTAACATTCTCTTTGAGTCTTTGAAATGACTTTCATAAGCTCTGGCAGCACGCATTCCTTTAGCTAACCATGAAAGTGCAAGCGTAGTACCTGGAAAACAAATAAAATGCTACCATCTTCATGCATTCATCCAACAAATACATATCAGTTATGTACTGTGTTACAGGGTCTGTGCTGGATACTTAGGATACACTGGTGCCATTCTCCAAAACCTGCTGAGCAACAACCAAACACAACAATGTATCTTAAGGATTAATTACAGAAACAATATTGTTATAAAACTACCTAACGCAGAGGGTGTGGCAAGATGGCGGATTGGTGAGCTGTATGTTTTAGTTACTCCTCCAGGAAAGTAGGTAGAAAGCCAGGAACTGCGTGGACTGGACACCACAGAGCAATCTGACTTTGGGCATACTTCATACAACACTCATGAAAATGTCGAACTGCTGAGATCAGCGAAATCTGTGGGTTTTTGCGGCCAGGGGACCCGCGCCCCTCCCTGCCAGGCTCAGTCCCGGGGGAGGAGGGGCTGTCAGCTCCGGGAAGGAGAAGGGAGAACTGCAGTGGCAGCCCTTATCGGAAACTCATTCTACTGATGCAAACTCCAACCATAGACAGACTGAGACCAGACACCAGAGAATCTGAGAGCAGCCAGCCCAGCAGAGAGGAGATAGGCATGGCAAAAAACAGCAAGAAAAACTCCAAAATAAAAGCGGAGGATTTTTGGAGTTCTGGTGAACATAGAAAGGGGAAGGGCAGAGCTCTGCCCTGAGGCTCATATGCAAATCCCAAAGAAAAACTGATTTCTCTGCCCCCTGGATCTTTCCTTAATGGCCCTAATTTCTTTGTCTCTTAGCATTTCAATAACCCATTAGATCTCTGAGGAGGGCCCGGTTTTTTTTTGTTTTTTTTTTTTTAATCCTTTTTTCTTTTTCTAAAACAATTACTCTAAGAAGCTCAATACAGAAAGCTTCAAAGACTTGCTATTTGGGCAGGTCAAGTCAAGAGCAGAACTAGGAGAGCTCTGAGACAAAACGCAATAATCCAGTGGCTGACAAAATTCACTAAACACCACAACTTCCCAAGAAAAGGGGGGTGTCCGCTCACAGCCATCATCCTGGTGGACAGGAAACACTCCTGCCCATCGCCAGCCCCATAGCCCAGAGCTGCCCCAGACAACCCAGTGTGACGGAAATACTTCAAATAACACACACACACCACAAAACTGGGTGTGGACATTAGCCTTCCCTGCACCCTCAGCTGGTTGTCCCAGGGTTGGGAAGGTGGAGCAGTGTGAATTAACAAAGCCCCATTCAGCCATCATTTCAGCAGACTGGGAGACTCCCTACACAGCCCAGCAGCCCAGAACTGCCCTGGGGGGACAGCACTCATGTGTGACAAAGCAGTCATCTCTCAACAGAGGACCAGGGGGTGCACGGCCTGGAAGAGGGAACCACTAGCAAGTCTCAGGAGCCATATGCCAAAACCAAGGACTTGTGGGTCAGTGGCAGAGACAAACTGTGGCAGGACTGAACTGAAGGATTAGACTATTGCAGCAGCTTTAAACCTCCAGGAACACCAGGGAGATTTGATCGTTAGAGCAACCTCCCCTCCCTGACTGCCCAGACACACGCCCCATATACAGGGCAGGCAACACGAACTACACACGCAAGCTTGGTACACCAATTGGACCCCACAAAACTCACTCCCCCACTCACCACAAAGGCAAAGCAGGGGAGAACTGGCTTGTGGAGAACAGGTGGCTCGTGGACACCACCTGCTGGTTAGTTAGAGAAAGTGTACTCCACGAAGCTGTAGATCTGATAAATTAGAGAGAAGGACTTCAATTGGTCTACAAATCCTAAAAGAACCCTATTAAGTTCAGCAAATGCCAAGAGGCCAAAAACAAAAGAAAATTATAAAGCATATGAAAAAAACAGACGATATGGATAACCCAAGCCAAAGCACCCAAATCAAAAGATCAGAAGAGACAAAGCACATAGAGCAACTAATAAAGAACTAAAGATGAACAATGAGACCATAGTACGGGATACAAAGGATATCAAGAAGACCCTAGAGGAGCATAAAGAAGACATTGCAAGACTAAATAAAAAAATCGATGATCTTATGGAAATTAAAGAAACTGTTGACAAAATTAAAAAGATTCTGGATACTCACAGTATAAGACTAGAGGAAGCTGAACAACAAATCAGTGACCTGGAAGATGACAGAATGGAAAATGAAAGCACAAAAGAAAGAATGGGGAAAAAAATTGAAATGGACCTCAGGGATATCATAGATAATATAAAACGTCCAAATATAAAACTCATTGGTGTTCCAGAAGGGAAGAAAAGGGTAAAGGTCTAGGAGGAGTATTCAAAGAAATTGTTGGGGAAAACTTCCCAAATCTTCTAAACACCATAAATACACAAATCATAAATGCCCAGCGAACTCCAAATAGAATAAATCCAAATAAACGCACTCTGAGACATATTCTGATCACCCTGTCAAACATGGAAGAGAAGGAGCAAGTTCTGAAAGCAGCAAGAGAAAAGCAATTCACCACATACAAAGGAAACAGCATAATACTAAGTGGTGACTACTAAGCAGCCACCATGGAGGTGAGAAGGCAGTGGCACGATATATTTAAAATTCTGAGTGAGAAAAATTTCCAACCAAGAATACTTTATCCAGCAAAGCTCTCCTTCAAATTTGAGGGAGACAGACAAATGCTGAGAGAATTTGCTAACAAGAGACCTTCCCTACTGGAGATACTAAAGGGAGCCCTACAGCCAGAGAAACAAAGAAAGGACAGAGAGACTTGGAGAAAGGTTCAGTACTAAAGAGTTTCAGCATGGATACATTAAAGGATGTTAATAGAGAGAGGGGAAAAATATATATGACAAACATGAACCAAAGGATTAGATGGCTGATTCAAGAAATGCCTTCACGGTCATAACATTGAATGTAAATGGATTAAACTCCCCAATTAAAAGATATAGATTCACAGAATGGATTTAAAAAAATGAACCATCAATATGTTGCATACAAGAGACTCATCTCAGACACAGGGACACAAAGAAATTGAAAGTGAAAGGATGGAAAAAAATATTTCATGCAAGCTACAGCCAAAAGAAAGCAGGTGTAGCAATATTAATCTCAGATAAAATAGACTTTAAATGCAGGGATGTTTTGAGAGACAAAGAAGGCCACTACATACTAATAAAAGGGGCAATTCAACAAGAAGAAATAACAATCATAAATCTTTATGCACCCAATCAAGGTGCCACAAAATTCATGAGAGAAATACTGGCAAAACTAAAGGAAGCAATTGATGTTTCCACAATAATTGTGGGAGACTTCAACACATCACTCTCTCTTTAGATAGATCAACCAGACAGAAGACCAATAAGGAAACTGAAAACCTAAACAATCTGATAAATGAATTAGATTTAACAGACATATATAGAACATTACATCCCAAATCACCAGGATACACATTCTTCTCTAGTGCTCATAGAACTTTCTCCAGAATAGATCATAAGCTGGGACATAAAACAAGGCTCAATAAATTTAAAAAGATGGAAATCATTCAAAGCACATTCTCCGACCACAATGGAATACAATTAGAAGTCAATAACCATCAGAGACTTAGAAAATTCACAAATACCTGGAGGTTAAACAACACACTCCTAAACAATCAGTGGGTTAAAGAAGAAATAGCAAGAGAAATTGCTAAATATATAGAGACGAATGAAAATGAGAACACAACATACCAAAACCTATGGGATGCAGCAAAAGCAGTACTGAGGGGGAAATTTACGGCACTAAACGCATATATTAAAAAGGAAGAGAGCCAAAATCAAAGAACTAATGGATCAACTGAAGAAGCTAGAAAATGAACAGCAAACCAATCATAAACCAAGTAGAAGAAAAGAAATAACAAGGATTAAAGCAGAAATAAATGACATAGAGAACAAAAAAACAATAGAGAGGATAAATATCACCAAAAAAGGTGACATAACTGAAGATCCCGAAGAAATTAAAAAAATTATAAGAGGATACTATGAACAACTGTATGGCAACAAACTGGATAATGTAAAGGAAATGGACAATTTCCTGGAAACATATGAACAATCTAGACTGACCAGAGAAGAAACAGAAGACCTCAACCAACCCACCACAAGCAAAGAGATCCAATCAGTCATCAAAAATCTTCCCACAAATAAATGCCCAGGGCCAGATGGCTTCACAGGGGAATTCTACCAAACTTTCCAGAAAGAACTGACACCAATCTTACGTAAACTCTTTCAAAACATTGAAGAAAATGGAACACTACCTAACTCATTTTATGAAGCTAACATCAATCTAATAGCAAAACCAGGCAAAGATGCTACAAAAAAGGAAAACTACCGGCCAATCTCCCTAATGAATATAGATGCAAAAATCCTCAACAAAATACTTGCAAATCGAATCCAAAGACACATTAAAAAAATCATACACCAAAAAAATCAATGGGAGGGACTCGGGCAAGATGGCGGCATAGAGAGGAGTGGAAGCTAAGTAGTCCCCCTGGAACAACTACAAAAAGCCAGAAACAACTAGTAAATAATCCAGAATAACTGCAGGGGGACAAACGAGACCATCCACTCATCATACACCAATCTGAATTGGGAGGAATGCCCGAGAACACAGCATAAAATCTGTAAGTAAAACCTGCAGAACCAAGTCGTGAAACCCCCTCCCCCATAGCCTGAGCTGCAAAGCCTCACAGTGCCAGAGAGAAGCTCTCTCCCAGCAAGTGAATACAGCTCAGCTGAGCTCCAACTGGGGTTTTCAGCAGCGAGTGTGAACCGCTCACTACAGGTACGCATCCCCAAAAAACAGACAGAGGCTTTGGGTGACGACTGACCTGGGAGAGCCGGAGGGTCTCCTTGGACTGGGTCTGAAGGGGACTATCTGTTTCTTTTTTGGCTCAGTGGAGAAAGCCCCAGTCATTTTCAGTTTCCAGGACTGTGACTCTGGGAAGGGTGGAGACAACACAAGCAGAGAGAGAGACCATTGAAATGCTAATGACCTCCACCTGAGGGGTCTGTCTTCTCTAGGAGGAAAGGGGTGGGGCCCTTTCCATTCAGAACCAGACCCCAGAGCCTGGGGGGACACGGCCACACCTCCTCACACCAGTCAAGAATTATAGGCTAACAGGCGTCACCTGCTGGGCAGAAAAGCATAGTGACCCGAGGCATCAAAGGGTGGAGCAATTTTCTAAGACACACCCGCAGGGAAACCAGATACTGAATATTTCTTCCCTCTGGGACCTGAGCCTGTTCTGGTCTGGGAAAACCTGATTTGGATAACCAAGGAAACCAAGCCTAGACAACAGAAAATTACAACCTACACTAAGAAAAACAAAGTTATGGCCTAGTCAAAGGAACAAACATACACTTCAACTGAGATACAGGAATTTAAACAACTAATGCTAAATCAATTCAAAAAGTTTAAAGAAGATATTGCAAAAGAGATAGAGGCTGTAAAGGAAGCACTGGTCATGTATACGGCAGAAATCAAAAGTTCAAAAAAACAACTAGTAGAATCTATGGAAATGAAAGGCACAACACAAGAGATGAAAGACACAATGGAAACATACAACAGCAGATCTCAAGAGGCAGAAGAAAACACTCAGGAACTGGAGAGCAAAACACCTGAAAGCCTACATGCAAAGGAGCAGATGGAGAAAAGAATGAAAAAATATGAGCAACGTCTCCGGGAACTCAAGGATGAAACAAAGTACAATAATGTACGTATCATTGGTGTCCCAGAAGGAGAAGAGAAGGGAAAGGGGGCAGAAGCAATAATAGAGGAAATAATTAATGAAAATTTCCCATCTCTTATGAAAGACATAAAATTACAGATCCAAGAAGCGCAGCGTACTCCAAACAGAAGAGATATGAATAGGCCTACACCAAGACGCTTAATAATCAGATTATCAAATGTCAAAGACAAAGAGAGAATCCTGAAAGCAGCAAGAGAAAAGCAATCCATTACATACAAAGGAAGCTTAATAAGACTATGTGCGGATCTCTCAGCAGAAACCATGGAGGCAGGAAGGAAGTGGCGTGATATATTTAAGACACTGAAAGAGAAAAACCGCCAACCAAGAATCCTGTATCCAGCAAAGCTGTCCTTCAAATATGAGGGAGATCTCAAAATATTTTCTGAAAAACAGACAATGAGAGACTTTGTGAACAAGACACCTATCCTACAGGAAATACTAAAGGGAGCACTACAGGGTGATAGAAGACAGGAGTGTGTGGTTTGGAACGCAATTTTGGGAGATGGTAGCACAACAACGTAAGTACACTGCACAAAGGTAAGTATGAATATGGTTGAGAGAGGAAGGTGGGGAGCATGTGAGACACCACAAGAAAGGAGGAAAGATAATGACTGGGACTGTGCAACTTGGTGAAATCTAGAGTATTCAACAATTGCGATAAAATGTACAAATATGTTCTTTTACGAGGGGGAGCAAGCAAATGTCAACCTTGCAAGGTGTTGAAAATGGGGAGGCATTGGGGGAGGGATGCAATCAGCATAAACTAGAGACTGTAACTAATAGAATCATTGTATTATGCTTCCTTTAATGTAACAAAGGTGATATACCAAGGTGAATGCAGATAAGAGGCAGGGATAGGGGAGGCATGTTAGACACTTGACATTGGTGGAATTGTCTGATTCTTTATTCTACTTTGATTTAAGGTTTTTTTTCCTTTTGCTGCTTCCTAGCTGTTATTTTTTTTTCCTCTTTCTTTTGCCTCTCTACCTTCTTTGACTCTCCCTCCTGCCTTGTGGAAGAAATGTAGATGCTCTTATATAGATAGTGGTGAAGGTGGTGAATACATAAATGTATGACCATGCAGAAAACCATCGATTATTTACTTGGGATGGAATGTATGGTAAGTGAACAAAACCATATTAAAAAAAATGGGTTGATGACAAAACCTCGAGGGCAATATACTGAGTGAAATAAGCCAGACACATTAGGAGAATTATTGCAAGGTCTCACTGATAGGAACTAATTATAATATGTAAACTCATAGACATGAAATATAAGGTACCAAGATATAGGACAAGGCTTAAGAATGGGGAGTGGTTGCTTAGTATGAGCAGAATGTTCAATTAGGATGAACTTAAATGTTTGGAAATGAACAGGGGTGTTGGTAGCAAGATGTAAGAATAACTAACAGTGCTGAATGGTGTGTGAATGAGGTGGAAAGGGGAAGCTCAGAGTCATATATGTCACCAGAAGGAAAGTTGGAGATCAATAGATGGGAATGTATAAAACTGAATCCTATGGTGGGCAATGTCCATGATCAACTGTACAAATACTAGAAATCACTTCCATGAACCAGAACAAATGTATGACAATACAATTAGAAGTTAATAATAGAGGGGCATATAGGGAAGAACTATATACCTTTTACAAACTATATACTACAGTTAGTAGTATTTCAACATTTTTTCATAAACAGTAACAAATGTACTATATCAATACTACGAGTCAACAATTGACAGGGGTTGGTTAGGGATAGGGGAGGATTAGAGTTTCCTTTTCTTTTGTTCTTTTTTCATCTTTCACTTTATTTCTTGTCTGGAGTAATGAAAAGTTTCTAAAAATTGAACAAAAATTAAGTGTGATGGATGCACAGCTGTATGAGGGTACCCAGGGGCAAGTGATTGTACACTTTGGATCTTTCGATAATTGTATGGTATCTGAACAATCTCAATAAAAATGAAAAAAAAAAAATCATACACCATGACCGGGTGAGGTTCATTCCAGGCATGCAAGGATGGTTCAACATAAGAAAATCAATCAATGTATTACAACACATTAACAATTCGAAAGGGAAAAATCAATTGATCATCTCAATAGATGCTGAAAAAGCATTTGACAAAATCCAACATCCCTTTTTGATAAAAACACTTCAAAAGGTAGGAATTGAAGGAAACTTCCTCAATATGATAAAGAACATATATGAAAAACCCACAGCCAGCATAGTACTCAATGGTGAGAGACTGAAAGCCTTCCCTCTAAGATCAGGAACAAGACAAGGATGCCCGCTGTCACCACTGTTATTCAACATTGTGCTGGAAGTGCTAGCCAGGGCAATCCGGCAAGACAAAGAAAAAGAAGGCATCCAAATTGGAAAAGAAGAAGTAAAACTGTCATTGTTTGCAGATGATATGATCTTATATCTGGAAAATCCTGAAAAATAGACAATACAGCTACTAGAGCTAATAAACAAATTTAGCAAAATAGCAGGATACAAGATTAATGCACATAAGTCAGTAATGTTTCTATATGCTAGAAATGAACAAACTGAAGGGACACTCAAGAAAAAGATACCATTTTCAATAGCAACTAAAAAAATCAAGTACCTAGGAATAAACTTAACCAAAGATGTAAAAGACCTATACAAAGAAAACTACATAACTCTACTAAAAGAAATAGAAGGGGACCTTAAAAGATGGAAAAATATTCCATGTTCATGGATAGGAAGGCTAAATGTCATTAAGATGTCAATTCTACCCAAACTCATCTACAGATTCAATGCAATCCCAATCAAAATTCCAACAACCTACTTTGCAGACTTGGAAAAGCTAGTTATCAAATTTATTTGGAAAGGGAAGATGCCTCGAATTGCTAAAGACACTCTAAAAGAGAAAAACGAAGTGGGAGGACTTACACTCCCTGACTTTGAAGCTTATTATAAAGCCACAGTTGTCAAAACAGCATGGTACTGGCACAAAGATAGACATATAGATCAATGGAATCGAATTGAGAATTAGGAGATAGACACCCACATCTACAGCCGACTGATCTTTGATAAGGCCCCCAAAGTCACTGAGCTGGGTCATAATGGTCTTTTCAACAAATGGGGCTGGGAGAGTTGGATATCCATATCCAAAAGAATGAAAGAGGACCCCTACCTCACCCCCTACACAAAAATTAACTCAAAAATGGACCAAAGGTCTCAATATAAAAGAAAGTACCATAAAACTCCTAGAAGATAATGTAGGAAAACATCTTCAAGACCTTGTATTAGGCGGACACTTCCTAGACTTTACACCCAAAGCACAAGCAACAAAAGAAAAAACAGATCAATGGGAACTCCTCAAGCTTAGAAGTTTCTGTACCTCAAAGGAATTTCTCAAAAAGGTAAAGAGGCAGCCAACTCAATGGGAAAAAAATTTTTGGAAACCATGTATCTGACAAAAGACTGATATCTTGCATATATAAAGAAATCCTACAACTCAATGACAATAGTACAGACAGCCCAATTATAAAATGGGCAAAAGATATGAAAAGACAGTTCTCTGAAGAGGAAATACAAATGGCCAAGAAACACATGAAAAAATGTTCAGCTTCACTAGCTATTAGAGAGATGCAAATTAAGACCACAATGAGATACCATCTCACACCAATTAGAATGGCTGCCATTAAACAAACAGGAAACTATAAATGCTGGAGGGGATGTGGAGAAATTGGAACTCTTATTCATTGTTGGTGGGACTGTATAATGGTTCAGCCATTCTGGAAGTCAGTCTGGCAGTTCCTTAAAAACTAGATATAGAGTTACCTTTCGACCCAGCGATTGCACTTCTCGGTATATACCCGGAAGATCGGAAAGCAGTGACACGAACAGATATCTGTACGCCAATGTTCATAGCAGCATTATTCACAATTGCCAAGAGATGGAAACAACACAAATGTCCTTCAACAGATGAGTGGATAAATAAAATATGGTGTATACACACGATGGAATACTACACGGCAGTAAGAAGGAACGATCTCGTGAAACATATGACAACGTGGATGAACCTTGAAGACATAATGCTGAGCAAAATAAGCCAGGCACAAAAAGAGAAATACTATATGCTACCACTAATGTGAACTTTGAAAAATGTAAAACAAATGGTTTATAATGTAGAATGTAGGGGAACTAGCAATAGAGAGCGATTAAGGAAGGGGGAACAATAATCCAAGAACAGATAAACTATCATGGGTAAATTTAACGTTCTGGGAATGTCCAGGAATGACTATGGTCTGTTAATTTCTGATGGGTATAGTAGGAACAAGTTCACAGAAATGTTGCTATATTAGGTAACTTTATTGGGGTAGAGTAGGAACATGTTGGAAGTAAAGTAGTGATCTTAGGTTAGTTGTCTTTTTCTTACTCCCTTGTTATGGTCTCTTTGAAATGTTCTTTTATTGTATGTTTGTTTTCTTTTTAACTTTTTTTTTTCATACAGTTGATTTAAAAAAGAAGGGAAAGTTAAAAAAAAAAAAAGAAAAAAGAAAAACAAGGGAAAAAATAAAAAGATGTAGTGCCCCCTTGAGGAGCCTGTGGAGAAAGCAGGGGTATTGGCCTACCCCACCTCGATGGTTGCTAACATGACCATAGACATAGGGGACTAGTGGTTTGATGGTTGAGCCCTCTACCACAGGATTTACCCTTGGGAAGGCTGTTGCTGCAAAGGAGAGGCTAGGCCTCCCTATAATTGTGCCTAAGAGCCTCCTCCCGAATGCCTCTTTGTTGCTCAGATGTGGCCCTCTCTCTCTAGCTAAGCCAACTTGAAAGGTGAAATCACTGCCCTCCCCACTACGTGGGATCAGACACCCAGGGGAGTGAATCTCCCTGGCAACGTGGAATATGACTCCCGGGGAGGAATGTAGACCTGGCACCGTGGGACGGAGAACATCTTCTTGACCAAAAGGGGGATGTGAAAGGAAATGAAATAAGCTTCAGTGGCAGAGAGATTCCAAAAGGAGCCGAGAGGTCACTCTGGTGGGCACTCTTACGCACACTTTAGACAACTCTTTTTAGGTTCTAAAGAATTGGGGTAGCTGGTGGTGGATACCTGAAACTATTAAACTACAACCCAGAACCCATGAATCTCGAAGACAGTTGTATAAAAATGTAGCTTATGAGGGGTGACAATGGGATTGGGAAAGCCATAAGGACCACACTCCACTTTGTCTAGTTTATGGATGGATGAGCAGAAAAATAGGGGAAGGAAACAAACAGACAAAGGTACCCGGTGTTCTTTTTTGCTTCAATTGCTCTTTTTCACTCTAATTGTTGTTCTTGTTATTTTTGTGTGTGTGCTGGTGAAGGTGTCAGGGATTGATTTAGGTGATGAATGTACAACTATGTAATGGTACTGTGAACAATCGAATGTACTATTTGTTTTGTATGACTGCGTGGTATGTGAATATATCTCAATAAAATGAAGATTTAAAAAACATAACAATAAAATAAAATAAAAATAAAAAAATAAAAATACCTAACGCAAAAGCCAAACTATAATGAAACAGGTTGACTTGAAGAATGACCACCATCATACCACCCCTCACCTAGCCATGCAACCCCCTTTTGTCCAAAATCATCCTTTATACATCCTCCTGGCACACATGACTTGGGATCTTATAAAATGTTCTAGGGGACGTGGCAATATAGGTTATCCATCCAGTCTCAGATTTCTCAGCCTTGGCACTACTGACATTTTGGGTGAGAAAATTCTTTTTTGGGATGGGGGGAGGGCAGCAGCAGCATCCCTGACCTCTACCCACTAAACGCCAGCAGCACCCCCTCCCCTCACACACACACACACACACACACACACACACACACACACACACACACACACACCAATCTTGTTGCAACCAAAAATGTCTCCAGGCATTGCCAAAAGTCTCCTGGGGGACAAAATCCACCCCCACCCCCCTGGTTAAGAACCACTAATCTAGACCATCCCAGCCAAAAAGATTGTCTCCTCAATAGCATAGAGATGGATGGGGGGCCTAGAATACCATAAAATGCTAATTAATAGGAATGCTTACTGAAGGACTCTTCTAACATAATTTTTTTAAACTCAACAGTCACGCAACCTTGCTATTGAAAATATTTCCAAAATATTAGTCTCTTTTAATAATGGTACCTAGTGTACCATTAACTGAATATAATTTAACACTTTTTGCTATTATAGTTCTTAGAGCACCTAAAATGATTTTTGTGAATATCAGCTATTGTCACAGAATATCACAGATTAAAAAAATATATATATATCAAACCAATACTGATGGACACCCAAACATACTACCCACAAGTGGCTTAGGGAAGGCAGAGAAGTGGGGCCTGTGACTCCCATCTCGATGCTTCCCATCTAATATTCCTTCACAACCTTCTTTTCAAATTGTTTCTTTATGCATTGGGCTATCCCATTAGCCTGTGAATTCCTGGAAAGTGGAAAGCAGATGTTATACCTTGTTATCTTCTCAGCATCTAGCACAGTGAAAATCACAAAGCAGGTGCTCAATAAATACTTGCACACCTGCAATGAAAAAGGAGTGAGTAGCAAGAAATGAGGGGACAGCATGGCGGGTGTGAGCGCCCTGTGTGTTATGGATGTTATGGATGTTATGAAGGGGTCAGGTAACGGGAGAGCAAAAACTGGCGGAGGAGGACAGTCCAGGTACACACCTGGCACTGTGATCAGGCCCGGCCACCACCCCCGCCCCTGCCCGCTCCTGGCAGATAATGGGCACGGGAGGCTGGATCTGAGCCCGCCGGGAAGGAAAGCACAACTCTGAGGCTGTAGCTGCCTTCAGCCCTGCTGCCTGGTTTGCTCAGGGGGACGTGGGGAAAAGCCAAGGATGAGAGAACAGGAAGCTGCCAATAAGAGGGTTACCCATCCAGGAATCGAGAACATGGAGAGAAGGAAATGAGGCCGGCCCTGCGGAACCCCGACCCCTCCTTATCTATGCCCTGCCATCCGCCAGAGCACTGACGAGGCCGAAGGCACAGCACAAATGGTAAACAAGGGGAGTCACGCAACCAAAAGAAGGCTTGTCCTTCTCAAAAGTGATCTTTAGTGTTCACCAGGATCTAATCTGGGCCTGGCATCCCGACTGTCTCCTGACTCCCTCATGGCAGCAAATCCTTTTCCCTGATCCTTGGGACCAGCTCATCCCCCACTTCCCTCTCCTGAACATACCGAAAGGCAGAGAACCTCTGTCCCCTATTTTCTTCCCACTGGGAGACAAAAGTTTCCATTCCTCCCTCATTGCTTCCTCCCCCTTTGCACCATATCCTACAAGAGGAATCAAAGTGATGAAAAAAATTTCAAGTCACATTGACTTTATTAACAGAAACTCCACGTCATTCATCCCTATTCCAGTATCTTCCCATTGTACAAAGGAAGTGAGCTCGAGTAATTTGCTGACAGGCTTCTCATTCCTTTCTAAACACAGCACAACGCGATGGCTCAGCCAGGCTCTTACAAGGCCGGGAGCCTCCCCCACCCCGTCCCCACCTAAACTATGAGAACTGCAAACGATCGCTCCAGCCCTCACACAGAGCATCTTCATTCATTCACCAAATAGTTCTCAAGTGCTCAATAAGCATAACGCACTTTGGAAAATAACATTGGGACTAAAGAAGACATGGGTCACACCCCTGAGGAAGCAAAGCGTCCAGGATGGAGATAATACATGTATGCTGAAGAAATTCTAGAGAGCCAGCCCCAGTACCTCTCAAAGCCAAAACACCTGGGCCCTATTTCCTCTTTGAACTCTATCTTGAGTTTCCTAGCAATATCTTTTAAAATCTGAAATCCCCACCAATGCAGCCGACCCAGATAGCCGGACAAGCCCCAGTTCATTAGGTTTGACCCAATATAAAATAAAACCCGGAGGCGGGGCAAGATGGCAGACTGGTGAGCTGTATGTTTTAGTTACTCCTCCAGGAAAGTAGGTAGAAAGCCAGGAACTGCGTGGACTGGACACCACAGAGCAATCTGACTTTGGGCATACTTCATACAACACTCATGAAAACGTGGAACACTGCTGAGATCAGCGAAATCTGTAAGTTTTTGCGGCCAGGGGACCCGCGCCCCTCCCTGCCAGGCTCAGTCCCGGGGGAGGAGGGGCTGTCAGCTCCGGGAAGGAGAAGGGAGAACTGCAGTGGCAGCCCTTATCGGAAACTCATTCTACTGATTCAAACTCCAACCATAGATAGACTGAGACCAGACACCAGAGAATCTGAGAGCAGCCAGCCCAGCAGAGAGGAGACAGGCATAGAAAAAAAACAACACGAAAAACTCCAAAATAAAAGCGGAGGATTTTTGGAGTTCTGGTGAACATAGAAAGGGGAAGGGCCCTGAGGCGCATATGCAAATCCTGAAGAAAAGCTGATCTCTCTGCCCTGTGGACCTTTCCTTAATGGCCCTGGTTGCTTTGTCTCTTAGCATTTCAATAACCCATTAGATCTCTGAGGAGGGCCCGGTTTTTTTTTGTTTTTTTTTTTTAATCCTTTTTTCTTTTTCTAAAACAATTACTCTAAGAAGCTCAATACAGAAAGCTTCAAAGACTTGCTATTTGGGCAGGTCAAGTCAAGAGCAGAACTAGGAGAGCTCTGAGACAAAACGCAATAATCCAGTGGCTGACAAAATTCACTAAACACCACAACTTCCCAAGAAAAGGGGGGTGTCCGCTCACAGCCATCATCCTGGTGGACAGGAAACACTCCTGCCCATCGCCAGCCCCATAGCCCAGAACTGCCCCAGACAACCCAGTGTGACGGAAGTGCTTCAAATAACAGGCACACACCACAAAACTGGGCGTGGACATTAGCCTTCCCTGCAACCTCAGCTGATTGTCCCAGAGTTGGGAAGGTAGAGCAGTGTGAATTAACAAAGCCCCATTCAGCCATCATTTCAGCAGACTGAGAGCCTCCCTACACAGCCCAGCAGCCCAGAACTGCCCTGGGGGGACGGCACTCACCTGTGACATAGCACAGTCATCCCTCAACAGAGGACCCGGGGTGCACGGCCTGGAAGAGGGGCCCACTTGCAAGTCTCAGGAGCCATACGCCAATACCAAGGACTTGTGGGTCAGTGGCAGAGACAAACTGTGGCAGGACTGAACTGAAGGATTAGACTATTGCAGCAGCTTTAAAACTCTAGGATCACCAGGGAGATTTGATTGTTAGGGCCACCCCCCCCCCTCCCTGACTGCCCAGAAACACGCCCCATATACAGGGCAGGCAACACCAACTACACACGCAAGCTTGGTACACCAATTAGACCCCACAAGACTCACTCCCCCACTCACCAAAAAGGCTAAGCAGGGGAGAACTGGCTTGTGGAGAACAGGTGGCTCGTGGACGCCACCTGCTGGTTAGTTAGAGAAAGTGTACTCCACGAAGCTGTAGATCTGATAAATTAGAGATAAGGACTTCAATTGGTCTACAAATCCTAAAAGAACCCTATCAAGTTCAGCAAATGCCACAAGGCCAAAAACAACAGAAAATTATAAAGCATATGAAAAAACCAGATGATATGGATAACCCAAGCCCAAGCACCCAAATCAAAATACCAGAAGAGACACAGCACCTAGAGCAGCTACTCAAAGAACTAAAGATGAACAATGAGACCATAGTACGGGAGATAAAGGAAATCAAGAAGACCCTAGAAGAGCATAAAGAAGACATTGCAAGACTAAATAAAAAAATGGATGATCTTATGGAAATTAAAGAAACTGTTGACCAAATTAAAAAGATTCTGGACACTCATAGTACAAGACTAGAGGAAGTTGAACAACGAATCAGTGACCTGGAAGATGACAGAATGGAAAATGAAAGCATAAAAGAAAGAATGGGGAAACAAATTGAAAAAATCGAAATGGACCTCAGGGATATGATAGATAATATGAAACGTCCAAATATAAGACTCATTGGTGTCCCAGAAGGGGAAGAAAAGGGTAAAGGTCTAGGAAGAGTATTCAAAGAAATTGTAGGGGAAAACTTCCCAAATCTTCTAAACAACATAAATACACAAATCATAAATGCTCAGTGAACTCCAAATAGAATAAATCCAAATAAACCCACTCCGAGACATATACTGATCACACTGTCAGGCACAGAAGAGAAGGAGCAAGTTCTGAAAGCAGCAAGAGAAAAGCAATTCACCACATACAAAGGAAACAGCATAAGACTAAGTAGTGACTACTCAGCAGCCACCGTGGAGGCGAGAAGGCAGTGGCACGATATATTTAAAATTCTGAGTGAGAAAAATTTCCAGCCAAGAATACTTTATCCAGCAAAGCTCTCCTTCAAATTTGAGAGGGAGAGCTTAAATTTTTCACTGACAAACAAATGCTGAGAGAATTTGCTAACAAGAGACCTGCCCTACTGGAGATACTCAAGGGAGCCCTACAGACAGAGAAACAAAGAAAGGACAGAGAGACTTGGAGAAAGGTTCAGTACTAAAGAGATTCGGTATGGGTACAATAAAGGATATTAATAGACAGAGGGGAAAAATATGACAAACATAAACGAAAGGATAAGATGGCTGATTCAAGAAATGCCTTCACGGTTATAACGTTGAATGTAAATGGATTAAACTCCCCAATTAAAAGATATAGATTCGCAGAATGGATCAAAAAAAATGAACCATCAATATGTTGCATACAAGAGACTCATCTTAGACACAGGGACACAAAGAAACTGAAAGTGAAAGGATGGAAAAAAATATTTCATGCAAGTTACAGCCAAAAGAAAGCAGGTGTAGCAATATTAATCTCAGATAAAATAGACTTCAAATGCAGGGATGTTTTGAGAGACAAAGAAGGCCACTATGTACTAATAAAAGGGGCAATTCACCAAGAAGAAATAACAATCGTAAATGTCTATGCACCCAATCAAGGTGCCACAAAATACATGAGAGAAACACTGGCAAAACTAAAGGAAGCAATTGATGTTTCCACAAGAATTGTGGGAGACTTCAACACATCACTCTCTCCTATAGATAGATCAACCAGACAGAAGACCAATAAGGAAATTGAAAACCTAAACAATCTGATAAATGAATTAGATTTAACAGACATATACAGGACATTACATCCCAAATCACCAGGATACACATACTTTTCTAGTGCTCATGGAACTTTCTCCAGAATAGATCATATGCTGGGACATAAAACAAGCCTCAATAAATTTAAAAAGATTGAAATTATTCAAAGCACATTCTCTGACCACAATGGAATACAATTAGAAGTTAATAACCATCAGAGACTTAGAAAATTCACAAATACCTGGAGGTTAAACAACACACTCCTAAACAATCAGTGGGTTAAAGAAGAAATAGCAAGAGAAATTGCTAAATATATAGAGACGAATGAAAATGAGAACACAACATACCAAAACCTATGGGATGCAGCAAAAGCAGTGCTAAGGGGGAAATTTATAGCACTAAACGCATATATTAAAAAGGAAGAGAGCCAAAATCAAAGAACTAATGGATCAACTGAAGAAGCTAGAAAATGAACAGCAAACCAATCCTAAACCAAGTAGAAGAAAAGAAATAACAAGGATTAAAGCAGAAATAAATGACATAGAGAAAAAAAAAAACAATAGAGAGGATAAATATCACCAAAAGTTGGTTCTTTGAGAAGATCAACAAGATTGACAAGCCCCTAGCTAGACTGACAAAATCAAAAAGAGAGAAGACCCATATAAACAAAATAATGAATGAAAAAGGTGACATAACTGCAGATCCTGAAGAAATTAAAAAAATTATAAGAGGATACTATGAACAACTGTATGGCAACAAACCGGATAATGTAGAGGAAATGGACAATTTCCTGGAAACATATGAACAACCTAGACTGACCAGAGAAGAAATAGAAGACCTCAACCAACCCATCACAAGCAAAGAGATCCAATCAGTCATCAAAAATCTTCCCACAAATAAATGCCCAGGGCCAGATGGCTTCACAGGGGAATTCTACCAAACTTTCCAGAAAGAACTGACACCAATCTTACGTAAACTCTTTCAAAACATTGAAGAAAATGGAACACTACCTAACTCATTTTATGAAGCTAACATCAATCTAATACCAAAACCAGGCAAAGATGTTACAAAAAAGGAAAACTACCGGCCAATCTCCCTAATGAATATAGATGCAAAAATCCTCAACAAAATACTTGCAAATCGAATCCAAAGACACATTAAAAAAATCATACACCATGACCAAGTGGGGTTTATTCCAGGCATGCAAGGATAGTTCAACATAAGAAAATCAATCAATGTATTACAACACATTAACAAGTCAAAAGGGAAAAATCAATTGATCATCTCAATAGATGCTGAAAAAGCATTTGACAAAATCCAACATCCCTTTTTGATAAAAACACTTCAAAAGGTAGGAATTGAAGGAAACTTCCTCAACATGATAAAGAGCATATATGAAAAACCCACAGCCAGCATAGTACTCAATGGTGAGAGACTGAAAGCCTTCCCTCTAAGATCAGGAACAAGACAAGGATGCCCGCTATCACCACTGTTATTCAACATTGCGCTGGAAGTGCTAGCCAGGGCAATCCGGCAAGACAAAGAAATAAAAGGCATCCAAATTGGAAAAGAAGAAGTAAAACTGTCATTGTTTGCAGATGATATGATCTTATATCTAGAAAACCCTGAGAAATCGACGATACAGCTACTAGCGCTAATAAACAAATTTAGCGAAGTAGCGGGATACAAGGTTAATGCACATAAGTCAGTAATGTTTCTATATGCTAGAAATGAACAAACTGAAGAGACACTCAAGAAAAAGATACCATTTTCAATAGCAACTAAAAAAATCAAGTACCTAGGAATAAACTTAACCAAAGATGTAAAAGACCTATACAAAGAAAACTACATAAATCTACTAAAAGAAACAGAAGGGGACCTTAAAAGATGGAAAAATATTCCATGTTCATGGATAGGAAGACTAAATGTCATTAAGATGTCAATTCTACCCAAACTCATCTACAGATTCAATGCAATCCCAATCAAAATTCCAACAACCTACTTTGCAGACTTGGAAAAGCTAGTTATCAAATTTATTTGGAAAGGGAAGATGCCTCGAATTGCTAAAGACACTCTAAAAAAGAAAAACGAAGTGGGAGGACTTACACTCCCTGACTTTGAAGCTTATTATAAAGCCACAGTTGCCAAAACAGCATGGTACTGGCACAAAGATAGACATATAGATCAATGGAATCGAATTGAGAATTCGGAGATAGACCCTCATATCTATGGCCGACTGATCTTTGATAAGGCCCCCAAAGTCACTGAACTGAGTCATAATGGTCTTTTCAACAAATGGGGCTGGGAGAGTTGGATATCCATATCCAAAAGAATGAAAGAGGACCCCTACCTCACCCCCTACACAAAAATTAACTCAAAAATGGACCAAAGGTCTCAATATAAAAGAAAGTACCATAAAACTCCTAGAAGATAATGTAGGAAAACATCTTCAAGACCTTGTATTAGGCGGACACTTCCTAGACTTTACACCCAAAGCACAAGCAACAAAAGAGAAAATAGATAAATGGGAACTCCTCAAGCTTAGAAGTTTCTGCACCTCAAAGGAATTTCTCAAAAAGGTAAAGAGGCAGCCAACTCAATGGGAAAAAATTTTTGGAAACCATGTATCTGACAAAAGACTGATATCTTGCATATATAAAGAAATCCTACAACTCAATGACAATAGTACAGTCGGCCCAATTATAAAATGGGCAAAAGATATGAAAAGACAGTTCTCTGAAGAGGAAATACAAATGGCCAAGAAACACATGAAAAAATGTTCAGCTTCACTAGCTATTAGAGAGATGCAAATTAAGACCACAATGAGATACCATCTAATACCGGTTAGAATGGCTGCCATTAAACAAACAGGAAACTACAAATGCTGGAGGGGATGTGGAGAAATTGGAACTCTTATTCACTGTTGGTGGGACTGTATAATGGTTCAGCCACTCTGGAAGTCAGTCTGGCAGTTCCTTAAAAACTAGATATAGAGTTACCTTTCGACCCAGCGATTGCACTTCTCGGTATATACCCGGAAGATCGGAAAGCAGTGACACGAACAGATATCTGCACGCCAATGTTCATAGCAGCATTATTCACAATTGCCAAAAGATGGAAACAACCCAAATGTCCTTCAACAGATGAGTGGATAAATAAAATGTGGTATATACACACGATGGAATACTACGCGGCAGTAAGAAGGAACGATCTCGTGAAACATGTGACAACATGGATGAACCTTGAGGACATAATGCTAAGCGAAATAAGCCAGGCACAAAAAGAGAAATATTATATGCTACCACTAATGTGAACTTTGAAAAATGTAAAACAAATGGCTTATAATGTAGAATGTAGGGGAACTAGCAATAGAGAGCAATTAAGGAAGGGGGAACAATAATCCAAGAAGAACAGATAAGCTATTTAACGTTCTGGGGATGCCCAGAAATGACTATGGTCTGTTAATTTCTGGTGGATATAGTAGGAGCAAGTTCACAGAAATGTTGCTATATTAGGTAACTTTCTTGGGGTAAAGTAGGAACATGTTGGAAGTTAAGCAGTTATCTTAGGTTAGTTGTCTTTTTCTTACTCCCTTGTTATGGTCTCTTTGAAATGTTCTTTTATTGTATGTTTGTTTTCTTTTTAACTTTTTTTTCATACAGTTAATTTAAAAAAGAAGGGAAAGTTAAAAAAAAAAAAAAAACAAGGAAAAAAAAAAAGATGTAGTGCCCCCTTGAGGAGCCTGTGGAGAATGCAGGGGTATTCGCCTACCCCACCTCCATGGTTGCTAACATGACCACAGACATAGGGGACTGGTGGTTTGATGGGTTGGGCCCTCTACCACAGGTTTTACCCTTGGGAAGACGGTTGCTGCAAAGGAGAGGCTAGGCCTCCCTATAATTGTGCCTAAGAGCCTCCTCCCGAATGCCTCTTTGTTGCTCAGATGTGGCCCTCTCTCTCTAGCTAAGCCAACTTGAAAGGTGAAATCACTGCCCTCCCCCCTACGTGGGATCAGACACCCAGGGGAGTGAATCTCCCTGGCAATGTGGAATATGACTCCCGGGGAGGAATGTAGACCTGGCATCGTGGGACGGAGAACATCTTCTTGACCAAAAGGGGGATGTGAAAGGAAATGAAATAAGCTTCAGTGGCAGAGAGAATCCAAAAGGAGACGAGAGGTCACTCTGGTGGGCACTCTTACGCACACTTTAGACAACTCTTTTTAGGTTCTAAAGAATTGGGGTAGCTGGTGGTGGATACCTGAAACTATCAAACTACAACCCAGAACCCATGAATCTCGAAGACAGTTGTATAAAAATGTAGCTTATGAGGGGTGACAAGGGGATTGGGAAAGCCACAAGGACCACACTCCACTTCGTCTAGCTTATGGATGGATGAGTAGAAAAATAGGGGAAGGAAACAAACAGACAAAGGTACCCAGTGTTCTTTTTTACTTCAATTGCTCTTTTTCACTCTAATTATTATTCTTGTTATTCTTGTGTGTGTGCTAATGAAGGTGTCAGGGATTGATTTGGGTGATGAATGTACAACTATGTAATTGTACTGTGAACAATCGAAAGTACGATTTGTTTTGTATGACTGCGTGGTATATGAATATATCTCAATAAAATGAAGATTTAAAAAAATAAAAAATAAAAAAAAAGCCATATACAAAAATAAAAAATAAAAAATAAAAGATGGGAATGTAAAAAACAGCGAACCTAGTGGTGGGCAATGTCCATGATTAACTGTACATATATTAGAAATCTCTTCCATGAACCAGAACAAATATATGACACTATATCTAGAAGCTAATAATAGGGGGCATATAGGGAAAAAGTATACCTATTGCAAACTATATACTACAGTTAGTAATATTTCAAGATTCTTTCATCAACAGTAACAAACGTACTGTACCAACACTATGAGTCAATAACAGAGGGGGAGGTAGTTAGGGATATGGAAGGAGTTGAATTCTGTCTTTTGTTTTTATTTCTTTTCTGAAATAATGGATACACAGCTGTATGATGGTACCATGGGCAATTGATTGTGAATGTTGGATGATTGTATGGTATGCGAACAATCTCAATAAAATTAAATTTAAAAAATTAAAAAAATTAAAAATAAAAATTAAAAAAAAAAATAAAAAATAAATAAAACCCACCTGCCCTGAACCCAGCCCTGTAAGACAGACAAATCCTCGTCCAATCAATAGAAGTCAGGCTACCTTCCTTTTTACGCCCATAAAAATCGCTTACCCATGTTGGAAGCAATGTACATATTTTAGGTTATTTGTTTTTCTTATTCCTTTGTTCAGTTATGGTTTGTTAATTTTCTTGGGGTATGACAGGAACATGTTGGAAGCAATGTAGTTATTTTAGGTTTTTTTTTTTTTTCTTATTCCTTTGTTTTGGTTTTGTTTGAAATGTTTTTTTTTATAGTTTTTTAATTTTTTGATAAAAGTTAAAAAAAAAATCATTGACCATCCCTAGAAGCTTGAAGCTGCTTCCATTTCTGCACATGATCAGAGTTCCCTGTGCAGCAAAACTTTGGTGTCCTGAATAAAATGCTATAATCAGCAAACTCTACTCCGATTTGTCTTTCGACAATGCAAGTAACTACTGCAAAAGGTAGGAGACAGCACCAGATGTGACGTTCTGATGAAGTGCTATGGAGTTAGGACAAATTAGTGAGTTTCACAGAATTGTCATTTTTGTTCTGTCTGCCTTTGAAGGGAAAGATGAATTCTAGTACCTTTTTCCTGTTAAGGTTCATTAGTTTTCTTAAGTGTGCATTTTCTTAATAAGTGAAAGACTGCTTTGTTTTCTGAATGCTTAACAAAAACTTTTTCTACATGAAGCGAAAGAAAACGAGCTTTTCTGACAAGCAGTCTATTAAAAATCCACCGTACGTGACATATTATTTGCATATTTATACATTTATCACAGTCTGTGGGGATTAATCTGCCCAGATAATTTAGTTTCTTCTAAAGAGAAAAGAAGAAAACAGAACTCACATATTTGAAGGACACATAAACGCTTGTGGCTTGATGGATTCAAAAGTGTATCTGTACTTTAGGCTTGATGTTAAAGCATTTGAGTGAACTGAAATGCATTTGAGAATTTATAATTAGCCAAGGGTTTCCAATCTAACTCTTCCATGCAGTTTTAGTTATTAGAGAGAATACAGTCCCTTTTAAATTAAACTCTGAAGAGAAAGCTGCTCTGAATTGGTAGACCTCAAAAACTACCTAAGTTTAGATTTCCCCAAGGTCTTCATCCTAGCTGCTTCTATACTGGCTTCCACATTTAAGAACACTGGTTCATTAACAAACTAGTTCAGATCGGTGCAGTTATGTAAATACCTAAACATGCTCTGCCTTGCCAAACCATAACTCGAGCAGCCCTGCTCCATTAACTGGCTCTACACAAGCGAAAGAGGAGAAAAAAAACTATATATATATATATAAATATATACACATAGATATAGGTGTTTTTTTTTTTTTTAGGCAGCAAGTTAGCAAGTCTAGAAATGTCAACTTCTTAAAGGAGACTTAAACACGGCCCTTTTTGGAAGGGAAGAGTAATACTTTTGCTGGAGGCATGTTACATTACAGGGTGCTTTCCATCATCTCATTTAATCCTTATTTAACTACAAGACAGGTACTATTCCCATTTTAAGGTAAGGGGGCTGTAACGTAAATAAGGTCACAAGCTGCAAAATACCAGAGCCAAGACATGGACATAAATATCTCCAAATTCCAGATCTTCCCTCTTTATAACTTACTGATGACCCAGGTACCATCTTGTCCTGAAATGATAAGAATATTAAGATTTCCTATGTAAAAAGCATAAAGTGGAATCAAATTCATCAGAGACCTCGATGCACAGCCAATGCTTCCATTAAGTCACAGTCCATGAATAAAGGAATTTTCTTTCCTGTTTCTTAAATGAAGTAAGCCTCTCCTAGACCTTTCAATAGGTCTCCGTGCTGCTGAAAGAATAAGAGAAGAGCTACATTAATCTCTGCTTTCCTCCAATTGACGTGAGTGAAAAAACATTCTATTTCTAAGACTCACAGCTTCCAAGCTGCCTCTGAGACCCAGTGGCCAACCACTCGTTCTATAAACACTTAGCAGGTGCCCAGCACGTGCCAGGCAGTCAGCTATCTAGCTACCAGGGAAATCAGCAGTGAACAGACCAAGAAACCCTGTCCTCATTGGACAGACATTCTAGTAAACGCAGGAACTACTGATGCAAGATTAGAAAATCCTGGCAGCACCCCTGTATTCCTACCCATTTCCCAGGCCTGCTCCCCAAGACAAAGGGAGCTGACAACTACTTCTGAAATGGCCATTCTTCCTCTCCTGGCATCTAAGAGAAGTAGTCCCATTTCAATAAACATTAAAAAAAATGCATTAAAAAAACAGGACATTAAGTACAACAAATAACAACTACATGAATGTAATGAAGAAACGAATACAACATCCTTTTCAGGCAAAAGTAGATCTTAAAAAGCCACTTAAATTGTTCATAGCAGTATTATTCACAATAGCCAAAAGGTGGCAGCATCCCAAATGTCCACCAACAGATGAATAGGTAAACAAACTGTGGTATATCCATACAGTGGAATAATATTCAGCCATAAAAAGGAATGAAGTTGTGTTCACTTCAGCAGCACATATACTAAAATTAGAATGATACAGAGAAATTAGCAAAGCCCCTGTGCAAGGATGACATGAAAATCTGCAAAAAGCTCCATAACAACAACAAAAAAAAAAATTACAGCATGAACAAACCTTGAGGACATCATGTTGGGTGAAATAAGCCAGACAGATAGTATATGATTCCATGTACATGAAATAACTAGAATATGTAAATTGATAAAGACAGAAACTAGATTACAGGTTACCACGGAGGAGACAAAGAGGAGGGGGAAAGGGGAGTTACTGTTTAATTGGGTCCAGGGTCTCTATTTGGCGTGATGGAAAACTTTCGGTAATGGGAGGGTAACACAACATTGTGAAATTAATGCCACTGAACTATATGCTTAGGAGTGGTTGAGAGAGGAAATTATATGTTGTGTATATATGTGTATGTGATACCACAATTTTAAAGAGAGAGAGACTAAAGAGACAATGACAATTAAATGCAAGACATGACTGGATCTAATAACGGAGAACATTATTGGGACATATGAAACAATTGGGATATAGACTGTAAGCTTTCTATCAATGTTGAATTCCTTGAACTTGGTAACTGCACTTAAGGTCGTTGCATAAGTGAATATCCTTGTTCTTAGGAAATGCACACGGAAGTATTAAGTGTTGAAGGAACACAATGTATACAACTTACCCTCAAATGTTCAGAACACAAGAAGGAAAGAAAGGATGGGGAAGGAGGAAATATGGGTTGCTTTGTTCTGGGGTGTTTTTTGTTTTGTTTTGTTTTGTTTTTTGGTCTTGTGTTTTTTTTGAGCAGTTTTCAGTTTACAGAAAAACAGTGCAGAAAGTACAAAATTCCCATATATACCCCTCACACACAGTTTTCCCTACTATGAACATTTTGCATTAGTGTGGTACATTTGTTAGAATTGATGAACCAGCCTTATTAGAATTTTGTCATTACCTGAAGTCTATAGTTTATATTAGAATTCACTCCTTGCATTGTACAGTTCTATGGGTTTTTCTGTATTATTTCTGCAACTTTCCTGTAAGTTTGAAATTATTTCAAAATAAACAGTTGAAAAATATGTCACCTTAAAGGATTAAAAATGCAAGGGGTAGAGAAAGAAGCCATTTAATTTATTCTCCTGTCTTAAGACAGAACCACACTACGCCTAACCCTTCAAAAAGAACTGGTAACAGACTCCAGCTGATCTTACCATGCAAAGCCCCAAGCTTCAGCCCCAGGAAATCAGGGCCAAATGACTGATGTCAGCTTGGAGTCTCTGTGTTTCTAAAAGGACAAGGGGAAAAAATCCACATTGTATTTAAAATGTATTGTATTTAGCCATAACTCCTAAAGCATTTGAATAATAGCCCATTCACTTTTAATTCTTTCGCAATTTCTGTGATAGTTTTAAATACGATGAACTCCTCTGACATTCTACGAATATCACAGGAACTTTTTCAGGATTCCCACTGCCATCCACCATCAACCGGTCGACTGTTCTGGTGCTACATGCTTCTGACCACAGGAGTGACATCCCTCGTTTGCCTCCTGGCATATCTGATATTTAATCACCAAAGAAGCACGTACCAGGGTGGCCCCGCCCTCTGTTATGTGTCCTGATGACCTAGATTTTAAAAATCTGGCCTCTCATCAAACAGCCCACAAGGTTTAAATTCCAGCTAGAGTGGCTAGATAGCAGTGTGTATGAGAGAATGGCATGTGGAAAATCTCAGGGCCTTAGACACGATTTAAACCCTGACAACAAAGCAGCCTGTGTGGCTTCTGCCCCCTGAACATAATCGCCCACGTGACATTTAGTCTCTCTGCATCCTCAATCAGCCCATTCCCTGTAATTCTGGGCTCTGGATCTATAGGTTTAAATATTAAAATGGGTTTGGACTTTTCTTCTCCTGTGGTTTTTTACCTAAAGAAGAGATGGATTCAGAAGATTAACCTCATCCTCCTTGAAATAATGGACTCAGAACCTGGTGCTTCAAATCTACTCTCCCTGAGGATAATTTTAAAGCAGAAAATAAGATACACATATGGCTGGGTTTCTTCACACACTCTCAATTTTAGGGTATTTCAGTCCTATTTGACATTTAGATATTTCAGTATCACAGGACCATCTTCGATGGAAAGAACACATAGCCTTTAAAAATCTCCAAGGTCTCCAGGATACAAACTATAACCAACAACTCTCTACCACCTCATTACCTGGTGCAAATTTAGTTCTGCAATTCCTCTGGCCTTGTTCAGCTGGTGCCTTCTAATGAGAGAATTACCTGCTCTATTGTAAAGCAGCTCTGTCTATGAAGCTATCAGGCTGCACGTTATGGGGACAGACAAGTTTCACACAGAAAGAATCAGAGAAATGAAAGACACTTATGACTGGAGCTGGTCCAGTCTCCAAGGAGGCAGTAAAGCACAGTGGTTAGGGCATGGCAGGTATAACCCAGTTCCACCTGCTCCACTCACTGGACGAGGATGACACCTACCTCACGGGGGTGCTGGCAGCATCAAAGGAGAGGACGAATGTTAAGGGCTTGGCACGGCGCTGAAGGGAGCTCTCAATGTCCAGTGGATGTCATCAGCCTTTCTGTCTTATAAATTCATTCCGCTGAACAGGTACTAATACCTAATGCGCAAGGCACTGTACCCCCAGTCTGAAAATAGGATAATCCACTCCATCATAGGCTAAGCCACAAACTTCCCTTTTTAAAAAGCTAATCCTTATGTTTAAATCTCTCTGGCTGCGAGTATGTACATCTGCACACAATCACCAGAAAGGATCTCTTATTAAAAATAATCGGGACAACTAATGGGACCATATAGTGATCAAATATTCCAATCCAAAAATTGTAAAGATTAATGAGCATGAGAATAACTGATGTTCGTTAAACTGTTTTAACATTTGTTAAGCTGTTGTTTTCACAAATTATCCCTCAGCATTTTCTACTAGCAAATATTCTCTTCCTACTAAAAGCTAAGGAAAAATGGAACACGAAGTTATTAGCTCAATATAACAGGGGCCATGCATCAGCTCCAAAATGTCTTCATAATCTCACTTCTTCCTTAGTATTCCAAAGGCAAAGAACAAAAAAAATCAGTCATAATATCCACAAAGTGAAACAGAGCTAAACAATTATACATAGGGATGATGTTTAATATAAGCCTCTCTTATCTTGTTTCTCCTTTTCCTTCTGCCCCCTCCACTAATTTAAAAAAAAAAAAATCCATGTTGCTTTCTTTCTTCAGTGCATGGATAATTTGTGTGTCTGGTGGGGGTGGGAAAAAAGCGTCACATGTAAATAACACTCAGAAAAAAAAATTTCCCCTCAACCTCCTAAATGGTTCCCTTAGATGATCATGTTATCGATCACTTCTATAATCAGAGTATCCAACCCAACACACACGCGTGCGCGCGCACACACACACACACACGAAATGTTGGACACGAGAAGGGTGTTGGAAGAAAACACCAACGTGCACTGAAATTACAGCTCTTCTCTGAGGGCTCTTCATTGTTATTAAGGTATGAATGGGGAGAAAGATAGGTGGGTGAATGACACAAAAAGAAAACTAGCTTAGATTGCACAAATAAGAGGTGCCTTCAATGTCTCTCTGATGAATTCCATTGTCAACACCCCAGGAATCAGAAGCTTTGTCTCAGGTCACATATTTCACACCTGTGACCAGGGATCTTTTCCTTCTCCTATTTCCTTCCTCCATGGGAGTCACAGCTGCCACTGCCACCCCCACCACAGCCACCCAGCTGCCCCCCATGGCTACCCCCAATGCCACCACCATCACCCCACAACCTCAACGCATGACCACCAACCCCCTATCTTCACCGCATTACAGTTTTTCCCCATAATCTGTTCTTTCTTTCTCACTAACTCTTCAGTGATCAGTGTCTAGAAACTCTATCTCTGGCCCTAAAGTACTGCTGCATCCCCGAAACCTGGATGTCAGTTAACACGTATCAAATACACATGAACACCAACAAATACCTTTTTGTCTCCTGTCTCATCAGAAGATTAATTTAAAAATTCCTAAGTAGGAAAGTGCACGCATTATGAACACACTCAACACTGTGAAAACCATCACCCTTTTCCTGGGGAAAAAACTCAAGTTTAAATAGTCTCTAAGAACCAGAACATCACTCAGAGCCACAGCATAAAGGCAACTTTATTAAAGTGGAGGGAATCCAAAAAGTACACCCTACATATCACTGAATTGCACTATAACTTTGGCATAAGTCTGGTTTAAAAAACACAGTCTCGGTTTTTCTTTCTTAGTTTTATCCCTAGAAAGCTAGGCTACCAATTGAAGTGAAGATGGCAGACTGGTGAGCTGTATGTTTTAGTTACTCCTCCAGGAAAGTAGGTAGAAAGCCAGGAACTGCGTGGACTGGACACCACAGAGCAATCTGACTTTGGGCATACTTCATACAACACTCATGAAAACGTGGAGCTGCTGAGATCAGCGAAATCTGTAAGTTTTTGCGGTCAGGGGACCCACGCCCCTCCCTGCCAGGCTCAGTCCCATGGGAGGAGGGGCTGTCAGCTCCAGGAAGGAGAAGGGAGAACTGCAGTGGCAGCCCTTACCGGAAACTCATTCTACTGATCCAAACTCCAACCATAGATAGACTGAGACCAGACACCAGAGAATCTGAGAGCAGCCAGCCCAGCAGAGAGGAGACAGGCATAGAGAAAAAAAACAACACGAAAAACTCCAAAATAAAAGCGGAGGGGAGGAGGGGCAAGATGGCGGCATAGGGAGGAGGGGCAAGATGGCGGCATAGAGAGGAGTGGAAGCTAAGCAGTCCCCCTGGAACAACTACAAAAAACCAGAAACAACTAGTAAATAATCCAGAATAACTGCGGGGGGACAAACGAGACCATCCACTCATCATACACCAACTTGAATTGGGAGGAATGCCCAAGAACACAGCATAAAATCTGTAAGTAAAACCTGCGGAACCAGGTCGGGAGACCCCCTCCCCCATAGCCCGAGCTGCAGAGCCACGTGGTGCCACAGAGAAGCTCTCTCCCAGCAAGCGAATACAGCTCAGCTGAGCTCCAACTGGGGTTTTAAGTAGCGAGTGTGAACTGCTCACTACAGGTACGCAGCCCCAAAAAACAGACAGAGGCTTTGGGTGACGACTGATCTGGGAGAGCCGGAGGGTTGCCTTGACTGGGTCTGAAGGGGACTATCTGTTTCTTTTTCGGCTCAGTGGAGAAAGCCCCAAGTCATTTTAAGTTTCCAGGGCTGAGACTGGGGGAAGGGCGGAGACAGCACAAGCAGAGAGTGAGACCATTGAAATGCTAATGACCTCCACCTGGGGGGTCTGTCGTCTCCAGGAGGAAAGGGGTGGGGCCCTTTCAATTCACAACCAGACCCCAGAGCCTGGGGGAACACAGCCACACCTCCTCACACCAGTCAAGAATTATAGGCTGACAGGCGTCACCTGCTGGGCAGAAAAGCACAGTGACCTGAGGCATCAAAGGGTGGAGCAATTTTCTAAGACACACCCTCAGGAATATTTCTTCCCTCTGGGACCTAACCCTGTTCTGGTCTGGGAAAACCTGATTTGGAAAACCAAGGAAACCATGCCTAGACAACAGAAAATTACAACCTACACTAAGAAAAACAAAGTTATGGCCCAGTCAAAAGAACAAACGTACACTTCAACTGAGATACAGGAATTTAAACAACTAATGCTAAATCAATTCAAAAAGTTTAGAGAAGATATTGCAAAAGAGATAGAGGCTGTAAAGGAAGAACTGGACATGTATACGGCAGAAATCAAAAGTTCAAAAAACCTACTGGTAGAATCTATGGAAATGAAAGGCACAACACAAGAGATGAAAGACACAATGGAAATATACAACAGCAGATCTCAAGAGGCAGAAGAAAACACTCAGGAACTGGAGAACAAAACACCTGAAAGCCTACACGCAAAGGAGCAGATGGAGAAAAGAATGAAAAAATATGAGCAACGTCTCCGGGAACTCAAAGATGAAACAAAGTACAATAATGTACGTATCATTGGTGTCCCAGAAGGAGAAGAGAGGGGAAAGGGGGCAGAAGCAATAATAGAGGAAATAATTAATGAAAATTTCCCATCTCTTAAGAAAGACATAAAATTACAGATCCAAGAAGCGCAGCGTACTCCAAACAGAAGAGATATGAGCAGGCCTACGCCAAGACACTTAATAATCAGATTATCAAATGTCAAAGACAAAGAAAGAATCCTGAAAGCAGCAAGAGAAAAGCAATCCATTACATACAAAGGAAGCTTAATAAGACTATGTGCGGATCTCTCAGTAGAAACCATGGAGGCAAGAAGGAAGTGGTGTGATATGTTTAAGATACTGAAAGAGAAAAACCACCAACCAAGAATCCTGTATCCAGCAAAGCTGTCCTTCAAATATGAGGGAGAGCTCAAAATATTTTCTGACAAACAGACAATGAGAGACTTTGTGAACAAGATACCTGCCCTACAGGAAATACTAAAGGGAGCACTACAGGGTGATAGAAGACAGGAGTGTGTGGTTTGGAACACAATTTTGGGAGATGGTAGCACAACAATGTAAGTACACTGAACAAAGGTAACTATGAATACGGTTGAGAGAGGAAGATGGGGAGCACGTGAGACACCACAAGAAAGGAGGAAAGATAATGACTGGGACTGTGTAACTTGGTGAAATCTAGAGTATTCAACAATTGTGATAAAATGTACAAATATGTTCTTTTACGAGGGAGAACAAGCAAATGTCAACCTTGCAAGGTGTTAAAAATGGGGAGGCATTGGGGGAGGGATGCAATCAGCATAAACTAGAGACTGTAACTAATAGAATCATTGTATTATGCTTCCTTTAATGTAACAAAGGTGATATACTAAGGTAAATGCAGATGAGAGGGGGGGATAGGAGAGGCATGTTAGACACTTGACATTGGTGGTATTGTCTGATTCTTTATGGTGGGCAATGTCCATGATCAACTGTACAAATACTAGAAATCACTTCATGAACCAAAACAAATGTATGACAATACAATTAGAAGTTAATAATAGGGGGGCATATAGGAAAGAACTATATACCTATTACAAACTATATACTACAGTTAGTAGTATTTCAACATTTTTTCATTAACAGTAACAAACGTACTATATCAATACTACGAGTCAACAATTGAGGGGGGTTGGTTAGGGATAGGGGAGGATTAGAGTTTCCTTTTCTTTTTTTCTTTTTTCATCTTTCACTTTATTTCTTGTCTGGAGTAATGAAAAGTTTCTAAAAATTGAACAAAAATTAAGTGTGATGGATGCACAGCTGTATGAGGGTACCCAGGGGCAAGTGATTGTACACTTTGGATCTTTGGATAATTGTATGGTATCTGAACAATCTCAATAAAAAATGAAAAAAAAAAAAAAAGCGGAGGATTTTTGGAGTTCTGGTGAACATAGAAAGGGGAAGGGCAGAGCTCAGGCCCTGAGGCTCATATGCAAATCCCGAAGAAAACCTGATCTCTCTGCCCTGTGGACCTTTCCTTAATGGCCCTAATTGCTTCGTCTCTTAGCATTTCAATAACCCATTAGATCTCTGAGGAGGGCCCTTTTTTTTTTTTTAATCCTTTTTTCTTTTTCTAAAACAATTACTCTAAGAAGCCCAATACAGAAAGCTTCAAAGACTTGCAATTTGGGCAGGTCAAGACAAGAGCAGAACTAAGAGAGCTCTGAGACAAAAGGCAATAATCCAGTGGCTGAGAAAATTCACTAAACACCACAACTTCCCAAGAAAAGGGGGTATCTGCTCACAGCCATCATCCTGGTGGACAGGAAACACTCCTGCCCGTCGCCAGAAAATTCTGAGTGAGAAAAATTTGCAGCCAAGAATACTTTATCCAGCAAAGCTCTCCTTCAAATTTGAGGGAGAGCTTAAATTTTTCACAGACAAACAAATGCTGAGAGAATTTGCTAACAAGAGACCTGCCCTACTGGAGATACTAAAAGGAGCCCTACAGACAGAGAAACAAAGAAAGGACAGAGAGACTTGCAGAAAGGTTCAGTACTAAAGAGATTCGGTATGGGTACAATAAAGGATATTATTAGAGAGAGGGGAAAAATATGACAAACATAAACCAAAGGATAAGATGGCTGATTCAAGAAATGCCTTCACGGTTATAACGCTGAATGTAAATGGATTAATCTCAATAGATGCTGAAAAAGCATTTGACAAAATCCAACATCCGTTTTTGATAAAAACACTTCAAAAGGCAGGAATTGAAGGAAACTTCCTCAACATGATAAAGAGCATATATGAAAAACCCACAGCCAGCATAGTACTCAATGGTGAGAGACTGAAAGCCTTCCCTCTAAGATCAGGAACAAGACAAGGATGCCCGCTGTCACCACTGTTATTCAACATTGTGCTGGAAGTGCTAGCCAGGGCAATCCGGCAAGACAAAGAAATAAAACGCATCCAAATTGGAAAAGAAGAAGTAAAACTGTCATTGTTTGCAGATGATATGATCTTATATCTAGAAAACCCTGAAGAAATCGACGATACAGCTACTAGAGCTAATAAACAAATTTAGCAAAGTAGCGGGATACAAGATTAATGCACATAAGTCAGTAATGTTTCTATATGCTAGAAATGAACAAACTGAAGAGACACTCAAGAAAAAGATACCATTTTCAACAGCAACTAAAAAAATCAAGTACCTAGGAATAAACTTAACCAAAGATGTAAAAGACCTATACAAAGAAAACTACATAACTCTACTAAAAGAAATAGAAGGGGACCTTAAAAGATGGAAAAATATTCCATGTTCATGGATAGGAAGACTAAATGTCATTAAGATGTCAATTCTACCCAAACTCATCTACAGACTCAATGCAATCCTAATCAAAATTCCAACAACCTACTTTGCAGACTTGGAAAAGCTAGTTATCAAATTTATTTGGAAAGGGAAGATGCCTCGAATTGCTAAAGACATTCTAAAAAAGAAAAACGAAGTGGGAGGACTTACACTCCCTGACTTTGAAGCTTATTATAAAGCCACAGTTGCCAAAAAAGCATGGTACTGGCACAAAGATAGACATATAGATCAATGGAATCGAATTGAGAATTAGGAGATAGACACCCAGATCTATAGCCAACTGATCTTTGATAAGGCCCCCAAAGTCACTGAGCTGGGTCATAATGGTCTTTTCAACAAATGGGGCTGGGAGAGTTGGATATCCATATCCAAAAGAATGAAAGAGGACCCCTACCTCACCCCCTACACAAAAATTAACTCAAAAATGGACCAAAGGTCTCAATATAAAAGAAAGTACCATAAAACTCCTAGAAGATAATGTAGGAAAACATCTTCAAGACCTTGTATTAGGCGGCCACTTCCTAGACTTTACACCTAAAGCACAAGCAACAAAAGAAAAAATAGATAAATGGGAACTCCTCAAGCTTAGAAGTTTCTGTACCTCAAAGGAATTTCTCAAAAAGGTAAAGAGGCAGCCAACTCAATGGGAAAAAATTTTTGGAAACCATGTATCTGACAAAAGACTGATATCTTGCATATATAAAGAAATCCTACAACTCAATGACAATAGTACAGTCGGCCCAATTATAAAATGGGCAAAAGATATGAAAAGACAGTTCTCTGAAGAGGAAATACAAATGGCCAAGAAACACATGAAAAAATGTTCAGCTTCACTAGCTATTAGAGAGATGCAAATTAAGACCACAATGAGATACCATCTAACACCGGTTAGAATGGCTGCCATTAAACAAACAGGAAACTACAAATGCTGGAGGGGATGTGGAGAAATTGGAACACTTATTCATTGTTGGTGGGACTGTATAATGGTTCAGCCACTCTGGAAGTCAGTCTGGCAGTTCCTTAGAAAACTAGATATAGAGTTACCATTCGATCCAGCGATTGCACTTCTCGGTATATACCCGGAAGGTTGGAAAGCAGTGACACGAACAGATATCTGCACGCCATTGTTCATAGCGGCATTATTCACAATTGCCAAGAGATGGAAACAACCCAAATGTCCTTCAACAGATGAGTGGATAAATAAAATGTGGTATATACACACGATGGAATACTACGCGGCAGTAAGAAGGAACGATCTCGTGAAACATATGACAACATGGATGAACCTTGAAGACATAATGCTGAGCGAAATAAGCCAGGCACAAAAAGAGAAATATTATATGCTACCACTAATGTGAACTTTGAAAAATGTAAAACAAATGGTTTATAATGTAGAATGTAGGGGAACTAGCAGTAGAGAGCAATTAAGGAAGGGGGAACAATAATCCAAGAAGAACAGATAAGCTATTTAACGTTCTGGGGATGCCCAGGAATGACTATGGTCTGTTAATTTCTGATGGATATAGTAGGAACAAGTTCACAGAAATGTTGCTATGTTATGTAACTTTCTTGGGGTAAAGTAGGAACATGTTGGAAGTTAAGCAGTTATCTTAGGTTAGCTGTCTTTTTCTTACTCCGTTGTTATGGTCTCTTTGAAATGTTCTTTTATTGTATGTTTGTTTTCTTTTTAACTTTTTTTTTCATACAGTTGATTTAAAAAAGAAGGGAAAGTTAAAAAAAAAAAAAAGAAAAACAAGGAAAAAAAAAGATGTAGTGCCCCCTTGAGGAGCCTGTGGAGAATGCAGGGGTATTCGCCTATCCCACCTCCATGGTTGCTGACATGACCACAGACATAGGGGACTGGCGGTTTGATGGGTTGAGCCCTCTACCATAAGTTTTACCCTTGGGAAGACGGTTGCTGCAAAGGAGAGGCTAGGCCTCCCTATGGTTGTGCCTAAGAGCCTCCTCCCGAATGCCTCTTTGTTGCTCAGATGTGGCCCTCTCTCTCTGGCTAAGCCAACTTGAAAGGTGAAATCACTGCCCTCCCCCCTACGTGGGATCAGACACCCAGGGGAGTGAATCTCCCTGGCAAGGTGGAATATGACTCCCGGGGAGGAATGTAGACCCGGCATCGTGGGACGGAGAACATCTTCTTGACCAAAAGGGGGATGTGAAAGGAAATGAAATAAGCTTCAGTGGCAGAGAGATTCCAAAAGGAGCCGAGAGGTCACTCTGGTGGGCACTCTTACGCACACTTTAGACAACCCTTTTTAGGTTGTAAAGAATTGGGGTAGCTGGTGGGGGATACCTGAAACTATCAAACTACAACCCAGAACCCATGAATCTTGAAGACAGTTGTATAAAAATGTAGCTTATGAGGGGTGACAATGGGATTGGGAAAGCCATAAGGACCACACTCCACTTTGTCTAGTTTATGGATGGATGTGTAGAAAAATAGGGGAAGGAAACAAACAGACAAAGGTACCCAGTGTGCTTTTTTACTTCAATTGCTCTTTTTCACTCTAATTATTATTCTTGTTATTTTTGTGTGTGGGCTAATGAAGGTGTCAGGGATTGATTTAGGTGATGAATGTACAACTATGTAATGGTACTGTGAACAATCGAAAGTGCGATTTGTTTTGTATGACCGCGTGGTATGTGAATATATCTCAATAAAATGAAGATTAAAAAAAAAAAAAAGAAAAAAAGAAAGCTAGGCTACCCACAGAAGCTATGGTCCTTCTGATAAGTTTCTGTTACGCCACCCAAGTTTCTGATCAAAGCCAGACCCCAAACTCTTGTTTCTGTCCTCTGTCCTCCAAGGCGAGAACTTAGTAAAAAGTTCCCTTCCTTTCAGTCTGTCCTGAATTGAGTCCCAGCAAAGCAGAGTCAGCCTGACAGTTGTCCAGGCTATGGACTGTGCAAGTGCACGTTTAAGAGGGTGTCAATCCCATCATTAGCATCTCTACTACTTAAAATTTGTTTGTATTTTTCTTACAATTTGGTGATTTAAAGATGGGTAATTTCATTATCCTTATTATGCTTTTCCAGCATATGGCAATAGAGTGTCTTGTTCTAAAAATCCGCATAGGTTGGTAGTTTCCCATCAGACAGAAGCAAACTGCCTTGCAAAGGGGCACCTCTGTCTAATTCACCCAAAGTGCCACGTGGGCCAGCGGCAGGCCTGAGAAAAGCTTCTTGTGGGTGTTTGAAACATTCAGTGGTCTTGGCTGTTCACTGAAGCCTCTGCTCTCATTTTAACCAGCTCCGCTTGCACTGCAGTAACTTACTTTCTCCTGAGCTGACCTTCTCCTTCAGTAACTCTTCGGTTATCAGGCACATCATCCTCCATCCAAAGCAAGCTCCCAGATACTGTTGCATCTCCTTCTCCTTTTTCTGTCCACTGATATTTTACTAAACATGTATTAACAGTAACACGATAACCTCTGGCCACAGAAGAAAGTTGGTTACCAGTAGGAAAGAGACATCCGTTATTGATATAGCCCACAAATTTAAAATCATTAACAAAACATGTTGCTTGAACTTGAGTTTTAATGTCTGAATATATTCTTGAAATTTAAAATAAAATTAAATTAAGCTTTCATATAGGAATTCATCTTCACTGACTTTTTCATTAATAATATCACTTGCAAAAAAAACTACCATGAGCTATTTACTTTATCAGAAAGTGTTACGTAACATTTAAGAGGCAATTATGGACCCAACTCAAATGGAAAAAGAAATCAAGTAAGTCTACATAAACTCACCCAGAGCCCCATAAAACGAGCTTCACTGCCATTGGTGACACTTTGCCCTGGTAGGCAATCCAGCTGTGGAAACTTTAAAAAAAAGTTACAGAAAATTTAGAAGGAAGGAGAAATATTCCGGAAAGCATAAACTGTGACTCCATTTTAATGCTTCTCACTGAAAAATAAAGTTACTTCAGGAGTCCTTAAACCTATGCAGCAGTTTCACTTCTCAGTACATACCCAGAAGAGCTGAAAGCAGTGACACAAACAGCCAAGAGATGGAAACAATCCAAATGTCCTCAACAGATGAGCGGATAAACAAAATGTGGTATATTCACACGATGGACTACTACATGGCAGTAAGAAGGAACAAGGTTGTGAAACATATGGCAACATGGATGAAACTTGAAGACAAAATGTTGAGTGAAATAAGCCAGACACAAAAGGAGAGATATTATGTTACCACTAATGTGAACTCTGTGAAAAAATGTAAAATAAGTGTTTTATAATGTAGAATATAGGGGACCCAGAGATAGACAGAAGCTAGAGAAGGGGGAATGATAATCTAATATGTACAGATATGATAATGAGGGTGAACTTAATGGTAAGGGAATGGTCAGGGGTGACTATGGTTCGCCAATGGGATTATAAGCATCAGTGACTCACTGAAGGCAAACATATTTGTAAATGTTTGTTTAAAGGCATGTAACCCACAAAGTAGCACCACAAACCTAAGTGAGTGTTAGCATGATAAACTTACAAGGTATGACACTGATGCAGAGAGTTAACAACACAGTGGTATATGGAAAAACTATCCATTACATATTAAAGACTATGTTTAACAGAAATATCCTGCCAACACTACACTAAACTAGAGATGAGTAATTAGCAGCTGATAAGAGCTCTGGGATGTATTATGTTATGATAATTGTTTAAAGTTGAGAGTGATGAGGATTGTACAACTAAGTCAAGATAATGTAAGAAACTGACCATTTTGCTTGGGAAAGAATATATATTACATGAAATTAGGAACCCCATATTTAATAAATCAAGCCCTCAACTTGAGGCTTGCGCTTGTGAAACTTACGGTTGTAAACAGGAGGCTGAGCCCTCCTTTAATTATGCCTAAGAAGCACTTCCAGGGAACCTCTTTTGTTGCTCAGATGTGGCCTTTCTCTCTCTAAGTCCAACACGGCAAATAAATTCATTAACCTCCTCCCCATGAGGGACATGACTCCCAGGGGAATGAATCTCCCTGGCGACGTGGGACATGACACCCAGGAATGAGCCTGGCCCTGGAAGCGAGGGATTGAAAATGCCTACTTGACCACAAAGGGGGAAAAAAGAAAGGTATTGAGCTGAGGTCACAGTGGCTGAGAGATCCCAAATAGAGTCGAAAGGCTATCCTGGAGGTTTCTCTTATGCAAGCTCCAGTTAGACATCCCAAATGGCCACAGTATGCTATGCCCTTACCAAAAGTAGTCCCCTTACCTAGTTCCCCACCAAAATATTCACTCTCTAAGTTTTCTCTCTCAGAAACTTAAATCTGCCAGAGTGCTCCTATGCCAGACAAGTCCTAAAACCCAGAGGCAACAGCCTCTTTAAGAACAATGATTAGATGCAGCTCCCTTCCCCATACTATTGACACCCCCTTTCAATATGAACAAGTTAGGGGGCTCACTGTCTAGATACCTATGAAGATGGAGAAAGAGATTAAGTGAGAGAAAGGGGTAGCAACAAAAAAGATAAGATTTAACAAAATTCTATGAATACTGAAACTTTACATAAATATATATATTTTTTTAGATGTTGGGGGTGTTGGAATGGCTGGAAGGAGGTAAATGACATGGTGGAACTGTAATCTGTAACATCCTTTGAAATTTGCTCTATAGCTACTCATTGAATTGTGCTTTGAAAGTCTTCACCTTTCTGTTTATACCCTATATTTCATAATAAGGAAAGAACTGAAACTCATAACAATTTTTGAAACTACCTACATAACTGCTTGTTGAGCTGTACATCGAAAGTTAACATCTTTCTGTATGCATGTTATATTTTACAATAATGGAAATAGCTGAAGTTGTAGAACTGTGACCCATGATATTCTTTGAAATTTGCTAACCACTGGATAAATCATACTTTGAAAGTTAATACTGTTACGTATACATGTTAAAGTTTACAGTAAAAAAAAAGCATTCAAAAAAAAAACCCTATGTAGCAATTGTACTGCAAATAAACTCTTCACAATTGGAGCTGGGTCTAGGATTTTAGAGAGACTTACTCTTATTTTCAGATTAATCTTCCAAAGATTATATGACTTCAAGTGTCTTTCTGTCTTAATCCCTCAAGTAGTTAATGATCTGAAAAGTGATTCTTACATGCACCGTATAAATGAAGTATCTTAAGGACTTAAGACTTGGCTTCTGTCAGGGGACCAATACTCTGATTCATGAATAATCATGTCCACTTTGTAGATCTTAATTTTCTTAAAGTGCACCAAAGTTATACACTGATATGCTTCCTATTTTCTTCTAATTCAGAAGCAACAAAAACCAGAGGAACTATGAATCTTACGATATTAACACTATTAATATTAACTAAATCCTAAAGAAAACTATTTCAAGAAAAACAGTAAATAATACTTTCTCCTCTAAATTTTTCAGCAGGAGGACTAGTTGTTAGGTGGCAGAAAAGACATAAATTTTACTCCCAAATGTTACTGGAGTAAACACCACAGGATACTTGCTAATATTAGATCAAGTCCTATAAAATTACTGATAGTCAACCATCTTTAGCTACAAAAAAGACAATTTCATATGAGTCAATCTAATTTTTCCAAACAAGAAAACAGTACAAACAGGTTTGGAAAATCCCAGGGATTATGAAACAACTAAGGCTTCAAAACTGCCTGTTGTCCAGCAAGCACACATCATTCTTTCTGAGCAGCAGCAGTGGGTTTTGCAGTATTAACAGGTCCCCTTACAACCCAACACATCATCATTGTACCCAAAAGATAATGTGGTGGTTTAGAGCTGTATGTACCCAAGAAAAAACAGGTTCTTAAACTTCATCCATTCCTGTGGGTGTGAACCCCTTGCAAGGAGGACCTTTTGATGAGGTTGCTTCAGTTAAGGTGTGGCCCAGACCAGTCAGGAAGGGTCTTAATCGTATTTCTGGAGTCCTTTAGATGAACTTCAGACCAAGAGAGAGAAAGCCACAGGGAGCAGCCAGAAGCTGAAATTCAACAAAACTCAGAAGAGAAGGGGGGACAAGGAGATGCTGCCATGTACCTTACCATATGACAAGCCAAGGACTAAGGATCGCCGGCAGCCAGCCCCAGACACCACTGTCTTTGGGGAGAAAGCATCACCTTGATGATGCCTTGATGTGGACACTTTCTTAATCTCAAAACCATGAGCCATTAAATTCCCTTTGTTTAATCCAACCCATTTTGCGGTATTTGCTTGAGCAGCCCAAGAAACTAAAACAGATAGTAAATGAATTGCCTCCACTAGTTGGAGAGACTTGGGTGTGTCTTTTCAATTGTTTCTTCCCATCCAGTCCCTCTTTACTGCTGACTCCTTCTCACCTCCTTTCTTCCAACAGGAGAATCCTTTCCTAGAGCATAAATGTGGCAGAAGGAAAAGCTCTCGGGGGACCGGAAGGCAAAAAGGCGTGAGTCCAAATGCTGACGTCCAAGAAGGGAAAGCTAAGGGGAAAGCAGGACAAAGTAAGTGATGCGGGGCTGAGCGGACCAACCCAGGGCTCACACAGTGGGAGAACATCCACACTGTGGAAATTAAGCAGGACCAAGCCCAAGTCCAGATGGAACGAAGGGAACATTTACTGCTGTCTAATAATACATTTCGTCACCCGTCTCCCTTAGGACCTACCACAACCACCCCCCCCCACTCCCACTGCCACCCCCACCACTGCCGACCACTCCCACGGCACGACAAACATCCCCACTGCCATCAACTCAATGCAGGGCCATGCCCAGGACTAATGGAACTAAAAACCCTAAAAACCAACAGAACAGAAACCACATGAACATCCTCAGCACACTTATATGGTCACAGAACATTTTTCTTCTGAGATGAAGTAAGAAGGGTTTAAGCATTTATCCTCCCACCAGACCTGTTAAATCAGCAGTGTTCCTTAAATCATTTGGCTTGGTTTTGCAGGAACAAGATGCCAGTTGCAAAATAAATGTTTTGATCTTTTTAGTGCCAGTCATCTATTTCTCATTCCCTATTTTTAAAATTAATTATCTGAAGAAAAGAGGTAAGGTCAAGAGCAGCCGTCTGACTGGGCAGAGTGCGACAGAGCCTCGGATGATGTGTCAGGTGAAACCTACGGTTTGTTCTCATCCAATCAGAATTTTAAAAGGAAATACTTCCATGAAAGGGAATGCAAGGAAAGTACATTTCAGAGGTACACTGTTCCAACAGTGACATTCCCCCTAAAACAGAGATGTTTTCATCTAATGTTGACCCTTATAATGTTGAAGGTAAATGCATCAAGGATGATAAAAGCTGAATGAGAGCACTAATAGTAACAGGTGAAGGAAATCATTATTTTAATGGGCATGGCCCAGATAAACAGCTGCTGCTAATGGAACCACCCTGAATTAACAGACCACAGCCCACCGTGAAAGAGTTAGAAAGTGGATTTATGGTAAAGCAAAGAAAGAGGAAGGTGAACAGTGCTTAAGAGTGCTGCCTAAGGGGAGTGCATGCATGTGTGTGCATATATGTGTGTGCATATGTGTGTGTGTGTGTGTGGTAACCCAGGTACAACTAAATGAGCCACTCTCTTTGTCAAGAACCAACTGGACCATCTCATACAGAGGAGCCCTCAGGCTACGGTGACCTACTCTGATGACCGCGATCAGAGAGAGGGGTCTGCTGCCCACCAGCCAGGTGACAAGACGGAAGTTGGGGGAGCTCCTCATCGCCCACAGTCCCACATAAAGGAGCTGAGGAAGGGAACCTTCTGGAGCTGTGTTTCCTAAAGCCCAGTATGCAGATCTGAAACAGGTGGCTGCATAATAATCTCTGAAGGTTTTGGTTGCACATCAAGATTCCTGGGCACCCCTCTGAGGCTGAGTCAGTACTCCAAGAATTTATATTTTACAAAGCTTTCCTTGGGTAATTCTGGAGCGCAGCCAGGTTGAAGAACCAATGCTAGCACAATCTATGGGAACGGCAAGAGAAGCAGTCTCTCAATTCATCAGAAGTCTGAACTGGACCTGCAGGTGTGGACCTACAGTAGTTCACTTCCTCTTCATTGCAACCCCCTGAGGAGGGTTCAATATCCCAGTTTTGCAGAAAAGGGGACTCTGGGCAGGTCTGAAAGGTCCCAAAGAGAGGGATAAAGCTCATCTTGTTACTTCCTCCTCCTAGCTCTTCAGGAGGTGCCCAGTGCCTAACATGGAACAAATCCTACACTCCCTTGCAGGGCCAGCATCTCCTCCAACAGCATGGTCCCAGCTCCAGTCCCACTACACCAGTGCTCGAGCCGCCCATTCCCGCCCTGCGCTCCAGGCAAGCAAACCAAGCCACTCGGCAATTTCCTGGGCAGTGCCATTTCTAGTCTCCACGGTTTGCTCTACTTCATCTTCCCATACGGAGTTCAAGTCTCACTGCAACTGAGAAGTTAGGATTTAAGGGCCGTTTATGATGACTGAATCATTATATAGCTATTCCTTTTTGCTTTCTGGTATATTAGAGAAAACAGAGGGAAATACCTGAAACCTGAACTGTAATCCAGCTGCCTTGATCTCTGATAATGATCATATAGCCTTTATCTTGTGCCTTTGTGATGTAAAAACCTTGTGACTAACCTTCACTTGTACCCATTTATCCAGTTTTTCAACTTCAAAGTCTTAGGATCACTAAAGACAGCCCCTAGTGTTTATTAATGAAGGGTCTTGGGTCAGCCCAGAACTAACCCGCGCCAAGTCCAAAGTTATCTTGATAATCAAAGCTGGATCTAACCAAAATGGTTAACCTGACATGAATAGTGTCAGATAATCAAAACTGGATCTAACCAAAATGTCTAACCTGACATGAATAGTGGCTTTGACTGTATCCTACAAGTCACTTATACCTCATTATAATACTAAAAATCCCACCCATCATCATATGAAGGCTGCCATTTTCTTACATACATTCTGTGACTAAGCATGTAGTCAATCTGCACATGCTCAATAATGAGATCACTTCTAATTACATCATCTGGGGCCACTGTACTCATTATCCTAAAACCTGCTCATCTTTCAATACTTTAAAACTATCAGAATTACTGCAGTTCAGAGAGACAGATTTTGGACCGATACACCATCTGTTCTTCGGCTTTGCGCCTAGCAATAAAACTCTCTCTCTCCTTGAAACCCGTGTCTCAGAAATTGGTCATTTGAGCGCATCAGGCAAAAGAATCCACCGCCTTGGTCCAGTAACATCACCTTACGATGTCCTTCCTGACCATCGCCAACCTTCGCCCGGTATAACTGGCCGCTTCCCTTGTGGGCCCTGTGGGAATTAGCATAATAAAGGACCACTTCGCTTTTCTCAGGTATTTATATGTCTGACCATAGAACTAGACTGTATATTTTTTGAGATATTTGTCAGTAAATGTTTGAAGAATAAATAAATGCAGTAATTGAGCCAAAGCTGAAATCTGAATCTGGATCCAACTGAAAATCAGTACACCTTGCTGCATTTCCAGAAACACTGAGCCTGCTTTTATAAAAAAATTGTTCTATGCTGCATATGTAGAAATATTGACTCTGCTTTTATAAAAAACATTCCATAACTTTCAGTAGCCACTCACCATATGTGGCTAATGAGCACGTGAAATGTGGCTCATCCAAATGAGATGTGCTATGAGAGTAAAATACTGTATATTGAAGATTTAGTACATAAAAAAGAGAATGTAAAATACTCAACATGTTGAAATGATAATATTTTTATACACTTGGTTAAATGAAATATATTAAAATTGTCCACCTACTTCTTTTTACCTATTTAATGGGGCTACTAGAAAACTTAAAATTGCATATGTGGCTCTCATTGTATTTCCATCAGACAGCGCTAGCCTATAAAGTACAGCGTCTCTCTTCCCTATTAAAAAGTCTGTTAAGATGATGCTGAGCACACTTTAGCCTTTCCTAATGATACAGAGCCATGAAAATCCAAGACTGTACCACAGTGTTACATGGCACAGCCCTTCTGTACATACAGTTTGTCTCTACAATAAATGCTCATAGAATATTGTTTTCATACTTCTATCAACTCACTGGAGTGTTCCTTCTCCACTATCAACTGCCATGCTTCCCGTGTAGTTCCTACAGTTTCTAACCTTCTGATTTAGACATTTTGCTGAATTCCGGAAGCAGCAGAGCAGTAGGGAAGATCAGGGCCAGGACAAAATTTAAGGGAGAACCAAAAAACATATAACCAAAATAAATACTTTTTATTAACAGCCTTACTCAAATATAACTCACATACCACAAAGCTTGCCACTTCAAAGTGTACAGTTCAGTGGTTTTCAGTACATTCTCAGAGTTGTGCAACCATCACCACTATCTAATTTCAGAACATTTCCATCACCCCTGGCAACAACTAATCTATTTTCTGTTTCTATGTATTTGCCAATTTTGGATACTTTATATAAATGGAATCATGCAACATGTGGCCTTTTGTGCCTGGTCTCTTTCACTTAGCATAATGTTAAGGCTTATCCATGTTTAGTATATATAAGACTTCTGTCCTCTAAAGTGGAGACAATAAATTGCTGTGTTTTAGGCCATCTAGATTGTGGTACTTTGATAGGGTAGCCCTAGCAAACCAAGACAATGCTTTGTTGGTTTGCTTTATGGGATCCCATGGATTGAAGGTTCTGTTTAGTTTTCTTCATTCTTTTTGCTTTCCCTTCCTCAGACTGTGTAATTTCAATTGACCTATAAGTTCACTGACTCATTCTTCCACCAATTCAAATATAAAGGGCCACTCTAATGAAATTTTCATTTCAGTTATGGTACTTTTCACCTACAGAATTTCTATTTTTTTTATAATTTCTATCTCTTTACTGATATTCTATTTGATAAGACAGAATTATTATACTTTCCTTTAATTCTTTAGACATGGTTTCCTTTAGTTCTTGAACATATTCATAATAGCTGATCTAAAGTCTTTGTCTAGTAAGTCATATTTGGATTTCCTCAGGGATGCTTTCTATTAATCACATTTTTTCCTGAGTATGGGCCTTATTTTGGTGTTCATTTTCATGTCTTGTAATGTTTTCTTAAAAAACTGGATTTTAAATAATTATAATACGGCATCTCTGGAAATCAGATTCCACCCCCTCCCCAAGATTAGTTTTTGCTGCTGCTTCTTGTCCATATCCCGAATTCTGCAAAGTCTGTATTCTTAATTGTTTGTAGCCACTAACATCGCTGCTCAGTTGGCTTAGTGGTCAGCTAAGGATTGGGCAGAGAATTCCTTAAATGCCTTGAAACAATAAGTCTCAACAAGTGTAATTTCTTGAATTAACACTCCTCACAATAAGCCAAGGGGCTCTGTGTGTGTGTTGGTGTGTGCTTTCACTACTTCAGTGGGCAGTTAACACTGCCTCAGCCTTCCCTTCTTGCATACGCAGAGTCTAAGGGTCAGCCAGAGGTGAGAGACTGGGGCCTTCTCAGGTCCTTTCTGAGCAGGCACAGGCCTTGCACATGCACATGGGACTTCTAGGGTCTCAGTAATATGTTAAGCTTTCAAAGCCCTTTGTGGACATCTCATTCCCCGGTTTTTTCCTTTTAAGGTTTTTTGGTTGGCCTCTTGTTAGCCGCAACTGGTCTCCCCATCTCAGGCAGCTACACTGTTCAACAACTGCTGCTGGCTGTTTTCAACAAATGCCCTGGAGATGGAGCTGCTCACACAGAGAGCCCTGTGTCAGGTAAAATAAAGACAGGCTCTGAGAATGGAGCTTTTCAGGTAGGTCAGTTTCTGGAAATGGGGATTTTGGGATCTCCAAACCTTACGTCCCTTCCAGTGGCTCCTAGGCTGTGTATTTTTAAGGTAACCATGGACCTGGGGAGGGGGAATAAGATAAGTTTAAATGTCACAAAGGTTACTGTTTTCCCCAAGATATAGTCATTTTTCTTGAATTAACACTCCTCAGATTTGCAAACCTTTGGTTTATTTTGACAATTCTTGCCATTGATCTAACTGTTTTTGTGGAGGAAAGGATTTTCAGAGGACCTTACTTCATGGTTCTGGATGTGCTTCCAAGATAAGTAATATTTTGATGCAATATTTTTTTAAAAATCAATGCAAGCAAATTCATGACGAACAGATTATAAAATTTTTAAATAAAAATAGGACTGGTTATAGCACCATACTGAGCCATTCTGGAATCCGACACAAAAGGTAAAAATCAGCAACACAAGGCCTATCTTTATTTAAAGTTTTGACAGTTTGTTTGTCGCAGATTTGGAGCACTGATTTTGATATTTTTAAGCTGAATTAAAATAGTATTTATTTTTATTACCAGGTTTTTTGGTGCCCTCTCAGATTTTTTGTAATGCAATTTTATTGAGATATAATCATATAACATACAATCATTCAAAGTGTACAATCAGTTGTTCACAATATCATCATATAGTTGTCCTTTCATCACCACAATCAAACTCTGAACATTTTCATTACTCCAAAAAGTAAAATAAAAATTAAAATAAAAAAGAACATCCAAAACATCCCATTCTCCTCCTCCCCTCAATGTTCATTTACTCTTTTTTAATACAGTTTAATTGAGATATAGTCACACACCCTACAGTCATCCAGTGTACAATCAATTCTTCACAGCACCATCATACAGTTGTGCATTCATCACCAGAATCAATTTTTGAATCTTTTCCTTAATCCAAAATAAAAAGAAAAGGAAAAAAGAACCCCTAACTCTTTCCATCCCCTCCATCCCACCCCATTCTTCATCTAATTTTTCTCCCCATTTTTTCCACTTATCTGTCCATACACTAGATAAAGGGTGTGCAAGCCACAAGGTTTTCACAATCACAAAGACACACTATGCAATCTACAGTTACACAATCATCTTCAAGAATCAAGGTCACTGGGCTGCAGTTTGACAGCTTCAGGTATTTCCCTCTAGCCATTCCAACACATAAAAAACTAAAAAATGATATCTATATAGCACATAAGAATACCCTCCAGAGTGACCTCACAACTCCACTTGAAATCTCTCAGCCACTGGAACCTTATTTTGTTTCATCCCTCCTCCCCCTCCCCCTTTTGATCAAGAAGATCCTCTCAATCCCACAGTGCTGGGTCCAGGCTCATCTCTGGAGTCATTTTCCATGTTGCCAGGGGGATTCACACCCGAGAGTCTCATCCCATGTAGGTGGGAGGGCAATAAGTTCACCTGCCAAGTGGGCTTAATGAGAGAGGGGGTCACATCTGAGCAACAAAGAGGCTCTCTAGGGGGGACTCCTAGGCACAATTATAAGTAAGCTTAGCCTCTCCCTTGCAGCAACTAGCCTCACAGGGGAAAGCCCGTAGATCAAGGGCTCGGTCCACCAACTCGGCAGTCCTCAATGTTTGCGAGAAAATCAGCAATAGCCCAGGTTGGGAAGTCCAACACTTCCACATTTCTCCCTAGCTCCTGGGGGGATGGGGGGTGGGGGACAAATACACTTAAACTTTCCACCCAAATCACTCTGGGATGTGTCAGGATTTCACCCCAGCCTGTACAAACTCACCAAATCCCACTTCCTATTCAAAGCTCCATGCACCTATGGTGTTCAAACAAACTGATCATACAAGTTAAGTTATCTAGATTGTGCTACAGAAAATATAGATACTGCACCAGATAAGCATCTCCTCCCTTGGTCTTGCACATAAATTGTAGTTTTAAAAGCCAGTCAGTATCGTCCTTTACCCTTGGGCCTGATTTGCCTTAGTCCTAACCAGATCCTCTTTGTTCATTCCTCTAATGAAAGTCTGAATTCTTTTTCAGCTCTTTCAACAGCTGCTGTATGGGGTGATACTGACATTCATAGCTGCCAAGCTCTAGCTCCAAGTCTTGGATGTCACATAGACACCCAAAGTTCCAGAGATTGACAAGGTTATACACAAGGAGCTCAGCATCTCAGGATTTAGAGATAACCATTACAACTCAGGAATAGATGTGACTTACAATCTAGGGAACATTACAATAAGCATTTCCCTGATAAGCTGTGCTCTAAGATTCAGTTCTCAGAGTTTACACATTATAGTTAGTCCATATTAGTGAGGCGTTATAATGTTTGTCCTCTCATCTCTGGCGTGCTTCATTCAAAATGTTGTACTCAAGATCCATTCACCTAGTTGTGTCTCACAGCTTCATTTCTTCTTGTAGCTACTCAATACTCTATTATATGCATACACCACAGTTCACCATTCTGCTCATCAGTCAATGTACTCTTAGGCCACCTCTATCTACTATACATAGCGAATACTGCCGTTATATATACCAGTGCATAAATGTCCACTCGTGTCCCTGCTCTCAGATCTTCCAAGTATACACCCCATACTGAGGTTGCAGGACCTTGAAATCCCCGCATACCTACCTTCTTGTGGGACCACCATACTGTCCTCCTAACAGGCTACACCATTCTACTTCCCCACCAACAGTGAATACATACATCTCTCTCTCCAAGTTCTCTCCAGCACTTGTGTCCCTCTGTTTATTTTTTTCCTTGCAATTTTATAGGGATATATTCAAATACCATACAACCATCCACAGTGTACAATCAATTGTTTAAAGTATTATCATGTGGTTGTGCATTCATCACCACAATTAGCACTTACACATGTTCATTACTCAAAAAAAGAGAATTGAAACAAAAGAATAATAAAAAGGATAAAAGAAAAAGTAAAAATAAAATAAAATATGGCAATAAGGTCAGTAATAAAAAGAATAAAAGGAAAAATTAAAATAAGATAAAATACAGCTATAAAGAAAGAGGAAGAAGCAAAAAGTAAAATAAAAAACAAAAGAAAAAGAAAAAATGGCAACTAAAAAGCCACAAAAGAAAAGGTTAAAATAAAATAAAATACCATAAAAAAATCAGACAACAACATTAATGCCAAGAATCCCATACCCCTCTCTTA